>NW_022196898.1:29557175-29641293 GCF_008632895.1 Mastomys coucha
GGCTTTCTCTGTGCAGTTCTGACTGTCCTGGAACTCACTCTGTACTCCAGGCTGGTCTCAAACTCAGAAATCGCCTGCTTCTGAGTTTCTAAAGTCTTAAGTGCCATCTTCCTCTCTCTTTCCCTGAATGAATGACTCAATGCAGGAGAAACACTAATCATTATACACAAATATATTCAAACATGACAAACATATTCAAATGTGTAAGTTTGGCAACATATGTCTACAGTAAATCATTTATAATTTAAAAGTCATTGTACCACTAGAAAATTGGCACCTCTAAACTGTGGATGGTGATGCACATCTGAAATCACAGGACTTGGGAGAGTAAAGTGGTATGAATACTAATTCTTGGACAGCATAGGCTACACTGCAAATTTCAGGCTGGCATGGGTTTCACACAGGGCTCAAAAGACCAAAGCCAATAAGAAAGGAAAAAAAATATGCTTATCTAAATTCTCATAGTACATGGAACTATTTCAATAAATTGATTTAATCATGCTGCAGATGTTATGCTGTAAGCTGCATTATTTCCATTTTACAGATGGAAAATGAGAATTATAGAGAGTATGCAATTCAATAAAAATGCAGAAAGAGCTAAAATGATAATTTTAAAGTAAGGCTAACTCAGATTTTCAATATTATCAATTATTACAAAATATTTTGCATAAACAGATCTGTAGTTTCTAAGCCAGATTCACAAACATTGCCATTGTGGAAGCGGATCTGAAGTGTGGTTCCTTTTTACTCTTTATCCTTGGTTCAGCCAGACTTTTATGTGCTTATTTAGTAGGTCTTATTAAAGCACATTTAACATGTGTTTATTTAATAGCAGGATTCTCTAAAAATTCTTTTCTAAAATTTTGCCTTGGCAATGAATTTGTTTACCTTTGCAAATATTTGAATTTAGGGAAATTGGGGTAAATTGAGCTAGTAAAAATTCTCCAGGTTGATACCTAATTCTTACCTGCCCCATCCTTTCTATTTTATCATCTGGTTTGCCTTCAGCAGACTCTTTCATTAATTTTCACTATAAAGAGAAACATAATATAATGGTTACATTATATTATGGCTCTAGAATAATTCATTATGATATCCTAGCCTTAGCCTTGTGCATGCTAAGCATAGAAGCTATAGGCCTTGATGGAAGATATAAACATCCATGATGAAACTTCTTTGTGAAGTGAAATAAATGAAAATGACTATCATATTATATTGGGAAGAACCAGTGAGTTGATGGAACTCACACAAATAAAGTATTTATATTTATACTGGTTAAAATCAAGGTGCAAGTAAATGAGAATGTGATTGATTTAATTTGCTAAATAAATAGCTACAGTCAGAGAATGCTGTTACGAACGAACCTGCCTCCCACCTTACTTACAACTATTTCTTCCATCATTTTTTGTTATGTCTTCTGTTACTGTTACAACACAGTATACACCAAAGAACACTATGCATTTCTGTATGTTACTTTCCACAGGGAAATAAAAGCAAAGTATGAAAAACAAAGAAAAGATAAAAAGGATCAGGAAAAGAAAAATTACAACTTTTCAGGGGACTAATGCTTATTCCTCATCACAGGAACAGATCAGATATGTGTATTCTACAACAGGACATGTAGGTGATAAATAATTAGTTTTACAGCTTCTGTGGGAGGAACAATACAAAGCAAAAGCTACAGGTGCCTTTCAAAGAGGCAACGTTACTCGTATCCTGTCTCCTTGCAAGTCTCTGTGTATAACAAGTTATTAGTCCAGAGGATTGAGTTTGGTTGTGATAGTTACCTTGGTATGTCCTAATCCAAAACTGAGTTTAAGAAGATGTATATGATGACTATATCTTGTCAAACATCTTCTCATAAACCCAGTTTCTTCAAAAATGGTGTTTATACAGTGGTTGGATGTGTAAAAGACACATATGCTGAAGTTGGTACAGGTTGGAATGAAGGGAACCTATCAGAAACCAGAGTGCTTGCTATTTCCCTAATAATAAATATACAGTTGACCATGATTTCAATTTGATAATTTAAAAAAATATCAGAACATAAGTAAAATCTAATATCTCGTTCTTGTCATAGCACAAGTAAGATTTGATAGAGGTACATGAAAGATTATCAGAGAGTACTTTCTGGTAGTATAGCACTTATATGTGACCAAATATATTACTACATGTTTATCAGAAGTACAACATTAGTTCTTAAAATTATCTTATGTTGAATTGCTACAAATAATTTTATGTTACTTAGATGCCTACTAAAACCCTGTTCTCTCAGCAACAAATGATTTATACATTCCTACCAAACATAATTACCCACTGTAGTACTGGAAGAATGTGATAATACATCCTAAAATCCATTCTAATATGTAGAAGAGATTTCTAATTTTATTTCATAGTTTTATAGTTGTCAGGAAGTAAATATCATTCCTTATACCATATTCATCTAATTTTCTTACATAGTTAGAAGAACATAATACTTTCATTGACACACCATTTAGTTTATTGTATCAGATCTCTCTCTCTGTCTCTCTCTCACAAACACACACACACACACACACACACACACACACACATGCGTGTGCGCACTCACACACATACTTATTTTTCTTTGTTGCTTTATAAACAGACAAGATTATTTTAGCGATATTTTTTCTCCAAGACAACGCAGACTGCTAAGAGAGATTCTTAATTACTAAAAGAACTCCTAGCTTTAGTTCAGTCCTGCTGAGCAGTCAGTCATGATTCAGAGAGGTCTATACTGTAGAGATCATTCTTTAAATTTAAGTGTCTGAATAAATGTCAGAACTGGTAATGAGATTATAGAAGAACCCCTAATCTTATCCATATTCACCATCCACATTTGCCCCTGTGGTGGACATTCTGAGAAGGACTTGTAGTGTGTTCATGCATCACCATATGTAGCTAAGGTCATACCACTTAACTTCTAGATAAATATTTTTCTTTGGATATGAAGAGCTTGTATCTTCAAAACCCAGTATCTCTGGCTCCTTTCATTGAGTCTAGTGGCTGCCTTGGCACTTCAAGTCTTGGTTAATAGAGTGTTGGCTGCTGAAACATAGAGAAACCAAACAAGTAGGGAATGAAACAGGATCAAAGACCTAACCTGTGCTCAGAAATGGGGCATTTAGATAACAAAAATTGAAATTATGTTATTAAATAAATAGGGAAATATTTATTGAATGGACAATTATTTTGATTCAAAAATTAGAGGAAATTCATTACAAAAGAATATAAAATAGAGTTACTTGATGAACCAGTTATTGTTACTATAATAAAATGAAAAAAAAAACTATATAAAACAGTGGTTCTCAACTTGTAGGTTACAACTACTTTTGTCACATATTAGATACCCTGCTTATCAGATATTTACATTGTGATTCATAACAGTAACAAAATTATAGCTATCAAATATCAACAAAATCATTTTGTAATTGGGGGTTGCCTCAATGTGATGGACTGTATTAAAGGGTCACAGCATTAGGAAGGTTGATAACCTCTGATATAAGGGAATTATAATTAGATTGCTAATATTATTTCTTGTATTTTAGTTATAAAAGTGGTTTATTCTGTCTAGAAAGAAAGAGCAGATAGAAGATAGCTAAGATTATGTAATATCAGAGGTCTGACCCCGGCACTATTGCTGATGCCAAGATGTGCTTGCCGATATCACTGTTCTCTGAGAGATTCTACTTGCATCTGACTAAGAGATGCAGATACCCACAACCAACCATTGGACTGAGACTGGAGACCTCAAGCTAGTGGAAGGACTGAAGGAGCTGAAGGGGATAGCATCCCCCCTAGGAAGAACAACAGTATCAACTAACCAGACCCCTCAGAGCACCCACTGACTCAACTACCAAACAAAGTTCATACATGGGCCAGTCCATGGCTCCTCCTACATATGTAACAGAGGACTGCCTTTTCTGTCCTAGTGGGAGGGGAGGCATTTGGTCCTGTGGAGGCTTAAGGCTCTAGAGAAGAGGGATGCTAGAGGGATGAGGTGGGAGTGGGAGGGTGGGTGGGGGAACACCCTCTTAGAGGCAAAGAGGAGAGGGTTAATGTGGGGAGTTCTTGGAAAAAATGAAAGAAAAAAGGAGAAGAGCAAGGGTATTGCTGGAACTCATGGTAGTTTTCATTTGAAAAAGACACAGATATTTTAAGTATGTCCCTTGAATTGTTTACCAACAACTATGGTCAAAAGTAGTAGAGATTACTGATAGTAAAATTCATGGTCTAAATATTGTTTATAAAATAAGAATTCAAGTCAAAAGCATTTATTCTAAAGTGAAAGAAATGCCTGACTCCAGGTTTTGGGAAAAATCATATTACCTTGAAATGATGTCTTTTACAAAAAGTCAAACCAGTTCTCAGAGACTACTGTGTATATTTCAAATAAGACCAAACAGCTTCCTGAAGACTTGCTAGGAACTGGAGGGATTTACTATTTTAAAAGAAGTTATTCAGTTGGGTGTTGGAGGTATGTGTCAATAATCACAGCTATTCTGGAGCTGAGAAGGAAGAATCACTTGAATACAAGGATCAGTCAAGCAACATGCTTAACCTCCGTCAAAAAAATTAAAGCAAAACATAGATATAGTTGTGGATGTTGTTTTTAGGGTAGTGAAAACAAGCTGCATGATGTTGTAATGGTGAATGTGTGTCATCTTATTATATATTTATTCAATTCCAGAAAGCATTGCATTAAAAGCAGATTCTCAAGCAAGTTATGAGCTTTGGGGAGTGATAATGTGCAGATGCTGAGCTTCCTGGAGGTGACAAATACAACCCTCAGAGGAGGTGACTGATAACAGGAGAAGCTGCACATGTAATTAGGGATAAAGTATGTAGTACATATACACACCTTCTCACTTTTGCTATGAAGCTGAAACATATCTAAAGAAACTACTGTGTGATAGTCGTCAGGGATGATAAGCTGGCTCAGCCAGTAAGAGCACTGAGTGATCTTCTGAAAGTCCTGAGATCGGATCCCAGCAACCACATGGTGGCTTACAACCACCCGTAATGAGATCTGGCGTCCTTTTCTGGTGTGTCTGAAGAAAGCTACAGTGAATTACGCCAGAGCGAGCAGGGCCGGAGTGAGCGGGGCCGGCAGAGGTCCTGAGCTCAATTCCCAGCAGCCACACACATGATGGCTCACGGCCATCTGTACAGCTACAGTGTACTCATACACACAAAATAAATAAAATAAATCTTAAGAAATAGTCGTCAAATTTGTAATAACTGAAATAGAATGAAAGAACTGTATGTATTTTGTAATGCCTCCTGTATATACCATGCAATATTTGAATGGGCTAAACATAATTAACTTTATAAATATTTAGCATTTGCTTATAGTGAAAATATTCACAGCTCTTTATTTTTATAAACATTTACTATTTACTGTTGTGGGTAATTCACTTTAGTGAACTAAGCTGACGGCACAGGAAGATTTCTTGCATTAAACTAATCTTTCCATCATGAATATATTTTAAATTTACTAAATGATATGAAATGCATTCTAAATAATAAGTACAATGGTTTAATAAGAATAAAGGTTTTGGATTTTAATAAAGCATGAATTTAAAGATGATATGATTATCAGGCAGTAACAGCCTAGTGAAAGAGACAACTAGAGATTAAATGTTCTCTGATACAGCTTAAAATATCACCCACTGTGTGCTCTTGCCAAATATCTTGGTATTTTCTACTGAGAACTCTAGATAGAACAGATATAACATGTAAAACCATACCAGGTAGACTAAATACAGAATATTCAAATTACATCTAAATTGTGAGTAATCATCTAGTACTTACAGCAACAATGTTAGCTTTAACAACAATGGAACCTAAGCATATAATGTTATCTAAGGTTGTCTGTGTTTAGAGTCTCTGTATTCTAGTGAACCATGTTGAAATATATATGGATGAAATATAACCAAGTCTGGATGGTAAATCGAAATGATTCGGTGGAAGAAGAGAAGGAAGACCAGCATAGCAAACTCAGCACACATTCCCCTTGATCTGACAATGATGCATCTTCATACCACTCTCCCCAAACATTGGCTGGTTGAAAGCTCTAGGTGAGAATAAAATATGTTAAGGTGGAAGCCCTATAGAAAATGTATATTGAATTCTTAGCTGGAATTTTGTTGTTGAATATTGAACACAGTACAACATCACATTCTGCTTAGAACCAAAGGTTGAGTCAATAACAAAGGGAAAATTAGCCAAGTTGTCTGTGAGGGAGGCAGAACACTTATGTACCACTGCAGCAGAGCCAAGTCAGACTTGGTATCTGTTCCAATTATCTGCCATTCACCCTACCATCTGTTGATTTCTTACATCCAGTGCTCTTGACTTCAGAATAAGAGTTTCTATTCTAAAAAGTGTTTGATGAGTCATAGGAAGTGGATAACTTAATGACACTGAAATATAGCCCTGGATCAGTTAGAAATGGCATTCATCTGATACACAAGAACAAAGAACATTGCCTTCAGCAAGGGAAAGGTTTATTTTTTTCCTTTTGTTTGTTTCATTCTTTACATGGAATCCAGAGGTAGGCTGTCTAGGGCTTGGATGACTGTTCTAATGCCCTTACTAAAGTCCCAAGCTCTTTTTTCTTTGTTGAGTCTGAAGAAAGAATATTTTCTGGCTAGATTGCTCTTAGCTTTTTAACTTAACAGTTTAGGATGTTGTCTTGAAACAGTTGTTGCTATCTGTGTAAGTGGCTACCACTAACCTGGGCTGCAAAGTAGGTGAGTAAACACAGCTTCTTAGGTTTGTTGATAACCTCGCCCAACAATGCAGAAGTTCTTATTCCGAGAAAGAAGACATAGTGCAATGTGACAAGTGTTGCATCTTAAATTCTGATATAAAACAATTCGTATCTCTATGTTGTCAGAAGAATGAACATCAGAAGTATCGACAACTTTTTTCTTGCCTATCTTTTTAAGACCAATGTCCATTGATGTTATAGGATACAGAAATAACATTTCTACAAATAAATAAGACACAGTAACCTCAGAAACTGCCCAAGTAACACTAGTATACTTTATTTCTAAAAGGCAGAATCACAGTTTAGTAACAAAATATCTGTTAGATAGGTTTCACCACATCACACTGGCATTTTTAGAAAAAGTAATTTAAAACTTGAAATTCAATGTAAAATCTGGGAAGGGGATGATGAGAGTGGAAAGAAAAAAATGAAGGAAAGGAAAGTCGGTTGGCTGAGATCTTTTAGTTGAATGCTGGATCCACTATTAGATGCACTGAGGATGCACTGATCTTCTAGTCTGGAGCTTAGGAATTAATTTGTATGCCTGGAATTATTAATAGTTTTTTTTTAAGACATACCATTTAAATGGAAGGATTTGTTCCCAATGTGAATGCTACTAGTCCATTGCATTGTAGATGATTCTCCTGGTGATGCAATTATTAGATTTGCCTTGTAGAGCATGCAGAATCCTAAATATTGCCATTTGAATCAATTTTAACATCTAAGTCCCTTGTTATTAGATTCACTAAATTAGTCTTTTGACAGGTTATTTACATTAAATGAAGTTTACGTCTTTAGTCTTTGGAGAATGAATCTTGCACAGTTTTGTAGCTGTCATTGAGATACTCAAATGGACTCAGATCAGTAGTACACTTCTGGTGATGAAGTTTCCTTAGACTGCTAAAAACTCATCATAGTTCCCAGACTGAATTCCAATTAGTAATAGAACTTCAACTAATTCCATTGGTTTCTGTGTTTCTGTTATATATCTCTAGTTCTGATTTTCCAAATCAATGCCAAAATATCTTCAATTTGGTATCTCTCATGCTTGAAAAAATTATGTATTTTTCAGGGGAGATATTTCTTGCTTTTCCCCAGGAAGCACATTTGAACATTTCAAAGAGTACTGACATTTACAATTGATTTAATTTACATAACATTTTCTAGAGACAAGAAACAAACTTCAAAGAAAAAATCACAATCCATTTTATACAGCACAATATCCCAAATAATAAATGTGTCATTAACTTATCTCCTCTGTTCACTGCAAGGTACATTATTATTTTTTTAGTAATAAAATGAACTGATTATTGTTCCAGATGTGAGATGATGTCAGGGTGACATTTTGTAGCTTGTCTTTATGAATTCAATCAATCGCTCATTTACTGTGTTAGAGATTGAACTAGGGTCTCATTTATGACAAACACATGCTCCCCCACCAGTTTGACAAATCACTCTGAATTTTTTATTTTGACACAGGTTTTTCTGTATATCCCAGGTTTATGTTGAAATTCTGATCCTCCTGCCAGAGCTTTCCTAGTGCTAGGAATGCAGCTATGCATCAACATATGTGACTGTGACTCTGAATTATTTATGTGTGTGGAAGTCAGGTTGAAGAAAGTCAAAGGAAACATGTTTTTTCTGTTTGTAACTTTAAAAAAGAAAAAAGGTTTTGTAAAATTCCAGCAGTGTAACCTTTACCAGCAGCTAACTTCTGAATATTTCATTTGTGCTTAAACATTCGAAGTCACACCATTATCATAAGTAATTCATAGGTCTGTTCTAAAATTTGATTGCATTGTAAGAACCAACTTTTTATAGTATCAGATTGGAAAAGAAAATGAGTTTTGAAAGTATGATAGTTTTTAACTACATAGTTGATAGGAGTAAGTAACATTACCTGGAATTTGGGTCTGTGTTTATTTTCTGCCTTTATCTTTCTAAAATACAATAAACTTGTCCTCTTGCTTGGATTTGTGACGCTGTCTTTTTTCCAGTTTCTCTAAGCAACTTGTGTGACATCCCCAGCTCTTATTTCTCAACAAGTGGAAACAGTTAGGAAGTTGCTATGATGCGAGAGCTCATGAACACTGTCCCCAGGGCAGAGGTCCTCAGAGATGGGATTTTGAAGGTGGTTTCTGGACAGATTCTGTTTATCAATAGATTACTCCATTGATGGAGTCACAGATAATGGACTCTTGGGAGGTGGTGAGAATGTTCAGAGGTGGGGCCTTTTGTAAGAAATACTTCATTAGGGCATGCCCCAGCTCCTTCCTCTGCCTCTGTGCTTCTGGGATGAGATAAACAGCTGGCTACTACCACATGATTCCTACTGTGATGTTCTTGCTTGTACAAAAGCAATGACCCATGTGATCAAGGACTGAGATGTTAGAAATGTTCCCCCTGTGACTATGGGGAAAAACCATAGGAGATAGCAGCAATAATGATAGTTAACATACTGGGTGAGTAGTTTGAGATTCAGGTACCTAGGTTTGTATTGCTACCACAGAATCTGGTAGACTGCAAATGCTTATTCATTTTATTTCTAACAGCTTTGAAGGGTAAGATGACTAATACAGAGGTTGTTCTGCTTAGTGAATAAAGCCTCCCAATTTTGCAGCCAATCTTCTTGTAACTTCACTCAGCCAAAATGGGAAAGGAGTGACTTAGTCCTCATAAAAAGCTGTCAATCATCAATTACCTCCCCAAAGTTCTACTTCCAAAAACTGCACTGAGCATTAGGGTGTCAGCAGGTGAATGAAGGAGAAATCCAACATTTATCTCACAGCAGAAAGGAATTCTTCACTGCAAACCTTCATGTTTGGTGTTTGTCATCTGTGAATTACTTTGCTGATTCAAAATACTTAAACTAAAGATCCCCTAAGAATGGCAGAGATAGGCAGAAATCTCATTGAGTATCAAAACCTAAAGAAGATGGTATTGTATTAATCCTTCAAAGAAGGAAAAGATGGATTTATAAATGGAGTATTACAGCCTCTGCATAATGTTCTACTTTGTATATGATTTTATCCACAAGTCAGAGTCATAGACTTGGCTTTTATATAGGCTATTTCTCCATCAGGCCTTCATTTTCTTCTCTGGAACCTTGGCATTTGATATTTTTATTAATAATTTAAATCAAGCCAAGCCTTGCATTTAATTTATGCCATAAATTATGAGTCAACTAACTGCAATGTTTGAAAGATGCAAAAAATGCAAATGATGAAGGAGCTATAATATGAAGCCTTTCATCAGAAAGCTGCATTTTAAAGGGAGCAGGCTGTTATGTTCTCATGGGGTAGAGTCCCAGATGGGCAAGCCTTCTGGAGAAAGAGGGACTGAGGAAGAGTAGGAGGTGACAGAATGGCATTATGGGAGTCAGGAGCTGAGGAATATGAATCATTAGATCCCTGTTATTCCTTCTGCATTAGAGTGTAAGTCTTATTTGTCTAAATACACAGAGAAAAATAGGGACAGAACTATGTGTTCACAGACTTTTTATCTTAGACAGAATTGGGGTATTTCCTTCACTCCCGGAATGAGAGCTATTGGAGCAACTATGTCATATGAATGTTACCAGCCCACAATAAGGAAAAATGTTTTATTAAAGTAAAAGCATCTAGAAGTTATCATTAAGTTAGGAGACAAGAGATGTGCTGTCTAGACAGCCTATAAAGGCGAGTGAGATCGTGAACCTTAGAATGTAATTTATTACTGCCACTTTGCTAGGTCAGCATAATTCCTCACTACATTTTATATCTCATTCCTGAACCCACAGATAAATGTAGCTACTGCCTTCATTGAAGAAGCCTCTTTCAATGGTAATTGAGAGCATCACAGAAACCTGCCACTGGTTACAATGCAGAGATCAACAAATTGTGGGGAAACTAGCTTCAACAGGTCTATCAATATCAAAGTACATGTATCTATAGCTCAGGGAATATCACAGACTAGAGGACAAACAGAATGTAGAGTCATAATACTAGAATGTCTGCTGTGAAACAGTTTATTCCAGAAATGATTGCCTTAAACAAGACTGAAAAACATGTCAGTATCAATAGACATGTTAACATGAAAAAAAGGGGAAAATTCATAGGGTCTCTATATATAGATGGTTGGAATAAGGAGAATTAATCTCTCTAAGTGGTGTGACCCTTCATTGGTTGTACAATGTTAAGTAATTGGTACTGAAATCATATATGTACAAACAACAAAAATGGGTTCAGGGGTTGCATTTATATGTATGTTCGTACACACATATACACACACACACACACACACACACACACACACTCACATAGGTAACAATAATAAAGAAAAGGAGCTGTCAGCTTCAAGGAGAGGACAGTTATGAGGGTGATTTAAGGGAGAACAACAGGGAAGGACTGGAGGAAGAGGACAGAGGGAGAGTGATGTCACTGTATTTCAAATAAGAGATATGTTGGGTAAAAATTCTTCTAAAAGTTGTATTGAGTTCATTTATCTGATGTTCCAAATAAAGTGTTTGGTTTATAAGCATAAACATTGAGGAAGGTCAACACAAGGTCAACTATTGAAAACAGTTTTCTTCATGATCATAATTTTGAGGGTCATGGGACTAAGTAAATCACAAGAAGCCTTATGTCTATTTCAATAAATACATATAAATATTTTAAAATCAACAGTACACATAAACAAGCATTTAAAATGCAATAATTGCCAGTCATAAGTAAAAATAATATTTTAGAACCTTTGGGAATTGCCAGCAACACTAATATATCTAGCTTGTACTCAGATTTTTTTGTCATTGGAAACATCATTTTGTTTTCAAGTCTAGAATTAATAGACCAGCAGGCAAACAACTCTAGCTCCAATGTCTCAATACAATCATCCATCTGTTTTGGCTGCATACTAGAAAGGAAAAAAAAACCCGCCCACACCCCAATGATTAGCCTGAATTTAAATACAGGAGTGGTCATTCCAGGGGGCCACTCCATATTTGTCTATTCTGTTGATACTCTCTTCTAAATTTTCTATTTTTAATTAGCTATTCTCCATCACTATTCAAGCGTATTGTATTACTGTCCTGAATATACTCTTGTTTCCAAGGGATTCTTCTCCACTCATTGCTTAATTCACTACTTGCTTGGCAGCAAATGTCTTGTGACAGCATCTGTTTGCTGTTGTTGTTTGTTTGTTTGTTTACATGCTCCTCCTATTCTTTACCCAAGTGAAATAAGACTTAAGGTCTCTTGATTCAGTTCCATTTACTGTACTGCTGCCTACATCAATCTCATCCGTGTATCAGCAGGATTTCACACAGTAGATTACACTAAGTTTCTTGACTGCTTTCCTCATATGTCTTCCAGAGTATCCTTGCCTCTGTCGTTTATTGACCTTCTCTTCCTATTTCAGTTTGCTTGGTCTTTCTGCTCTTCCTTACTTCTTAAACTTTTATATGTCAGATGAAGCTAAGGCATGGTGTTAATAGCTCCCATAGAGAAATTTATCCCATGCCCTGTCACTAATGTCCCATAGTCTTATTGATCATCTATTTCTGAAAAATCAAACTAGATCTACGTTTAGTACTGCACCTAAAAGTGAAGATACCAACTTTTAAATTTTATCTAGATAACTAAATAGTATTCAAAAAATACAAACATACAAATAAAAGTCAACTTCTAGATATTGGTACATTCCAAAGCCTATAATTCCAACACTTGGGAAGCTGAGGCAAAGGGATTGCCAATTTGAGGTTAGCCTAGGCTACATAGCAAAGATATTCTCAAACTCCCACTCCCCAAAACAAACCAAAAGCCCATCTCTTTATTTAGCTCATGGTCTTCACCAAGAAGCTTTTCACTTCATCTTTCCCATCCTACTTCACCTCACCATTTACCAAAGCAGAATGAATGGAGATATCATAATTCTGTTTTCTTACATATGACATCCAACATTATGATATGAAAAGAAAAGAATACAGAACAACACACACTATATCTCAGAGCCTCTCATGGCATTATCCATTGACTCAATGTTGATCGAGAATAGTTAAGAAACAAAGTATAATCCATTGTATGAACTCCTGCTGGTACACAGATGAGGTTGATATACTAAACAGTATAGTAAATGGAACTGAATTAAGAGACTCTAAGTCTTATTTCACTTGGGTAACGAATAGGAGGAACATTATCATACTCTTCCTCTGGTAAACATATAAATCATCCTGACACTTCTTACAGATATCTACACACCAACACATGTTTACTCATGAGCAATCAATATATAACTATGTCTCTGCCATCACTATGGCTCTTACTGGTCTTCCTTGCTCCTTTTACCCAGTCTCTTTTCCTTCCTTCATGAAACAACAACACTGGGGAACCATAATATAAGTCCAGGGATACATGGGTAATTTGAAGATTTTGACTTTCTCTAGTCATTTAGATACAGATCTTTGGAGCAATGCTACATACATTTCAACGTTCATGGAAGACCTCTTTAACATGTGAGCAGTTTTAAAACACAGTGAATGTGTATTCTAATTTTTAATCAGAGATTCTAATTTGTGTCCTTTCATTTATTCTTTCTTTTTTTGTTGTTGTATGTTCTACTTTCTGGAGGACTTATGGCATTTTTTCTTTGTCTTTCACTAACTTATCTATTTTTTTTTTATATTTTCTTCCTGCTTGTACTTTCTCCTCTACATCCAGTGCAAGGAAGGTACACTGAAATGAATTGCACTATCTGAGAGTTGGTTTTTAAGAGTGTCTCAAGCAGATGAGGTTATAGAAAATGTCTGGGGCTGGAGAGATGGTTCAGTAGTTAAGAGTACTGACTATTCTTCTAGAGGTCATGAGTTCAATTCCAAGCAACCATATGGTGGCTCACAACTGTATGTAACGGGATTCTATGCTCTCTTCTGGTGCGTCTGAAGAGAAGTACAGTGTAGTATACTCATAAATAAATAAATCTTAAAGAAGAAAATGTCTGTAATTTTTGTACATGATGATATGGGCCAAGTCTGTTGATGCCTTTATAGAGTACAATGTTTTCAAATTAGAATCTCCCAACTTTCCATGGCAACTCTTCAAAGTGCTTATACAAGAATACATTTTACCTTAATAGGTTAGTGTCTTGTGATGAGCCAGTGAAAATGTAGCTACAAAGTACTTTAATCTAAAACATATAGAAAAAAATACAAGTAGAAAGAACACTTCCAAAAGGACAGACTGTAGCCATATTTTTTCTTCTGCCAGAGAAATGAATCACTTTGAGAATTTTCACCTCCCACATTTTTCATGTACTGCTAAAGAAAGATACAACTTCCTGGCAAAGCTGTGTAATTTTTTTATAGAAGCAACCTTTCAAACACTAAAAGAATTATCTCTGTACTCTACACTGTATAATTATTACACCACCGGTGTAATGTATCATCTTTGAGCCCAAATCAAATACAATCTGCAAGTATATCAACCCTTCCCAGCACAAGGGATTCATCTGTCACAGGATAGTGCTGCTGTTCTGTGTCAGTCACCAGATGTTCTAAAGCAGCACCCACTGAATATTATATCTTCTAAAATGCAGTGGCAGTGGTGTCAAGGAATATTGTTACAAAATCCATTCCATTGATTTGCTAAGAGAAAAATTCCAATTAAGCAAAAGAAAGGATATAATGGCCATGGGGATCTGGGTGTAATCCTCTGGTATGCACACCCCAGGGAACACACCAGGAAGTCCAACAGTGCCTGTTCCTAATGCTTCCTGAGGCAGGCAACTGGTTCAACTGGATGGTAACATTTGACCAGAAGAACTGATGCCATGAACTTCCTAGCATCATTTGAAATTGCTTACTGGAAAACCACTTCAAGGAAGTTCCATGTGAAATAGGGCAAAGGCTTTTATTTTATTAATCAACTACTTAATAACGTGATTTTCAAGTCTCACACATTATCTGCTTTCTTTACAAGTCTATTCTTCAGAGGTTATTCCTGATTCTGCAGTTAACTAGATTGCTTTTTTTTGTTTTCTGAAAAATATGTCCTCTTGCTTGTTTTCCTAATAGAAATGAAAGTACATTGACCACTCATATACCTATCTTCAAGGATTTGTTTTAAGATACATGCTAGATTCTTTTTCTCTGTAATACTGTGGTGCCCAATATATATTACATTAGAACTATAGAGTAAGTATATTCTAGCTAAAATCAGATCCATTCTAGGATGTTAAGTAATACTATCATGGCCATGAGTTTTAAGTCTCTCAAAATAAATTCTAAATATTTATGATAAGGATGTTCTGCTACTTATGAAATCCTCACATGGAATTTGAAACTCAGAAGCAGGTAAGGATGTGATATTTTGGCATTTTCAGAATATTTGAAAGTCTAATGTACTAATTATTAGTAAGCTACACTACTTAAATACTATTTTTTTTCTGATTTACACATTTTTTTTAGAAATGAATTTTTGTACAAAAATAAATTTCTTTTTTTAAAACCTACTTTCTTTTTCTTTTTTATTTATTATATATAAGTACACTGTAGCTACCTTCAGACACACTAGAAGAAGGCATCAGATCTCATTACAGATGGCTGTGAGCCACCATGTGGTTGCTGGGATTTGAACTCAGGACCTTTGGAAGAGAAGTTAGTGCTCTTAACTGCTGAGCCATCTCTCCAGTCCCCAAAATTACTTTCTTGAGATAGGTAGAGCTTGAGTATATAGGGATTGTAGGTGAGTTTTAAGAACTAGCCACAACACCTAAGTACAGTTATATGCTAGTAGAATATGAGTCATTATAATTCAATCATTATTTATGTTTGTAAATGTTTAACAAACTCAAAAGCTACTGAAATCAAAGATTCATAATCCTGCTAATAGTAAGTGTAGGAGGAGCCATTAGCCAACTTCAAGGGAATATATAGACTAAAGATCAAATATGACATATACATATCAAAAGACCACAGTGAATTATGTTTGTTTGGTTCTATAAAAAGAAGTAAACAAGTATTATAAAATATTTGAGCTAATCAAATTGAAGACTAACACAGGAGCTGTGTAGTCAAAATGGGCAAATGGAGTATCCACCATACCTCTTCACTCTTACATCAGGCTCAGCCCAGGCAGCTCTTCTTACAGTCTCAGCCTGGCCTTTGGGTCCAGGTGGCTGTCTAAAGAAGCTCACAATTCATGACATTCTTCTTTTTTCATTGTGTTTTTTATTGCTGTCCTCAAACAGTCAAAAATCTTGCTTAAACACCAAGATATGACTTTCTAATTAATTTTAAATTTTCTTCTCAAAGCCATGCAGAAAACTTGTGGGCAAGGAACAGGAGTTCTGCTTTCCATTTTCTTTTGCTTCTTTTCTTCCCAGGAATATTCAAAAATTTATGTATTTTATCTCTATTACAAACAATTTCTGTGTGAAATGGGTGATCTGAAATTGATGTCTCTATAAACTACATGATGTCTCTGGGTTCCTAAATGTTTAATAAACCCTTCTTATAATGTGAGGAAGAGTTATATTAAGTGATTAAAATCTTGACACTAAATACTGTCTAATTCAGGGCTTTGCAAAAGTGTCATTTCAGAGAAATGTAAGCAACCACATTTAGCTCCTTAATGCAATTTGAGCAAAATGACAGAAACATTGATTCAATACCATTACTAAATCGGTTTGTCCTTAACCTCCAGCATAGCATTCCATTAAATTATACACTTATTTGCAATATACTTGTAAGTAAGTTTGCAGAAATAATCTTTGTAGAATTTAATTATAAACCATGTATTTAGGCATATAGCAAAGTATTCTTCAATATGAAATCTTGGACTTTCATTGGGCTAAGCTATTGCTCTACACACACATGAGAAATGTTGTCCCCTTGCCTTGGCTCTGCCCATCATTATCTGGATGTGTTTTTTTCCCTGCTACAACCTCTTAAAGATCCTATAAGTATCAACTGAAATTTCACCTACCTTCTCAGCCTCTATACTTGATCTGATCTTTCTCCTTACAGCAAGTGCTTATCTCTATACATTCTGCCTTCTACTCTACAGAATACTACTTGTTTCCTGACCCTAACTGTGTAAGGCACCCCTTTCCACAACTACTGCATGATGGAGTGAAGAGTGGAGCAGTCCTCTACTTATCAAACAGTTAAAGACTTAAGACCAAGGCGGCCATTAAATTTCCATTGTTACATTTTAAGTTTTCTTTGGATTCTGCTTCTAACTTTTCTCACCACTGTGAGATCTCAGGTTTGCTGCTTATATTTTTATCCCCAGAAGGAAAGACTTTAAGCTGATGCCTCAAGAATTTGGAACAATATTGAGGGACAGTGAACCATTCCAGGAAACTTGGTAAGCTAGAGGGTGTCTGAGAACCCAGAAACTCGGATACTCACCTGAGAAGGTAGGTACCTCCCTTCTCCCTGCTTGATTCCTTACCTGGAACATGTGCTACACTCCCCATATCAGTTGTGTAGCTCAGAACAATGTTCTTTATGATAACGAGGTATCTGAGGGTTTAGCCAGTAAGCTTCCCTTCCCAGACATTCCTCCCTGCAAAAGGTATTTAATCTCTGGTCTACCATGAGAAGTTGATATACATCTGTTTTCCAAGATGAAAAACCAATAAACAGTTTGGAACCAACGACTGTCTCTTTCATTGAGAACCGCCATGGAGAGCATGGAGAAGGCCTTTGCATACTGAGCTACAGAGTAACTCTCTGGTAGGTGGCCTCTCTGTGCTCCCAGACAACCACCACTAAGCAAAAGACAGTCACTGATGAGCTAAGCTGGAGCTCCCATTTCTCCTGGTCCCTGCTTAAATGCAACCCTCAGCCCACTGGCCCTGGAATCTGCTCCCAACCCCTCCCGAACCGGTGATACCTTGACATACCTAGATGCCAGGAGTTTGGGAGCCCCCAACTGTCATGGCCGCATCACTAGCTCTTGGACCCCCAGGACTTCATTCTCAACTTCTCTGTACAGTTCTCCAGCAGTGACTGGAGGCCTGGAAGTCAGGGAACACCAGCTTCAGCTTTCTACATCTTAGACTGCATCTTCTCATCCCCTACTTATACCAGAGGAGCAGTGTCTCAGACTTCCCTGAAGCCTAGCACTGAACTGCAGTGTTTGCTGTCAAACACTCCCAACTTTTTGCATCCCCAGCACCATGTCCCATACCCCGTTGGTGAGGAAGAGCATGGACCAACAAGCATTTTACATCACATTTTGTTCAACTCCTCTATGTTGTCTTTTGCATATGTGTTTCTAATTTTCATTTTAGTTTTGATGACATGTTCCAAAGTCATTATCTACATAATATAAAAGTACATAAGAAAATCACCCCCTTCCTGTTTTACTTTTATATGTCTATACTTACACACACACACACACACACACACACACATACACATTTGTGTTTTGGAAATCAAAACCCAAATATATAATTATGTAATTCAGATATGAACCTAGCTACTAGTCCTTTCTCTGGGAAATACCTCAGGCTTTTCTTTACCATTTGTGACCTGAGGTTCATACTGCTAACATTCCCCCTCCAGGGCTTACTTTAAAACCCGAAGGAAAAGTCTTTACTTTCAAGGAACAAGACAGTAATTTCTAAGACTTTCTTATTTTTAATAATACACTTTGATTGAAACTTAATTTTAAGGATTATTTCTCTTAAACTATCTTTACTTTTAGCATTCACTAAATACAATGCTATCAATTAAATTCTAATTTCTTCTAATATTTCATACTTAGCATCTACACTGTTGCATGGTATTTTCCTGGGGAGACATGGCACACTCTTATTACTTCTCCCACATAAAGAACTCAAAAGTGGTCAATGTATTGAGTACACCAAAGTCCCACTTGGTAAATGATTGTGCTTATTGGGACCATTCTTGGGACCATAGGTTAGGTCAGGGTCCAAAGATCCAACAATCTCTTCCAGGTAGCTCATTTCATTAGTGTCTCCTCCATGCAAGCTAGCTAATTGGCTAGTCACATACACACACAGTTGTTTATTGCTTTGGTAATCTTGAGAGTCTTGTGTGTTTCATGTTTCCTAGTCATGTGAAGTGTATTTACTTACTGAATCTCATGCATCTCTCCAATCCTCAGAGAGAAGACTCCAGTTCAGAGGAAACTGCTACCTTCTTTGTCATTAACTTTTGCCTCTTTAGTTTTGGAAATTATATGTTTTTTTTTGCTTGTTTTACAGTGGCATATTGTTTCTCCCTCATGCATATTTACAGACACATGAATATGAAACTTCATGATGAGTAATAAAGATAACTTCTTTTCATAGATAGAAGCAACTAATTCTTTGACAACTATGAAATTAGACAAGAAAATTTAAAGGATGGTTTTAATAGCACTTTTGATTTATATATATGTTGAACAGCATGTAGGGGCATTTTCTTTTCTTTCTTTTTTTTTTTAACATATTTACTTTTGTTTAGATGAGTACACCATAGCTGTCTTTAGACACACCAGGAAAGGTCATCTGATCCCATTGCAGATGGTTGTAAGCCACCATGTGGTTTCTGGTAATTGAACTCCAGACCTCTAGAAGAATAGTTAGTGCTGTTAACTGCTGAGCCATCTCTCTAGCTGCATGTAGGGACATTTTCATGTAATATCTATTCTTAGCATGCATTGTGTTTGTCATCATCATATAATGCCATTAGCAGTTTTAAACATTGAAATTGCATACATTAAGATGAATAACACTTCGTTTATGAATATTTTAATACCAGAGAATGAGTCAATTCATCTTAGAACATTATCATATTATGGATGTTATAGTTTGAATCTGAAATGCTTCCTTCCCTGCTACACACAAATGTTTGTACACTTAGTTCCCCAATGATGGCAATGTTTTGGGAAGAAATGGAGCTTTTAAGACTCAGGTTCCAGGTATTGGATAAAGTATAGTAAGGGTGAGCCTTTAAACACTTTACCCACAGCCTGTTTTGGTCCTGCTCTTATCTTCTCAATCTACCATATGGTTCCAACACCACAGACTCTGTTGTACTTTCCCCACAGTGGTGGATTGAAACCATGAACTATAGAAAACTTGCCTCCTTTAAATCGATGTGTCAGACACATATGTGCAACACTAACTGGAATTGGGAAGAAGATTCATTAGAGGTGGGATATAGAGAGGGTTGGAGTGGGAGGAAGAAAATGAATGTGGTTATACGTCACTGTATATGTTCATGTATGTAATTCTCAATGACACCTTGAAAATCTGATAAAATGGGTATCACATACTGTCTAAGCTTGGGTTTTATTGCTGTGAAGAGATCATGACCAAGGTAACTCTTATAAGGGACATTTAATTAGGAATGGCTCACAGTTTCAGAGGTTTAGTCCATTGTTATCAGACAGGAAACATGGCAGCATGCAGGCAGTTATGGTGCTGGAGAAAGACCTGAGAGTTCTACTTCTTCATCCAAAGGCAATAGAAGGAGACAGGTCTGGATTACATTGGCCAGACTTACGTATAATATGAGATAACTAAGCCCCATCTCTACAGTGATACCCTTCCTCTAACAAGGCTACACCAACTCCGATAAGCCCACAGCTCCTACTAGTGCCACTTCCCATTGGCCAAGCATATTCAAAGCATCTCACATACCCAAAGTGGAATATTTCAAAATTGCCATCATTTCAGTGCTTTGACATTTTTACATTTTGGGGCATTTACATCTGAAGAGATTTGAGTTTCATGTTAAGGAATTATCCTATGAACCATTCCCTGAACACAAAAGATACAACGTGGTTCTGTGGTCCTTTAGACATAATTGTAGTTGTTTGATCTCAGTGCCTCCACCCCACCACCACCACACATACACACACACACACTTGGTACAGATCTCTTGACTCTTCACAGCCCCTTGTGTTCTCGATATCAGTACTCAGGCCAAGCCTAGCACACTGTGTGTGTGAAGGCATGCTGCCTAGTGAAAGGTGGCATTTTGTCTTTCAAATGTGGAAATCACAGATTACACATGAGGTTGAGCCTGCTGCTCATAGCCAGGGTGCAAACCCATTGCAACCCTTTTCTTACACACAATTTTGCACGAAATTCTACTAACATCTCTGTATCATTGTGACAAAGTGCCTGAGGTAACTTAAAGTGATGATAGTTTTACTGTAGGCAGCCGCTTGGATACGATCGTCAGCCACTTAGACGATCGTATCCAAGATGGCGGCCGCAGTGGCAATAGACTATTCTACTGCGCATGCGCCCCTCCCGAGCGGGTGTATACTGCGCATGCGCCCTCCTGAGCAGGTGTATACTGCGCATGTGCCCCTCCCGAGCAGGTGTATACTAATGAGGGTTTGCCAGGGAACCAATCCAGGAGGACTTGGCAGCTCAAGCTCGGGTATATAAGGGGCTGTCTCCAGACAGTCGGGGCCACTCCACAGAAGCAAGCAGACCTGCAGCACCTAGGAAGAAGAAGAAGAAAGAAGAAAGAAGAAGAAGCAGCAGCAGCAACATCAAGAAGAGCCAAGAAGAGCCGTGCCATCAAGAAGAGCTGTGACACTTAAGAACCTAGGAGAGCTGCAATACCTAGGTATCAAAAAGAGCTGTAACACCTGGGCATCTAGGAGAGCTGTAACACAAAAGAAAATTTCCTGAGTAAACCGCGAGAGAAGAAGTCTAAGTGTGTTCTTCGTTATTGCTGCCATCCGGGCAGCAAGGCGCCGTACATTTTACTTTGGTCCAGATGTCTAAGTCTCAGATCACTTAGGCCAGCTGCATTTGTGTGTGGCATGTGGCCCTGTATAGTA
Source organism: Mastomys coucha (assembly GCF_008632895.1). Lineage (NCBI taxonomy): Eukaryota > Metazoa > Chordata > Mammalia > Rodentia > Muridae > Mastomys > Mastomys coucha. Next base: position 29,578,764 of record NW_022196898.1, read on the forward strand.
CTTGGAACATATGACAGAATAGAGGGCTTCATCTCATAGTAAACATGCATCTGGGAAGCAAAGGGAGTTAGAGAAGAGATATGGGTCTCAGTATTCCCCTCAAAGTACTCTCATGGTGATTAAAATTCTCCCACCAGACTCCTTGTTTTTGGGCTGAACACTCCAACTTTAACATATACATTTTGAAGACTTTCAAGAATTTAATTATAATGCTTTATATGTTTCTATATGAAACATACTGCAATCTAGTCAGAAAACCCATCTAGATAATTTCTAATACCCCATATTGTGTAAAAACATAAAAAAGTAACTTCAAACATTATTAAAAATGGACAAACATGAAACTTATCATTTTCATACATGACTGTAATCCCAACACTTGAGAAGTATGTGGAGACAAGAGGGGTCAGAAATTTAGGTTCATCCTTACCTATATAGCAAGTGCTAGGCTAAGCTATATAAAACTCTGTCTCAAAATATGTAAACAAATATGACTAACATGAGCATTTATAATACACCAAAAGCTGAGATATATGTATTTTCATCAGATATTTGTTTTCTTTATATATTATACTTAATTATTTCTGGGATTAAATAGGAATGAAAGAAATTGACTATGCTATAATTTAAAGAAAAAAATTACATTTCTCAAATGTATACTGATAATTTGTTCCTACATAGTTTTCAAAATTGCTAGAAGTTCCAAATAATTATAATAGAGTGAATTAGAACCATATAAAACTTTATAATAACCTATCAAATATAACTACATTAGTGTTTTATATCACAATCATTTGTTGCTGACAAATATATAGACTTATATATTATATGTGTTGGTGATCTATTATACTGATACAGTTCATTAGATAAAACCTTGGATGATTAAAATACTCAATGTTCAGAATATAATGTGGGAGAGTCTTATGTTAACCACTTCAGGTAGAAATTATTTCTCTTGTGAAGTAATTAGCAGACTCTTCCTTATTCCCCTGCTTTTGAAAGTCACATAATCCTCCATTTCTTTTTCCTTAAATTGGATATTTTCTTTATTTACATTTCAAATGTTATCCCCTTTCCCAGTTTCCCTGCCTTCTGGAAACACCCTATAACATTCTCCCTCCCCCTGATTTTATAAGTGTGTTCTTCCACTCACCCACCCACTCTTACCAGCCCTCCCTTGATTCCCATACACTGGGGCATCTATTGAATATTCATAGGACCAAGGACCACTCCTCCCATTGGTGCATGACAAGGCTATCCTCTGCTACATATGCAGCTGAAGCCATGTGTACTCCTTTGTTGATAGCTTAGTCCCTGGGAGTTCTAGGGGGTCTGGTTGATTGATATAATTGTTCTTCCTATAGGGTTGCAAACCTCTTCAACTCCTTCAGTCCCTCCTCTAACTCCTCTGTTAGGGACCTCGAACTCAATCCAGTGGCTGGCTGCTAACATCTACCTCTGTATTTGTAAAGCTCTGTCAGGGCCTTTCAAGAGACAGCCATATCAGGCTCCTTTCAAAATCCACTTCTTGTCATCCACAATAGTGTCTGGATTTGGTAATGAAAGACCCCCTGGAGATTAATGGCTCCAGCAGCATATATAGCAGAGGATGGCCTAGTTGGTGATCAATGGGAGGAGAGGCTCTTGGCCCTGTGAGGATTCTATGCCCCAGTGTAGGGGAATGCCAGAGCCACTAAGTAGGAGAGGGTGGGTTGGTGAGCAGGGGGAGGAGGAAAGGAACAGAGGTTTTTTTGTTTTTGTTTTTGTTTTATTTTATTTTATTTTATTTTATTTTTGGAGGGGAAACTTGGAAAGGAGATATGATATGACATGTAAATAAAGAAAATATCTAATAAAAAAAACCTCAAATGACAGCAGATGCTATTGAGGATGTGGAGAAAGTGTTTGGGTAACCACTAGCTCACTAGCTACCCAATCCTCCATTGGGCCATTTCTTCTAATCTCACTTCCTGGATGACACTCACCAGCCCACATCATTTAAATGTGTCACTCCCATTTTATCTTTAATTGTATGAGTTCTTCTTTGTCTCATCACTTCGTAATATCCCACAATTCTATTCATATGTAGATGGATAATTGGAGGATTGATATATTCAAAACACCTAGGATTTGTTCATAGCTCACCATTACTAGGTGTTTGTTGAATAAGCACATGTTCATTTTCCCTTGAGAAAACAGTCATAGAGATTGTCGCCTAGTTCATCCAGAGTTCTATAGCTTATAAGATGTTTCCTGGTTCTGAAATCCAGCCATTCACTTATGTACCTGGGATCAGAGGGTCAATATTCATCTGCTTCATGGTATCCTAGCATGGCTCAGAATGCCCAGTGCTTTGTCAGGGCACAGGATTAAAAGAAGTGTGGCAAAAAAAAAAAACCCACAAATTTTTTTTTTGATAGATATTGATACTGAGGAAGACACTATTTTAGAAGAATTTTGTTTTGAAGAAAGCTTTCTTAGTATAATTTTTATTACATTTATTTATTCTGTCCATGTGTGCATGATGTGTGTGAGAAGTGTATGCCAGTGTGCTAGTGCAAGTCAGAGGACTACTTGTTACTTGAGTTATTTCTTTTCACCATATGGATGTCAGAAATTAAAATCAAGTCCTCTGGTTTGGTGACAAGCACCTTCACCCACTGAGCCATTTTCCCAGCCCAAGAAACTTTAATGTCCATCAGTGGTACATTAAGCACATTTCACATCTATACAAGGATCTTCTGTCACACCTCTTGTATTATGTGCTGAATTGTATCACTCAAAATTCACACACTGAATTTACAACACCCAATACCTTAGAACATAATCCTACTTTAAAATAAGGTCTTTAAAGACTCAATTAAAGATAAGTGAGGGCATATGCTCTGCCTACAATCTAGTCTTATGGATGCCTTTATATGAAGAGGTTAGGTCCCAGGCACAGAGAAGGTCCCCTTCTCCAAAGCAGCATGATTCAAAAGGAATCATGTTGTCTGTTTTTCAATGCTAAACTTCAGCTTCCAGAAAAACAAAACAAAACAAAACAAAGCAACAACAATAACAACAAAAACAAACAGAAAATAAATTGCCTTTGTCAAAGTTAACCAACCTATGATAAGTTTTATGATAGTCCTACCAAGTGGTCACTAGATAAGAAATTTTACATAGAGAACAGCAGTAGACATGGACTAGACCCTTTCTTTGGCATTTGTGTTTGTGACACAATTTAAAATAAACTAACAGTATAAAAGCAATGTATCAATGCCCTGGACTGGGAGAACAAAGCTGCGAGTACTTCATGAATGACTGTTTCCCCAGTGAGAGAGCAAGAAATTAGAGAAATAAAATAGAATGCAGAATGATGTGATGCAAACATTTAAGGAATTATCACATAATAAAAGTATAAATTATTTTTAAAGCATTTAAAAATATGCTTTAAAATATTTTAAAATATACTATAAAATACACACCCATATGTGTGTATTTATTTATTGACTTGAAGTAATTAACTATGTAGAACCATAGGGAGCTCTCTTTTAGGCAGTGTTGCCTCATGTCTTTTTTCCTCCACTTTTTGTTTTTAAACATTTATATTATTAAAGGCATTGATGCTTTAGGTGTTTATTTTTAGTATAATAAATATAAACTTTACTATAAACATGTTTAATATCAGAGATAGAAAAGGCAGATACTATTACACTTACCATTAGACAAATTAGAATTTACATCTATAAAGTAATTTGCCCAAGGCACAGAACTTGTAGTGGTTAACTAGAATCTGAAACCTGGACTGTATTCTTTTTGGTTATAGGTGATATAACCTGTGACAAATACAGAGCCATCATCCCCAGATGACCCAATTGCTCTACTCACTAAGATGTATTATGTTTTGGAATCCTGTACAAATCTGGCTGGCCTTTTTCAATATATTTCTTGGTCTTGATGCTACTTCACTGGGCTTTACTTCCAATCTGTTACAAAATTCCCTGGCCTTTAGAGCCAGTCCTCTTCTGTAATTTGTCTTCTCTCACCATCTGGTCTCCAGTGAAGCCACCTATGGCCACCCAGTGTGATGCTTGCTTAAATGTGAGTGGATAATGAGAACCATTATGGTACCACATGAGCTGTAGACAGGAAAGCCTTTGCCATCACACAGTACCTCCCAGTCCATCAAAAAGTGATTTAAATACATTTGCATTATTTTAAATACCCTTTATTTGGTGAGTAACACAATTACCTTTTTCTCCTCTAAGGAAAAAAATGAAAAAGAAGCAGCAACTAAATAGCACTAAGAATTCCTGATATAGCAGTTCACAGTTAGAGAATAGAAGCAGAGTAAGAAGGGGTAAAGGAAGGAGAAACAGGGTCATGTCCCCTAGGATGGCAGTCACAGTCTCAGAACAGGCTGCTGTGGTGTGAAGCTCCTGTAGTGAAAAATAATGAAGAAATACACAGCCCTCGGGAGCTGAAGCAGGCTCACAAGGCAGTCAAAAAGCACACTGGAACTATTCATGCTGGGGGAGGACCAAGAGTGAGAATTTAGTTATTTTTGTTCTTGTTGTGAACTTTCTTCTTTCAAAATATTTTAATATGTGGACAAATCAAGTTGCTTTGTCAATTCACTTGAATGAATTAAAAATACTTAGTAACTCTCCGAGCTAACATAAAGCATCAGATGCCTAAGTCAGAGTCAGTGGAATCCATTATTGTAACAGGGATGAAGTAGTATGCAAATATCATTATCCATAGGGGACAAGCAAAGTTGCTAGCCTTCTGAGGTCAGTGACAAATTTCCCAGCTCCTCTGTCCTCAAAAGAAGATGATTTTGGCCCAGGCATTCCCCTACACTGGGGCTCAGAACCTTCACAGGGCCGAGGTCCTCTCCTCCTATTGATGATCGATTTTGCAATCCTCTACCATACACATGCTGCCTGAACAATCAGACCCCTCCATGTGCAGTCCTTGGTTGGTGGTTGAGACCCTGGGAGCTCCGAGGGTACTAGTTAGTTCATATTGTTGTTCCTCCTAAGGGGCTGCAAACCACTCAGCTCCAAGAGGGTGGGGTGGCAGGCATGGGGAAGGGGGAGGCAACAGGGGTTTGTTTTTGTTGTTTTTGTTTGTTTCTTTGTTTTTTGGAGGGGAAACTGGGAATGGAGAAATTCGCATGTAAATAAAGAAAATATCTAAAATAAAAATAAATAAATAAATAAATTTTTGAAAAAAAACAAGAAGATTTTGTATAAAGCTGAATCAGTGAGGATGTGGTACACATAGGAGCAAAAAATATTTGAAGATGTCATGATAGTAGGTGTCATGTTTCAACTTGATTGGCAATTGAGGACGTGGCTAGCTCACGAGACTTATTCTGGGAGTTTCTGAGAGGACATTTCTGATATGAAATTAACATGTATTGTATTGAATATATCTTCTGTAATTTAAGTGGGTCTCATTCAATTGGTTGAAGCCCTGAAAACACAATGCTGATCTTCCACAGATGAGAGGAAATATCCTCTTGCTTCGCTCCCTTTGAGCAGGGCTATTAATTTCTGCCTTAGGGTTTCCTCGTTGTCTAGCTTGTGACTGCAGATTATAGCCAATTCCTTACAATAGGTGTGTCCACTTCCTATTGGCTCTGTTTCTTCAGAGAAACCAGCATATCACATGGAGAGACGACGTTACACCTAACTCAGAACTGCCATCTTTTCTATCCCATTTACCGTACAGACGATATTATGTTTTCTATAAATGACTATAAATCTCTAAATATGAAGTTTACTTAACAAGTGGATTCTGGTAAAACTCTTACTAGTAAGACTGTTCAGGTAATCTCTCTTATCTGTTTGAGAAGAAGTCTGGCTTAGACTGGAAAAAGGACTTACATTGATGATTCTTTCCAAGAGTTCAGGGTCTGTCTTATAAAGGAAGAAAACAGACTTCAAAACAGCAGCTGGCATCTTCCCAGCCATTCACCCTATGGAAAGAGAGATGAACTTGTTACCAGAAAGTTCTCAGGTGATGGAAGAGTCCCATTCCAGGGCCTGTTTAACCTTGGACCTCATCCCATGAAATGGAACATGGTAGAGAAACAATTCAGCCTCCCCTTCTTCATGAATATTTGCCTTAAAAGATGACAGAGTCAAATATCAAGATTAGATCTCTCCCAGAAATATTTGGATCATTTGAAGGAAATATGCCTTATGGGTAATGGTGCGCCCATTGCTTACAGAAGCCTGTATAACAAGAGCAGCAACAACAACCGAAATCCTCAGAAAAAGAACCAGAAGAAAAAGAATTTTCCTGAAAGGGGTTCGCATGGAAAGGAGCCTCCTTAGGACAATAACCATACATTTCACTCATGTCTTGTGAAGAACATTGTATGAGCATATGAACATAGAAACAGTTGTCTGCAGAAATATCAGATTTTGCTTCTTAGCTGTTGAATCAGTTGAATTAATGCCCCGCATTTACCTACACCCCCACATACACAATCACACCACAATCACTCACCCTTTCACACACACACACACACACACACACACACACACCATCCAGCTTCTAGGTGCAAATTCAAGGTGCAGCATCTAGGTGATGAAGCTGCCACTGTTCTTTCTCATCAAGTGGGCAGAGGACACGTTTTTCCAGTTTCCAGCATACGATTTAATTAAACATTCAATAAGTATTAGCTTTAAAACCTCTTGGCATCACACATTAAAAAGAATGCCACAAACTGCTTTTGAAAGACTGTTAGAGGAGAATTGTGTGTGAAGAAAGATTCTCCCCTTTAAGGATAATTTTATAACGTACAGATTTCAGCAAACCACTTTCTAACTGCAAATTTTTGTGTGTTCTGTGGAAGAGAGAGCTAATCAGTTTTGATGGTTCATGGGATATCTTTTATGATGTTCATGTGTGCCTCAAAATGATGCAAATCTGTAGAAATAAGAAGGTTGTGGCAGACAGTAAAACATTTCAAATGATGCGTCTTTTAGTTTTGCTCCGATTTGGCAAAGAACTGACTTAGGCAGATTCCAGTACAAAATACCAATGAGCAGAAATATTTTGATAACAAGAAATTTGGCTTAGAGCTCTAATTTACACAGGTTCTTTTAATCTCCTATTTTAAAGCATGTAAGTCTGTGTGAACTTTATATTTCTCAAGCTTCTTACAATTAATGTTAGGAAACATTTGCCTTCAGTAAAGACTTAATCTTTGTATTCCCTGTGAGAGCAACTAGCTGATTGTTCTCAAGGTAAACTTACAAACAGCTTTTAAAGTATTTCACTATATATTTAATATTAGCTTATTTTGTGAAAAAACAAAATTCTACATTTTACTTAACATAGCAAAATCGGTAGAAAGAGACAAACTTTGTAAATAATTTGTCCATCAACTCTGAATTGCTTTCTCTATGTGTAGGAAATCTGCTTAAAAACTACTCTTACTAGGTAAATAAAATAACTAATGCTCAATTTCAAGAATAGAAAACACATCTACAATCACAGCTACTCCAAAAGGGTAATCCAGAGGAACTGGGGATTCATGACTTGCCCATGCAACACTGCTATTTATTGAATGGAGTAGGGAAGCTATAAAATTAACTATGCATTTCCAGTTGTATTTGATGATGGTGACGCTATTCTGTATTCTTAGCATTGGTTTATAGTGGATAAATTTTTTAAAAATAAAAAATAAATTAGCATGTGTTTATTTGCATAATTAAAGGCTTATTCATGTTTAAAACATAATTCAATTTCAGAGTGAAGATCTAAAGATCCAATTCTAAAGTTGTTCATCAGATGGGGCTAGAGACTGAACTGGGTAGCCTCACCCACATGTACCCATTATTTAATGTCAGCCTAGTTTATAAATGATATTAGGCTCACCTCCCAGAGGGAGCAATGTTATGATAGTCTTAAAAGATATCTCTGGCTCTGCTGAAGCCCATTAAAAGAAACTATTTTCTCTTGGTCAAAGAATGAATCTAACTCTACCCATAGGTGACAAAATATTATTGCACAGATGGGAGTATCTTGCCAGCCAGTCATTGTTGAAGCTCATGAGATTCGTAGCTGGGTAAGACTCATGATAACGTTTCTCCCCAAGTACCACACAAACGACTTTCAAGCACTATTAAAGCTAATCAGTAGGCATGAAGTTTCCATGTGGACACCATCTTTTTTTCTCACTGACATACAACAAGTGTATGATGTCTTCAGTAACAATGTCTTACCATTAAAATTTCAAGAGCAACCAAGAACAAAGGCAAGAGCCTGTGATGTTTAGAGGTCTGTGGGATCCCACTGTCCAACAATTTGAAAAGTAGTCACCTACACCTTGCACTGGACTTTTTAATTTGTGTTCCAAGGAGAAGCATTGTTCTTCTATTATAGAGGAACTCCATTTAAAGTAAATTTTATGTGTATATGTATAATTTCTAGGGAGCTTTTATAATACATGTTACCATGTGTTATTTTAAAGCCCATTAGAATTAGTCATTCCGCCATGTACACTCTTCTGTCTAAACCGCCCATTTCCTGTCCCATTTAATGTTTCTAACTTTTCTCTGAAAATTAATAAAGTTGTGTGTAAGCTTAAAAATAATCTTGTGGATTTCAAATAGATGGTTTTGGAATGCAACTGATAGTTTTAAATGCAACTTCCATTTAAAAGTCTCCATTTAGATTTCAGTTCACCTTCAAAGACCTTCACTTACTCTGGTTTGGCACTCATACTTGGCCGGTTGTATTGGTCCCATACAAAATTAAATCCTATTTAAGAAATTAGAATTCCTAACTTACCAGAAGAGTATCTTGCCAGACCCCAATGTATAGATAAAATTACTAAACACACTGGCAATTGATGCTTCCAACTTCACTTAATGACTGTTTTATCTCTGAGACATCAAAAGAAGAATCATGTTTTCAAAAGACAGTATGTTAAAAACCATCCTATCTTGGGGGAAAAGCTATTACACAATTTCATGGGATTTGACAAGCTGTGTCTTCTGAGCTGCCAACATAATTATCTCTATTATCACTTGAAGTATGCCTGTTAACATCCTGTCTGTGGAGATCCAGAGCTTTCAGTTCAAAAGGTGCTGTGAGTAAAATGTATAGACCTGATTGTTCTTTCCTAGATGCCATGATCTAGATGGCAAGAAAATGTTATCTTACGCATTCATAATCACTTATTTGTGAATAGTTCTGAAATCAGTTGTAGAACTATGCATTCTTATTTAATGTTTAACTTTCTGAATTATCCAGTAAGAATAAGGTGGGTTTCTGGTTCTGTACAACAATTTTACACACTTGGTTTGCAGGAAATACTCAACATGTAAATTCAAAGTGTTCAACATCAGGGCCGCACTAATGCCTGTCCTTCCCACCAAGTTTTCAGAAGAACAATTATGTAAGACATACTGAAGTAAACATCTTACCTTTCTTGTATGAAAATGGCTCATCGTTTTGACCAGTACGATTTTAGCATCATGTATACCAGTACCTATATGTTTTAACACCATATATTCATCACTGTTCTTTCAAATGTACTAAAACATTCCAACTAAAGCAATTCAAGTAAGCAGTGTTTGCTTGGTTTCCTGCTTTGGTGGCACAGTCCATGACAGCAGGGAGGCCCTGCAAGCAGCATCTGGAGGTGCCAGGTCACATGACATCTGCATGCAGGAATCATAGAAGTGAAAGCTAGTCCTCAGCTTGATTTCTCCTTTTATGCTTTTCAGGACCCTGTCCAATAATGGACCCTGACAATATTCAGGTTTTGCTGTCCCACCTCAGTTAATCTTGATACTCACTCCCTAGCAAGTCTCAGGAATCGAATTAATCTTTTACAGCAAGTGATAAATTTGGCCTCCTAGGTGGTACATTCTGAGTAGTTGACAACAAGTATTAGCCACTACAACTGACATATGGAAGTAACAATATTTGGGAAAAGAACAGGTGGGACCCATGTTATACTGATATTAATATCACTAAATTAATTTCAATTTTGCTTAAAACTAAAAAGTATTTTACCTATAAAATATTCACAAATTAATGTAAGAATGTTCACAGGGTTTTTCAGAGATTCTTTGAAGAATATTATAAGATCTCTGCAATGATCCACATAAATGAAGTCACAAGTGCTCCATACATAGTAAGAATGAGTAGACAAATACCACTAGCACTCAGAATCTCTGACTCATACACCTACAGCTCCTTTGTTAAGTCTTAATTGATCAGTTCATCATCAAAATCAGTACAAGTAGCCAGGCGGTGGTGGTGCACGCCTTTAATCCCAGCACTTGGGAGGCAGAGGCAGGCAGATTTCTGAGTCCGAGGGCAGCCTGGTCTACAGAGTGAGTTCCAGGACAGCCATAGCTATACAGAGAAAGCCTGTCTTGAAAAACAAAACAAAACAAAACAAAACAAAAAATCAGTACCAGGAAAGATTCATTATGGATGAATGTAACAAGTTCACCTATAGTTTTCAGTGTGCTGGTGATGGCTCCATAGTTCTATCCCTGATTTTTAACAAACAATGGAAATATCTTATATTTTAAGAACTAGACTCATTCAGCATTCAATCATCTCCAAAGGCACATGGTAGACTTTGTAGTTCCTTATAAAACTATAGCCCCAATAAAACAAAGGGATATCAAAGAGTTAGAGGGTATAGGATGACAATTTTGTTTTTCAACATAAAATGTCAAACTTACCTATAATAACCCCAAAAGATATCACTCATCCCATGTAGTAACTTTATTATATTTGGTGTGATAACTATGTTCAATTATACAAGCTGAAAGATTTTTCTTAATAGACTTCAGTTAATAGCTTTTGTTAACATAATTCACCATAAATGACTCACCTTAGAAATGGGAAATGGCTAGTAATTAAGGTCAAATAAAAGCTGTATTGAAATCATGCAACTTTTTCTTGACTGATTGCAAAGCCAAGTTTGTTGAGATGTATTTTCATAAAGCAGGATTACTTGTGCACAGTGTGGAATCTCCTGCATTGCAAGGGATGCAGGAGTTAAGTTTCAGAATGATCTCATGTTTGAGTCTTGATATAGTTAAGATATCAATCCAGTGAAATTCTAAAGTGTTTGAGAAACCCTGACATGAGAATGAATTAAATTTCATGCACACTCAGATAGCAGAGGTATTGTAGGTACCTTTGTGCTGTATAAAATAGCTTTACTAGTAATTTTGAAAAAAAAAATACATACACTAAAACTTCTTTTATAGATTGAAAATCATGAACATGTGTCAAGCAGTATACAAATATATAAATAAGATAAAGGCATAAGGAACATAAAAGATTCCTTTATTTCATTCTACATTTAAATTATCCACATGATTATTTATTTATTTATTTTCATTCATTGATTCACTGCCTTGTTTGCTGGGGTTATTAGAGACTTATGCTTCCACAAAATGCATAATAATAATTATCATCATAATTATGGCCTCAAGCTAAAACTTCTTTGGGAAGAAATAGTATAATTCTAATACTTGAGGCATACTGAAACTTATTTTAGGTAAAATATAAGTTATTATTCTTTATTGCCTTACTGTTCTCTGAGCACAGGCATTGTTCTAGTAACTTAAAGTGAAGAATTTCTTACTAAAGTGGGGAGTATCTGCGATTGGTGTGAGTTCGTAGGTAAGATGAAACATCACTATAATGATTTTGTGAGTTTTGAGAGGACAGTGAAACTCATTAAATGGATATTTGTAAGATTTAGGGTTTTTTTTTCAAGTCAGGATACAGTACATTGACAACCAAAGGTGAAATGTTTGTGTGTCTTATTATTTGTAGAGCTAAACATGAGAAAGCTGATAAACACATGCCTCCGAGGGCTGCATATGAGTATATGGTCACAGCCTGTTGGGATTGCTCAGTTTAGCTTCCATTGAAGAAACAAAGCAGGATGAGGTAGCTTTTCCATGCTCCCTTTAGGCTCCTTGAATTATTCTGTTGGCCTTGAACCAATGAGACTCTATCTACCTGTCTGGAACTTGACCTCAGAGAAGAGGACCTCAACAAACACCTCAGGTAGGTGAACTGTATAACTTAGCCTTTTATAAATGGAAGCCCAGTTGAAAAGCAGTTGGGGTCAGGATTTAGCAAACTGTAAGAAAGAATTGACTATTTTTAGCTAGAATTTCTAATCTGTGTCAAAACAGCCATTGTTAAATATTCTAGTGACATTGTCCTCTTGATATTTTGACATCAGTTTTGAGCTTAGTTATTTGGGGCATTAAGTGTGGCCTGAAAAACTTTCAGAGAGCTGAGCATGAGGTGCCCTAAAAACATAAAATAGGAGAGCAAAATGGGCAAACTGGGTAGAAACAGTTAGGTTGCAGAAGGTCATCCTACGGTAAGTTCATTATACTTGATATAACTAGGAGGATATATCAATCACAGTAATATTTGGGTGAATTATAAAGTAGACTAAATGTGTGGATTCCATTTGTGGTTATACTAGGAACAACTATTTGCATTTGTACTAAACAATCAAGTATGATTTGTCTAGCCTTAAATAGGTAGTCATGATATACTTTACGCTTAGAAATAGGAAATTCTAGAGATAGACATCTGTATCATCAATGTTAGCATTAAGTTTTCTAGATAACAAAACTTTATTTAGGAAGGGGAACTTTGGGAGATCTAGCAACTCCAAGCTGGTAGGGAGTTCCATTGTTATATATATTAGTGTAAAACTTATATGACAGTTGTCTTAGGTTGGGAAAATGTCATTACCATTTGTAAGCATGAGAAGGTCCAGCATGGCTTGTGGTTTGGGAGTAGAGAAGGGCAAGATGTTGGATGAGAACTTTTGCTTCCTGTTCACCACCTATCCCTGCTAGGTCCTCTCCATGGGCAAGTTTTACCTCCTTACTGCAATGTGGGTAAATGAGAAATACTAATATACAGGACTGGAAGAGAACAGTAGGTTTTTTGTTTGTTTGTTTGTTTGTCTTTTTGGGTTTTTGAGACAGGGTTTCTCTGATTAGCCCTGGCTGTCCTGGAACTCACTCTGTAGACCAGGCTGGCCTTGAAATCAGAAATCCACCTGCCTCTGATTCCCAAGTGCTGGGATTAAAGGCCTGTGCCACCACTGCCCAGCAAGGACAGTAGTTCTTGAGTACAAGTTGGACATATGGAGTTATACATCAATAGCTGTGTACCAAGGAAGTATGCTGTCATGTCAGCATGTAACATGTGTCACATGTGTACAAGACACACCATGATTGTTTGCTTCCTATCAAGCTGATCATGGACCAACTTTCTGAAACTTTACATATACTTCCAATTAAATGCTTTATTTTAAGAGTTACGTTAGTAATGATGGCTTTCACTGCAATGTAACAATTGCTGACAGAACATCTCAACAAGAGCTTGACCAGGCCTAGTTAATTATGCAGTGCCAGTGAAATCATGGGTTATTAGAGTAGAATCTAAAATCACTAATTACTAAAACAGCATAATCTTTAACGATAATTAACTGTGTTCAGATCCATAGTCAGTTACCATGGAATTAGAGTATGGGATGATATGTCCATGGCTGTGGTCAATAGTCAGAGGCACAGAGCCATACATGCTCCAGGGAAGGAGGATATGGAGGGGGTACTCTCTCAGAGGGAAAGGGGAGTGAGGATTGTGTAGAAAACTCTGGGACAGAGGACTGGGGACAACATTTGGAATGTAAATAAATAAAATAATTAATATATATATATATACATATACATATATGTATATATCACATATTTAGGAAGGGACTACATGTTTTATTTATCATTATTTTAAAAGGGATTGTCTTCTTATTACACAGGTATTTCACCAGGTCCACAGGAGCTGCCAAGCTTTCCTCGTGCTGCCATGCTGATCTGATGCTCTGGTTTTTGCCGTGCCTGTTTTGGTTACTGACACTGAGGTGAGCAGATACTCTGTGTCAGCTGCTTGAACCACTGTATACTTATCATCCAAGGCATGAAACGCAAAATACAAGCCAATCACAGGCTGACTCCTTCAAAATAAGCCAAAGCAAAAATCCTCTCTTTCTATTAGGTTATTCCCTCAGTGTTTACAGAAAGCTGGTGAGTGCATCATGTTACTGGTTATCTAACTGCCTGTATTTTTTTTTTCCATCTTCAGTCATTTTTTTCCAGAGTGCCAACTTTCCCAATGGATTTGACTTGTATGCTCTGACAGTGATCAGAATCATAGCTTTTGGGGAGTGAATTAGGTCCTTACCATGTACCTTTCCACTGTACACTTTGTACTTAACAATTTTGTATTTGATACCTAGTTTTATAACTATTTAGGTTTCTATTGACTTCACTACTCTGAAAAGCTTTTGTCTTATTCTGTTTTTTGCTCTCAATATATAGCATATCATGATTTGCTAGATGAGATGTGTCTATTTCTCCAAGAGATTGCTCTCCTCTCTACTTTCTAGTTTGAGAGGGGTAGAAAAGCAAAACCAAGATAAAGGCAAAGGCCATATTCATCATCTCAATTATGATGCACAGTTCAAGTAATTGGACACTTATGGGTAGAGCTGATGGCCTTGCCTAATGTCGGACTTCCAGTTGGCATAGATGTGCCCACCAGTCTCAGGAACTGCCAGGCCGTGGAGATCACTGCAAACATGTAATGAGAAGGAACCGAACAGCACTGGAGCTGTAGTAATTGAGCATCATTCACAGAGTGAAAATGTCAAGAGTGGGAAAAAACACACTCATTAGCAAGGCTGGACCACTGCATGCTGTGACTAAAACAAAACACTGAAACCTGCCTCTAGGAACAAGAGGTGAAATATAACAAATCGAGAAATGTAGGTATTGGAAATTAGGATACAAAGATATCATCAACATCTCATTTTGATAAGTTCTGCTCATTTAAAGTGGCTATTGATACATTAAATATTAATTTAATAAAATGACTTTCACTTTGCACATAAATTGAATTTCTTCAACGATTATTCATGTATAGCAAATGGAACCTTCCAGGAGGCTTAGGTTGAGAGCAATTATTTAATTTTAGGCTTCACTGTTTTATTTATCATTTTTCCTCAAACAATGGCCTGTGCTTCTTATGGTATAATAGGAAATTCACTGAACAATAAATTAGTTATAAAATCCTAAAATTTTAAACATGGCAACTCATAAGCTGCTTAGCAACAGTCTAGGACACTAAAGCTTAATTTTGGATCAGTCATCCTGAAGGAGCTGCAGAATTAATTTTTTATATTGCAATACCTTAGAAAGCTGCTAGCCCATGTCAAAAGTATTTTTTTGCCATCCCAGTTATTAAATTTTTCAGAGCTTCTTCAAGCATCAAATCAAACGTTCTTTTTATACTTGGCAATATTTTTATTAAAAAATAGAAAGTTTATTTTTGATTATAGATTAATGGAACACTTGAATATAATGAACTAAGTTGTAAATAAAATATTTAAACATTTAATTGCACTATTTTTAATTATGTGTGCTTTGTGGTATGTGCACATAAGTTGAGGTGTAGCTAGATCTCCCTAGAGCTGGAGTTTAGTTTGTTGTGGGACCCCAGGCATTGATGCAGAGAGCTGAACTTGAGTCCTCTGCCAGAGCAAAACAACTTTTAACTCTAAGCCTCATCATCAGCCTCATGAAAAATGAAATTTAAAGTATATCATTTGATGTCATGTTGATGTATCTCACAGTTGGAAAGGGCACTGAGAACTGGTTAAATGAAAGTGATTTGTGGTGATCTGAATGAGAAAGTCCCCCACACACTCATGTGTGTGAATACTAGGGCCTCAGTTGGTAATGCTGTTTAGTTACATTCAGGAAGTATAGCTTCTGTGGAGGAAGGAAGTATGTCACTGGAACAGATAGGCTTCGAAGCTTCACAGCAGCATCTCATCTCTAGTTCATGCTCTGCTTTATGCTTGAGGTACACCATGTGATTGCTGCCCCAGCCACCATACCTACCTGCTGCCAAGCTTCCCCTGCCATGAGGCTGTTGGAATCTTATCACAATCCAAATAAACACTTCCTTGGCTTCGTTCTCTTATCACAGTAATGTAAAAGTAACCAACACACTATTTTTATATCATTCTCAAAACAGGAAAATTGAAATCAATTTCTTCATTATGAAAGTCTACCACACATTAAAGATGGATGTCAATAGCAAAAGAAAAAAGAAAAAAAGAATCAAAAATTCATGGAAGCTAAAAATCACATTACTGAACCAACATTGGGCAATAAATAAATAAATAAAATTAAAATAAAAACAAAAACATTTTTTTCTAGCTCTATTCATTTACCTGAAAATCTGATAGCTTCACTTTCTTAGAAGCTGAATAGTGTTCCATTGAATATTTTGCCATATTTTTTTGTCATCCATTCACCAGATGATGAGCAGCTAATGTAGTTCCAGTTTCTGGTTATTGTGAATAGAACAGCTATGAACATGCAGATGCAAGTATCTCTGCAATAGGAAACACAGTCTTGTAGAAACATACATCATGATGCTATATCTGGAGCATATATTAGATTTATTTTTGTCTTCTTCATTATATTCACAGAAATATAAAAATGAGGTTAAAATATAACAAGTTAAATTTTGATTGGCTTTAATATTTCTAAACATCATAATTCATAAAATAATTAAGATGATTCTAAAATGATATCACAAAGAAGCAAAAGTAAGATCTTGTATCAGTATCCACTCTGAAGAAAATCATATGTTCATGCACATTAACAAATAATTGTAAACTAGTATTTCCAAACTAGTGAAAATGTTATTGGAAAGAGTCTACGAATTCCTTACTATGCAATGCAATGCAATAAATAATAATGGAGAACTTTGTGTGAAGATAATTTCTAGTATTTTTTTTAAAAAAGAATGATGTATTTCTTAACATATACAAGTAAAGTATTATGTAGTTTCTAAGAAAACAAAAGCAATGGGATGGCAACAGATTAAAACAGCATCATAAGAAGCCCATTTGAGGATTTTTATCATAGAAAGTAGAATCTGCTGGAAATACAAATGTCACTCTTTAAAGGAACTTACTATTAAAAGCTATTACTATTATTCCGTTAGAAAACTCAAGCTGAAAAATACTGACATGGCATTCCACTGGTTCCTAGGAGCAGAGACTGGTGTAAAGCATTTGGGAAGGAAGGTACTCTAAAGATGGGTCAGTGTGTTCCTCTTACATTGGGTCATAAAATCTGTCTAGTCTGAATGCAATCAGAGTTAACTTTTCCTCATATTAGTTTGCCTTGCTACGTTCTCATCCCTTTTCCACAGTGTTTAAAACATTAGGTTTAATTCCCAAAGCTTCATCAATGAATTATTAGCCTCTGCCTTCTGTTACTGAGATGTATCTTCAGGCAGGGTCTACTAACCCCATCACTCAGGAGACAAAGGCAGGTGTAGCTCCCATTTCAAGACAAGTGTAATCTTATGGACATTACATAGATTATATGTAAGTTCCAGGCCAATCAAGGACTAATAGAGAGACCCTATCTTAAAGAAAAATGCCATGCATGCCTGGTTTGGAAAATTATAAATGAGCAAGCGAAAAAGATACATAGAAGAAAGTGATAATATTATGATAGTATTTGGCCAAACATACAGAAATAGGCACTTAATTCATCATTGCCTTCCTGAGATTTATGTAGGTATAGATATTTCTGTTGTTTAAAATGATTCTACACAGATACTGGTTTTTTCTTCATAAGTCATATATTAAAACTACAATAAAAATAAACTGAATTCTCTCAAAATATCTGTTTGTATGGTTGTATTTACTCCCTGTTATTAACTACAATTGTTTTCAAAAGTATTATTTCCAAAACATGATTCTAATAAGCTTTTAAATTACAATTTTAATTTCTTAAAACTTTTCATACAATACGTTTTGATCCCATTCTTTCCCTTCCCCCAGGTTCTCTTAGGTCCTCCATACCTCACTACACACCCAATACACATTTTAATGGACTACTTTTTTATTGGCCTCTGTTTTGGAATCTAATTTATGGTTTTCTGTTCTGAAAATACCTTTCTAGAAGATAAAACTTTATGGAAAACTTGCCAAGTTTTGTTCAGATATCAATTTATGCTAACAAACTCTGAGTTACATTTTTTCTAGTATTTTCTTTTTTAAAATTTTTTTGTTGTTGTTGTTGGTTTTGTTGAGACAAGGTTTCTCTGTGTCGCCCTGGCTATCCTGGAACTTGCTCTGTAGACTAGGCTGGCCTTGGGCTAAGAGATACACCAGCCCCTGCTTTCTGAGTGCTGGGATTAAAGACATGTGCCACCACTACCTGTCTATATTTTCTTCTTTAAAAAGGAAACGAATTTTTTTCAGATTATAATTACATCATTTATACATTCCCCCTCACCCCTCCGAATCCTCCCATACACTCCCCCTTGCTCTCTTTCAAATTCATGACCTCTTTTTTCATTAATTGTTGTTTCATATAATATGTACATACACACACACACAAACACACATACACACACACATTCTTAATATATATAAAACCTGTGTGTATGTACTATGTTACTTGTATGTATGTTTTCAGGAATAAGCATTTGGTATTGGGTAAACAATTGGTGTGTTCTTCCCTGGAGAAAGCTATGTCACTCTAGGCCTTCCTTAGTTGTCTACAGGGTTTAGGACACATGGGCTTCCAGCATCCTCTTCAACATGTGTATAGTTGTTCTTGACCAGCTCGAGTTTAAGCTGTCATGTTGTCATGTTGGTAATACTTTACAGGTGTAGCTTCTGACATTATGAGGAGACACAACCTCCCAGTAACTTCCTGATCCTCTGGCTTAGCCTTTAGGCCTACCCTTCTGAATGACCCCCAAGCTTTAGGGCTCGATGCTTACGATGCACATTATTCCCTGGGACTGGGCTCCACAACTCAGCATTTTGATTTGTTGTGGTTTTCTGCAGTGGTATCTGTCTGTTGCAGAGAAGTTTCCTTGAAGAGGGGTAAGAACTGCACTTATCTGTTTGCAGAAGGACACACGTATTTGGAAAGTAGTTAGGAATCATGCTGGTTTAGTAAAGAGGCATTGTAAATTCTCCTCCAAGATCAAGATCACTTGTCCTGGGAAGTTTGCTGGACTTCCAGGCCGTTTCTCTGTTGTTGAGTGGTACTCAACTCAACTTGAAAGCTGTTGGTTACCACCAAGGTCACATACCCCTTTAATCCTAGCACTCAAGAGGCAGAGGCAAATGGGTCTCTCTGAGTTCTAGGCCAGCCAGCTTCATTGTACTGAAGGCATTCTCCTACAATCCTATACAAAATGTTTATCCAATGTTTTGAGCAACCTGCAGCTGTGCTTCATTGTGGGAACACTGACATCTCTATCATTCTACTGTCGTGGTTTTTTTTTCTCTTGCTGTTATAAATAGTGCTAATCAGCATATTGCTGTCTTTCCCACTGCACAGCATCCATTTCTCAAAGATATATGGTTAAAGGGTCCACAGGCTCAACTTTGATTCCTGTGTGTTTGTTCTATACGGTTCTCCATCCCACCAGCCATCAATTGGGGTTCTTATTTCACAGTGTATGTGATGACATCTTGCTGAGAATTTGATATATACTTAACTTGTTATTTATTTTGTATGGGTGGGCATACCACAGTGAGTATATGGAGATCTGTGTTGGAAATGTTCTTTAGCATAGGGGAAGATTTAGGGGTGGCCCCTCTACTGAAAGGCAAGGAGAGGGCACCTTCACATAATATCCCTGCAGCTGAGGGCATAACCGCTCCATGAAGGAGGGGGCACCTTCTGATAATCTCCCTGCAGCTGAGGACATAACTGCTCCATGAACCCAAGATGTTTTGGAAGTAATTCAAGGCTCCTGAGAGCTGTGTGTGCAAGGACTAAAGAAACAAACCTCATGCACCTGGGCATGGGGAAAAAATATTTACTGTAAGATATGAAGAAGTGGGCATGCTTTTGCCGTGAGAAAGTGCTGAGAAACTGTGCTACATGATTGTTGTTAAATTCTATTTTTAGTCTTACTGAGCTTTACTATATAAGATTTCTTGCATTAAAGTTTATTGCCATTGCCAGCAGAGCGGTGGTCCTCTCGTTCTCATTCAGTCGCCCTCTCTACTTCAGCCTCACCCTTGTCGGCTGGCTCTGACAGAGATCGAGAATAACTTGCTGAAACTGGTTCTCTCTTTCCACCACGTGGGTCCATGCACTGGTAAATCTTCATTAGCAAACAGGTTGAGTTCTAGTTCTTTCAAGGAACTTCTGCCTTCAAGTCGGGCAAGGAGCTCTGTCCCAGATTCTGCCCTGCACATCGCCCCGCCAGCTCCTCTGGTTCAACCTACCAGCCAGCAATGTGGTTTAGCCAGAGAGTGAGAGACACAGTCAGAGCAATGACCCCCGTGTGCGCGTGCGCATTGTGCGGCCAGGTTTTTCTTTTTAAAATAAACATATTTACAATGAATTTTAGACTTATCCAAAGTGAAAAGTAGTCCTGTTTTTCCATATCCCCATTACTCTCATTGCTTTTATCTTAATCATTCAATAACCACACAACACTATGAAAATACAAAATCTTACACTGACAAAACATTAATTATTATCCTTGTTCAAGCTTCCCTATTTGACCATTGGTGGCATTTCTATGGTAAAGATTTGATCTAGATTCCATCTTCATTTGGTGGCCCTAGCTCCTACTCTGTTCCGGTGCATGCCATTTCTTTAATCTCCTTTTGCCTTTCATGAGTCTGAGTCTCCTCAGAACGGTGAGTAGATACTAGAGGATGATGTCTCGATTTCTATTGCTTTGGTCTTGCACTATTAGACTGAGTTTATGGATTTGGGATAAGAATATCGAATGCTGTCGGCTGCTCCACGCTGTGTTCAGTGACTGTCAGAGAAGCAAATCAAAGTGCCTTTATTCTGGTGGTAATTAGATGATTTCAAAGAGAAAGCGTCTGCCAATCTTTCCATTGTAAAGTTACTATTTCCCTCTATTACAGATAAGTGTCTTAGGTAGACATGTTTTGATGATACCCATGCATACAATTTTCCTCATACTTTTACTAAATAATCTTGGGGCCATTAACTCTTTTCATCTGTAAATTATTACTGAGTTCTTTGTATAACAGCGCTTTTCCATTTCTACCATTCTGCTCATATGGATTTACTGAAATTCTTCTATAAAGATGCTTTTTTGTCGTTGTTGTTCTGCTTCTCTACTTATCAATTCAATTAAATCTTCATAGCAGCATATATTTATGAATAATTTATTTTATTGTGTTTATTATAATCCAATACTAAAATTTTCTCCTAAAATTATCTGTTTATGACAATGTGGCTGCCTGTATGGTGACTTGTATACTTTTTTTCCTTTGTTTTCTTCTTAAGACAGGGTTTCTCTGTGTGGCCCTGGCTATCCTGAAACTCACTCTGTAGACCAGGGTGGCCTCGACCTCAGACATTCTCATACTTCTACCTCCTGAGTGCTTGTGCCACCTCCACCACCTAACTTGTGTCTCTTTTGAATACATTTCCATCATCTACAGGAGATTTTCTTACACTAATACCAGAATGTTTCAAGGCAATCATAGCTCTTCTGTTCCCTATCCTTATACTCAATTTCTGCACACTATAGTCTGGGACTGAAAATAAGCATCACTGCAGTTATACTATTGTTTGTGGTTGTGCCAGATGACTGGCTGGGAAATAAAGCATCATCTATTAGACATGTCCATGAATCCTTATGTATGTCTGTAAACATAATTAAAGCACGAATTCATGTATATGCTTTCACATACAGCCCAATATCAGGAGTTCATTGTACTCTCTGAATTTTCCTCATTTAAAAAATATTTTTTTCACTGATGCAAATGGGGATCTCAGATCCACACTAAGTAAATATATTGCTTGTTAGGCCTTAACAACATATTTTATAAGATTCTAAACAAATTCCCACTTGAAATACACTGAGAACCTAGAATATAGTTTCAGACTCAGGCTTTGTCATAACAATTCTAAAGCACAAACAATATGTTACAAAATTACTGCAGTTAGTTTAATCTTTCACCAACCGTTACAGTGGATTACATTGTTCACTCATATTTTTGTTACTTCTTGGGTTCAATTTTAAATTTCTCCCACAACCCATTGTTTTCAATTGTTTGTCTAGGATCTATAAATGTAAAGCATTTCATTAAATCTCATTGTCAGGCTGTGAATAGTTACATTCAAAGTGGTCTTTACGAGGTCTATAATTCCTTCTCATTTCTCTGCTTGCAAAATTCCATTCTCTTAATCTCATTTATAGCCAATTCATCTTTTTTGTATTTCTTTTGTCTAGATAGGTAGGTACATTCACGAAAGTAATGAGTCACTTTATGTTTTAAGTAATGGCGTGTACTGGAATTCATGCTGGCTAAAGTCACAGATTGTTTCCTCATTCTTTACAGCTATTATGTGCAAACTCCATGATATCAATATGTTAGTAGTGACTTGGTCACATGGGTAGTTAGTTTTCTCCCACACTCTGTGATCACAGATGAGTTACAAGTGAATGGATTTGTGAATTCACAGTTTCACAGTTTGCACACTCATGTTCAGCATAATTGTTTAGAAGTGTATTGCTGTGTGGAATGATTTTCTAAACCAGATTGCTCCATCAATGCATTTCTAGACCAAGAATATCATAGTAAGGCCTTTCACACTTACAAGCCAACTAACATTGTGAAAGCAATAGATGTCAAAGCACTGTGCTGGCTAAAGTAGTTAGAAGGCTGAAAATTCAGGGAAGGAGATACAAAAGAAATAATTAAAATTATTAAATAATTTCATTTCTAAATTTGTATAAATGGAAACATAAGAGCCTAAAATAGGTGATAAAATGAAATAAATTCCCAGTGTGCATAATTTTAAAGATTTTTTTTAATTTTTCTTATTTTTATTGGTTATTTCATTTCAAATGTTGTCCCACTTCCTGGTTTCCCTTCTGCAACCCCCTATCCTATTCCCTTCCCCCTTGATTCTATGAGGGTGCTCCCCCTACTCACCCAGCCACTCCTGCCTCCCCTTCCATTGATGCCAGATAAGGCAATCCTTGGCTACATTTGCACCTGGAGCCATGAGTCCCTCCATGTGTACTTTTTGGTTAGTGGTTTGGTCCTTAGGAGCTCTAGGGGGTCTGGTTGGTTGGTATTGCTGTACTTCCTATGGGATTACAATCCTCTTCAGCTTCTTCAGTCCTTACCTTAGCTCTTCCATTGGAGTCCCTGTGCTCAGTCAAGGTTGGCTGAGAGCATCCACATCTGTTTTGGTTAGGCTCTGACAGAGCTTCTCAGGGGGAAGCTATATCAGGCTCCTGTCAGCAAGCCCTTCTTGGAATCAGCAATAGTGTCTGGGTTTGAGTCTGCAGATGGGATGGATCTCTAGGAGCAGCAGTCTCTGGGTGGCCTTTCCTTCAGTCTCTGCTCCACTCTTTGTTCCTGCATGTCCTTTAGACAGGAGCAATTCTGGCTTAATATTTTTGAGATGGGTGGATGGCATTATCCCTCAACAGGGGGCTGTGCCTAATCACTAGATATGGTCTCTATAGGTTCTCCCTCCCCTTTGTTGAGTATTTCAGTTAATGTCATGCCTGTTGGGTCCTGGGAGCCTCTTGCTTCCCTGACATCTGGGACTTTCTAGTTTCCCAAGCCCCACTGCTACATACCTCTGTTCAATTTCCTGAACCTTTGTACTTCTCTGCAACCCCAGTCTCCTCCCACACCTGATCCTGCCCCTTACATCCTCTTCTTTCCCTCCAAGGTTCCTCTCTCCCTCTACCTCCCTTGATTATGTTGTTCCCCTGTTTAAGTAGCACTTTTTTAAAAAAGCATGCACACTTTGGCCTTCCTTTTTCTTGTCCTTATATGGTTTGTGAGTTGTATCATGGGTATTTTGAGGGATTTTTTGGCTAATATCTACTGTGTGAGTACATTCCATGTGTGTTCTTTTGTGACTAGGTTACCTCATTCAGGGAAATGCAAATCAAAACTATCCTGAGATTCCACCTCACACCAGTCAGAATGGCTAAGATCAAATACTCAGGTGACAGCAGGTGCTGGCAAGGATATAGAGAAAGAGGAATGAGCACACCTCCATTGCTGGTGGGATTGCAAGCTGGTACAACCACTCTGGAAATCAGTTGGCAGTTCCTCAGAAAATTGGAAATGGTACTACCTGGGGACCCAGGTATACCACTCCTGGTCATATACCCAAAAGATGTTCCAATATATAACAAGGACACATGCTCCACTATGTTCATAGCAGCTTTAATTTGTAATAGCCAGAAGCTGGAAACAACCCAGAGGAATGGACAGAAAATGTAGTACATTTACAAATGGGGTACTACTCAGCTACTAAAAACAATGACTTCATGAAACTCATAGGCAAATGGATATAACTAGAAATTTCAAAGATTTTTAACAAGTGTTTCCTGGTTGGTTTTTACAATTTCTGAGCTCACTATCAATTATTATGAAGAAAAATGGTTATAAAAGTAGAGAAAGAAGGAGTTACTTTTCTCTGCTATTTTATTCTGTTTAATGGTTTGCAACTCACTGTTCAGAGGTAGTGGAAACAAGGTTTATTTTTAAAACTAATATTTGATAGGAAAAAGATTTTCAAAACATTAAGATGTCAAATTGTTTATGAAGTTATTAAAATTTATATTTGTTTGAACTGCTACCAATTTTTATAAGTTGGACTTAAAATCACAGTTCTAACCAAAATATTGTTATATGATGATTATATCTAATTAAATGAAAGTGTTTTTTTTGAGTTTGCCAGCAAGTTTAATGATCCTTACCCAGATTATCAGAATTATTTTTTTGCATCACCAATTACAATTCACTACTGCAAAACTAAAGTCTGGTTCTAATAATAAAGTTTGATTAAATCAAATTGTATATCCATATGTTGTCTTTTTAAATATAGTTCATATGTATTCTTATTCTTCCATATTATACCAGTCTTTCTTATAAGAGAAGGATTTATCAACATTGTTTCTATTTTCAATTCAGGCTGAACCTTTTATTCCTATGTGGGAGCTAGAGAAGCAGATGCTAATTTTTACTATTACACAGGCTAACAAGAACAAACAGACCTTATGGAAATCATTTAAATAACTATTTTTGCTCATTTGCTTTCTGTGGTGTGTTAAGCATATTTAAGGTAGTAGATAGCTCTTAAAACTTTTATACATATAATTGGGCATTTTGGGGACCACACATGGAGGTCCCAGGGCAATTTTATAGAGTTGGTTCTTTAGTTCCATCTTTACATAGATTCTCAGATTGAGGTAGTTTGTTGGGCTTGCATGAACCTTCTTTAAGTAGAAATAACCCATTAGCCTTGTCATTTACAGATATTAGTTTATTAGACTACTGGGAATCATTTTTTGTGTGTATCAAATAGCATATGATTTTGCAGATATATTGATTCAGGTTGTTTAAAATGCTGTAGGATTTATTTATTTATTTATTTATTTATTTATTTATTTGCAAGTTAGTTCGAGAAGCTCAATGGTTAACAACATGTGCTGCTTGTTAATTCCATAGATGATAGGTGAAAGACCACTATCCAAATCATGGCCTAGTTATTAATGCAAACTCTATTATTCATGTACATGACCTGTCACTCTCTAAATATGGGTTACAAGAGATTAGCATTGCACATAGGAAAGATAAGGGTTTTTATTGTTCAGGAGTGAGGGGGGCTGTTCAAACTGGGGGATATGGCAGGCAAATAGGCAGGGTTACAGAAGTAGAACATAAGAATAAGAAGTTAATCATAACGCCTCCTGAAAATAGACATGGTTGGACTCTGGAAACCAATCTGAAGATTCCTCAGAAATTTGAAAATAGATCTACCTGAAGACCCAGCTATACCATTCCTGGGCAGATACCCAAAAGATGCCCCAATATGCCACAAGGTTATGTGTTCCACCATGTTCATAGTGGCCTTATTTGTGATAACCAGAAGCTGGAAACAAGCTGGATGTCCCACAACAGAAGAATTGATATAGAAAATGTGGCTCATTTATACAATGGAATACTATTCAGCTATTAAGAACAAGGACATCACAAGTTTTCCAGGCAGTTGATGGAACTAGAAAATATCCTCCTGAGTGAGGTATCTTAGATCCAAAAGAACATGCATGGTATGTACTCATTAATAAGTGGATAAAAAATATACAGAATACCCAGGATACAATCTGCAGAACTCAAAATGTTTAACAAGTCATAGGACCCAAGTGAGGATGCTTCAATCCACTAGTGAGGGGGAAAAAAGCAGAAGGCAGAGGGAAGGAGAGAAATCAGTAGGAGAGGGGAGAGGAAGGACCAGGGAAAAGAGGAGCATGATCAGATTTGGAGGTCCGGACCAGGAGTGAAGCCCTGAGGGCCAGCACAATGAATTGAAATATACAACTTCAGGAGGTAGGAAGAACACGACCCTCTAGAATGTATCAGAGACCCAGGAGGTGAATCTCAAGACTTAAAGGGACAGACCTTAGAGGAAATGCCAACAGTGGGTAGAGGGAACAAAGGGCATCAAGTGGAGTGATGATGGGGTTGCCATCCCACAGTCAAAAACTCTGACTCATAATTGCCCCTGTCTAAAAGAACTTCAAGAACAGCCCAAATTGGGACCCATCTCAAGGGGAAACTTCAAGGGCTGACACTATTACTGATGCTATAATGTACTTATAGACAGGAGCCTAGCATGGTTGCCCTCTGAAAGGCCCAACAAGCAGCTGACTGAGACAGAAGTAGATATTTACAACCTAGCAACGGACAGAAAAAACCAGGGACCCCTGTGATTGAATTAGGAAAAGACTGGAAGAAGCTAAGGAGGGTGATCCCATAGGAAGACCTACAGCCTCAACTAACCTGGACCCCCGGGATCCCTCAGACACTGAGTGACCAACAAGGCAGCATATCCTAGCTGGTCCAAGACCCCCTACACAAATACAGCACAGGACTGCCTGGTCTGACTTTATTGCGAGAAGATATACCTAACCCTCGAGAGACTTGAGGCCCCAGGGAATGGGGAGCCCTGCAGGGTATGCAGGTGTGTGGGACTATTGGAAACAGGGAAGGAGGAATGGGATGAAAAACTGTCAGCAGGCAGAAAAGGAGGGGGATAATGACTGGACTATAAAAAGGATTAACGATTAAAAAAAGATGTGAGGACAAGATAGTAAATGAGAAATAAAAAAAAAGACAGTTGCAAGGCACTCGTAACAAGGTAGTCATAACAAAACATACATATATACATATATTCATATATATACATACATGAATACATATATATACATATGCATGTATAAACATATACACACATACATTATATATGTACTCATTTGTACATATATACAATACAATATAAATACATATTTGTGCAATATATGTATATATACATGTGTTATATATACATTTTACACATACAATATGTACACATATAATATATACACATTTGTTTATGCTATATGATATTATATATATATGTACATATATAATATATTACATACATTGGAAAATGTACATACATACACACAAATGTATACATATGTGAACATATATACATATGCATATATACAGATATATAAACTTATTATTGCATATGTATATAATGTATATTTAAAGTTACATATATGTTCCCTTTTAATATACATATTTGAAATATATATATATTGAAAAATTAAAGATAAAAGAAAAAAATTAGTAAAGGAAATTTGATTCCTTTGCTGTTAAAAGAAAGATATTTCCTCTGATCCACAGGATGTGTGGAAGATTTTTATTGACAGGATAGCATGCCTGGGTATATCCTCACCCCATGGGCTTTGCGCTAAGAACATATTTTGCTCTCATGTATGTCAACATATATTATAAGCTATTTTAGTTAATGATTCCCTGTCATTTTATTTTATTACCCAAAGGGAACTTTAATTTTGCATATAACTTTAATGTAATCTTATATAAGAGGCCTATAGGCAATTTAGATAAAATTTTAAATACATTTCTTTGTATTTATATAGAGTTCTCTGGAACATTGATCTAAAGTATGCTTAAGAGATATCTGGTGGGATTCAGGATATTCTAGGCAGGTTTGTAAATTTAAAGATGCTTTTAATTTTTTTATCTATTTTTTTGAAAATTGTATATATGTATACAAGGCATCTTGATCATATTCATCCCTTCTTTCAATTCTTTCAAGGATCTCTTCCTTATTTCCATCACAAATTCATTTTAATGATAGTTTACTTATGTCTTAAGTTTCTAAGTTCAAACAATGTTTTGCATATGTTCATGGGTGTGTGATTATCTACAGGACGTGGACATGCTCCTAAAAATGTTATTCTTCTTCCATCAGCAATCAGTTGCCCATGGCCTTAAAGGTTGGGTCTCTGGGACCTCTCCTCCACACAAGCTCAATCGTGATCAAACTTCTTGTTGCTATGATTTCGTGTGCACAACTGTTTTATGTCTAAAGAACAACATTTCACATTACGCCTCCCCATCCTTTAGTTATTATATTCTTCCTACTCCTCTCTTACAAGGTACTTCTGAGGCTTAAAGGAAAGGGATGATATGGGTGTTCCATGTGTAGAGGAGTATTCCCAGTCTCGAATTCTCAGATCTTTGAACAGTAATGCACTTCTGCACTAACCACTATGCACTGCAACAAAACATGTCTCTGTTAAGGCTGGCGGCAACACAAATCTATGTATCTACATATAAGTGTTTAGGAAGTAGTTGACATGAAATTTGGAAAATTAATATCAATAGATTCTCTGAAGGGGACTATGACCTCTCCAGCCATGGGATTTTACCTGGATTACAGTCCTAAGAAATAACAAATAATAATAATATATAAAAATAACTCCTGTGGAGTAGGTGTCAAATCCAGTCAGGAAAGCACTTAGCTATCACCATACACAGTCTTGCCACTATTGTGCCAGTGGATACGTCTTGACTTGCAGGTCAGTGTTGTAAACACTTAGGGTCCAGAACTAAGTAAGACTACTATCTCTTTTCTTTCAGCAGCCTAAATAGCACCTTCCACCACTAACAAAATTAACAAGGAGAGTTTATGGTTAATTCAATATTAATTTTTCTGTTGTGGATCAAAAATGTATGGTGTCTTCAGCAATAGAGTGGAGTAGTATTATCATATAGTAATAGTGGTAAACCAATGGCAATCCCAGTAGACTATATTGTTTTGGGTACTCCTTAGCCTCTCTGACCAATTACTTATAAGAAGGTAACACCTACCTACCTGACCCTAAGATTTCATTTACCAATCTTCATCTACTGAGAGCAGCTTTGTTCACTAATATGAGATACTTCTATTTAAATTCATTTTTTAAAAAATATATTTTCAGCTAGCTTAAAAACTAGTTGTATTTCATAATAAAATGTGCATTGTGAACTACTTTGGAGGGAGTCTGTGATCTTCCATTTCAAGCCACCTCTGTCACCCCAAGTAACAAGAGGAGATAACACACGGCGTGTAACATGAAGGAGATGGGGGTGCACACAGAAAGCTAAAAGTTTAAGTAGCGGTGAAGTCAGAAAGGTGCTGGAAGGAAAGCATGGTGTGAATTCAGCAAAGCTATTAGATTTTATTATAAAATACCTTATTTAATTTTGTGATTGTAACATAATTATAATAATTCTACATTCCCTTTCCTCTCTTAAAACCATCCCATATGCTCCTCCCAGCTCTATTCAAGTTCATTGTCCCTTTTGCACTGATTATTATTGTATGTAATGCTACATGTATGAATGTTTTTACAGACGACCATTTGGCAAACGATTGGTATGCTCTTCCCTGGAGATGACAACCTCTCCCCCTCCAGTGTTCTCATCTGTCTACAGTTGTGTTGAGGCACCTCAGGCTTTCCTCAGCCACTTTGATGTATTCACTGCTATCATCCTGACTTAGCTTACATTTGGGCAGTCATGTTGATGAGCTTTCTGGGTAGAGCTCCTGACATTACGAAGGCACTCTTTTATAGCAAACTCCCTGCTACTCTGGGTCTTATAATCCTACCACCTATCCTTCCCCAAGGTAGACTGAGCCTCAGATGTGTGTGTGGAGGTGCAGGGGTTAATTTTCTACAAATATTAAAGTAGCATTTGTGATTTTTCCCTTATTCATTCATAAATAGTGAACTGAATATTCTGGAAAGAACCTAAAGGATGAAATAATTGTTCTAATGGCTTTCAGATTATAAGCAGCTTAATACATGTGTTATGAATGTTTTCATATTAATCTTACAGTGAAATAATGATAATAATAAAAATAATAATAATAATAATAATAACAGCTACAATTCACAAGAGCAAACTTTTTACCATTCTCAATATTTTTTAAAGTGCAAACCAAATTTGAAAATTGTAAGCTTTAGATTTTTACATAGCTTTTGGCTATTAGCAACAGCTAATTATAAATACCATTAAAAATGTGTCTGTATGACCAGAAGCTTTTCTTAAGGATGATGGCTTATATCCAAGCACTACCTTTTTATATCCTCAAACTATTTTTAAAGATGTATTCATTTTATTTAAAATTTATATATATGAGTTTTTGGCTTGTACATCTGTGCATCACACATATGCAGTGCCTTCAGAGTCCAGAAGTCAAAAGACAGCATCAAATACACTGGAATCAGAGTCATAAATGGTTAATAGTCTCCATGTGGGTACCAGGAATTGAACCTGGGACCTCTGGAAGAGTAGACACTCTTAACCTCTGACCCAAATCTCTAGTCCCTCAAATTCAATTTTAAAAGTAAATAAACATTTCTACAAGCATTGATATAAAGGACAAGTTTTCTACAATTGCCTCTACTATGAGCATTTCTCCACCATGTAGAAAACTTGCCATTAAAGTTTCATTTACACTTTAGATGATTTTGCCTTTTTTTCCTCATATCTAAAGACCACTTTTTGCTTTTGTATTACCTTCTTCTATTAATATGTATAAATAAAATATTTTAGTTTAACTGAAAAAATAGTAGAAGTTCATAGTTTAGTATCTTGAGGCAGATAGAGAGAGAGCATAGGATATCCCAAGGCAATTGAATAGTTGCAAAGAAGTATATTTGTAAGTTGAAGAAGCTTGAGCTGATTACAGATAATGATGATAAACATACTTACTCTCTGTAATAATAATACTCTCAATCAAGGCACTGAGTAGAAAATTCTACTGAAGTATGTGAGAGCTTTTAACATTGTAGATAAAATTTCATTGTAAATAAATATATTTTTAACTGATTTAACTTACTTGACTAGTGGAACTACATTGAAAATATACTGTATCTATGCTGTTTGGGTGAGAGGACTGTACAATATTGCAAATCAGTCTTCCTATTACTCATAAATAGATTAAGTACCATGAAAATTGTTTATTGATTAAATAATTAAGTAGGCTTTAGAGGGTTTGTTTTGATTCGAGATATTAAAATATAATGCCTAAAGTAGACTAGTTTAATTACAGTTAAGGTTCTGTTTATTTTCGGGTATCAGAAAAGTCAAGTTTAAATGGAGAAGAAGTTTAGGTGATCAGCATTCCTTTTTTGTTAGGATTTAATGTTTGTACATGTTCATGACATAGTTTGAACATTCCCACCTCCATTACCACATCTTATCACCTGTTTTCATCCTCTTTCTTGTATTCTTACTACCACTTTCAAGTTTATTTTTATCTGAATTCTACATGTGAAAGCAACGCTTTATTATGGTCTGTCTTAGTTAGGATTACTATTGCTGAGACCGACAGACAAACAAACAAACAAAACCCCCAAAAGCCAATTGAAGAGGAAAGAGTTTCTTTGGCTTATACTTTCATACCACTCTTCATCATCAAAGGAAGTCAGGATAGAAACCCATACAGAGCCAGAACCTGGAGGCAGGATCTGGTGAAGAGGCTGTGGAGGGGTGCTGCTTACTGGCCTACTCCACATGGCTTTCCCAGACTGCTTTCTTATAGAACCAAGGCCTACCAGCTATTTAAGAAAATGCCTTATAGCCAGATCATATAAAGGGATTTTCTCAATTTAGATTCTCTCCTTTCAGACAACTCTAATTTGTGTGTCAAGTTGATAGGAGACTAGCCAGAACACTGTCTTAGTCTGATTTTTTTTCAGTTAACATCAGGATCTGCAAACCCACACATTTTGCTTAGTGATGATATAATTTCTTTCTTTATAGCTGAATTATTGTATTCTGTTGTGTATATATATTGTTGTGAATTGAATGAAAAATGTTCCCCATACGATGTGGGAAGGTTATGGCACTTTTAGGACATGGAGCTTTGCTAGAGGAAGCATGAGATTATGGGAGGGCTCTGGGGTTTTTCCCCACCTCTAGCTTTCTCTATTTCCTGTCCATGGGTAAAGGTGTAAAGTTGGGTCCATGCTCCAGCAGTCTGCTACCATATCTTCCTTACCACTATGAACTCCCTGAGCAGAAGCATGAGTCAAAATGAACCTTGCTTTCTGAAATTTGCCTTTGCTTGTGGGGTTTTATTACAGCAAAAGAAAAGTAGCTAATATGTATATAATTTCTTACTTACCATTCATCTAGCAAGGAGTTGGTGCCATGCACAGCTATTGTGAATACCATTGTAAAAAAGGATGGGTGTGAACATATCTCTGATGAAAATTTTTATTTTTTTCAAAGCTTATTTTGAAATAGAAAGCATTTGAAAGAAAGTATTAGTAGAAGAACAAGAGAAGAAGAAAGATGATTACTTTAATTACTGGCCTCTACCATGTAAAATCCATTAATGTCATAAAATACTTGAGAACGGTATGTTGGCCTGAGTTTTATTATTGTTTTGTTATGATTTTACAAATGCAATTATAGCACAGGTTGGCAAAAATAATTAAAGCAACAAAAATATTTTCAAAGAACAGTTTGGTGACAGCAGAGGCATGGGAAGGAGTCTTGTTTTCATAGTCACATGAATCCATTATGGATTAAGGGTGAAAAGGCTGTCTAAAAGTCTACTTTGTCATACTATGATAAGAAAGCAGATAGTGCTCTTCATGGTAAGCTTCACAGCTGATTTTCTAAGCAAACATTGATGTTCCCAAATCATTCAGAGATTTACTTGATGACACCATTAATTGTGTTAATGCACTAGATAGGATTTTTACTTTAAGTGAAAAAAGGCTAAAACTCAGGATTTATTTTTTATTTTAATAATTTGGGGGATTTTTTTCTTGATGATTTGTTAGTCGAAACCAAGACTATGCATAAGTGTTTAAAAACAAAACCAGAAAATCATTGTTATCCTTTAGCCAGTTACTCTTTAATACAGGCTAGGGCATTCCTGATCTGACAAAAATGCAGACACTGTGCTGCTTCAACCTTGAAACTTCACTTCTTACACACGAATGATGGAAAGAATAAGTTTGAACAGATGTTGCATAGATTCTTAATGGATCTTGAAGGAAAGTGATACATCATTTCTGCCATAGAGATAATTAGTCATGTGGCATAAAGGGAGGCACAATAAGTAAGAAATAGAGTAACATAGTTACTTGCAATTATTATCTTTGCTGATGTTTCTCTTATTCACTGAAGTCTTGCTTCTTTCCAAATATGCTCTCTGTTTTTATGCATCTCCATCTAACTTCTTTAAATAGAAACCATCTTTGAAATGACACAAAACTACAACTAATTCCTTTAAGAAAAGCACAAGTCAAGCCTGTTAAGCTATTTAATGTTCAATGTCATCTTTCAGCAATCATAACATTAAAATAGATATAGATTTAAAATCGTCTCCCAAATTAGCAGGCTATTCAAGGAACCTCATTTCCTTCCTCTCTCTCTCTTTCTCTCTCCCCTTCTCTCTCTTAGTTAGGGTTACTATTGTTGTAACTTTTTATTTTGCCCACAGAGTAAGATATTACATTTAAGCTATTAGACTTTTAATTATTCTTTTTTAAAAAATATTATTTATTTATTTTTTACTTATTCACTTTACATCCTGTTCACTGCCTCCCAGAAGGTCACTCCCCACACATTCTTCCCCTGTCCCTCCTCCCCTTCTCTTATGAGCAGGTAAGGGTTCCCCCGGGTATCCCTTCACCCTGGCACATCAGGTCCCTGTGAGGCTAGCCACTTCCTCTTACACTGAGGCAAAAACAAGGCACCCAGACTAGAAGAAGAGTATATTTCAGGTACAGTCAACAGCTTTTGGGATAGCCCCCACTGCAGTTGTTCAGGTCAAGCTGCACTTCTGCTATATATGTATGGGAGGCCTAGGTCCAGCCTGTGTATGTTCTGTGTATGTTTGGGATTCAGTGTATGTGAGCTCCAAGGGTCTAGGTTAGTTGATTCTCTTGCTCTTCCTGTGGAGTTCTGATCCCCTTCAGGGTCACAATCTTTTCCCCTATTTTTTCATAAAAGCCCCAAACTCCATCCACTGTTTGCCTATGTGTGTCTACATCTGTCTGAGCTAGCTGCCAGGTGGAGCCTCTCAGAGGTCACCCATGCTAGACTCCTGTCTGCAAGCATAACAGAGTATCATTAATAATGTCAGGGATTGGTGTTTGCCCCTGGAATCAGTCTCATTTTGGGCTGGTTATTGATTGGCCATTCCCTCAGACTCTGCTTCATCTCCTGTCCCTGCATTTCTTATAGACAGGATAAATTTTAGGTTGAAGGTTTGGTGGGTGGGTTGGTGTCTCTATTGCTCCACTGGGGTTCTTGCTTGGCTTGTTACTTCTATTCTCCTATTCTTATGTAGGGAATCTGAAACTCAAATACACATGATGAAAATATTTATTTCAGATTAAATTCCTGATGAATGATGGGATGTGGAACAGTCAGAGGGTGGATCAAGGCAGGGAACAAAATATGGAGTGTAAAAAATAAATTAATTAAAATAAATAAAATGCAAACAAAAATTTCTGTTGACTGAATTACCTTAGGTTTTTAGCTAATTATTCTCCCCATAGGTACGTTATTAATAATCCTCATAAGATTATCCCTATATATATTCAACATTAAATCTTTGTAAGAGTAGATAATTATCGTGAATATATTTTAAGCTCTCCTTTAGCTCTCTCTCTCTATATATATGTATGTATATATGCAAAAAATGTGCATATTCCTTAATAATGCAGTTAACTTAATTATACGCATGCATATACACTTCTATGAAACTGGATGCTTCTGTAAATTTAACTTTTTGGTTAGAATCTCAGATTTCAAGCTCATTTGGTAAATGATAGATTTTGCTGGCTAACTTTATGTTAACTTGACCTAAGCCATAGTCATTTGGAGTTAGAAAACTCAGTTGAGAAAATATATCCATAAGATTTGGCTGTAGGGAAGCCTGAAGGATGCTTTATTATGGTGATTGATGGGCGGGACTCATACAGAATGTGGTCCTGTATTTCATAAGGAAGCATTATGAGAAATTCATGATGAGCAAGCTAGTAAGCAGAACTCCTCCATGGCCTCCATGAATGAGATTCTGCCTCCTGGTTCCAGTTCTGCTTGAGTTCTTGCTCTGACTTTCTTCAGTAATGAACAGTGCTTTGAATATATAATGCAAGTAAATACATTCCTTCCCAAGTTGCTTTGGTCATGATGTTTCATCATAGCAATAGTAACTACAACCAAGACAAATCGGTACCAGGATATTCTGGCATTGCTATGACCAACCTGACAACTGTGACTGTTGTCTTTGGGAAAATCGTGAAAAGTCTTTGGAACAATGGACTACTTAGAAAGGTCACTGAACATTTACATCTTAGTAAGGTATTCTGTTGGAGCTTGAAAAATAATAGTGTTGAGAGAAACAGAGAATAAATTTTTGATTTGTGAAATTCCAGAAGGAAGTTTGAGAATCATTTAAAGTTCCTATTTGGCATTGCATATTATGAGTAAAGAATCTATGATTCTGGTTACCTGGGGCTAAAGAATCTTCTGCAGGTAGTAAGATATCAAAAGCACAAAAGTGAAGTGTTTACTTAACTTGGATAATGGATGATTGATACTGCAGCTGACATATTAGTGGTGATTTAAGAAGAGATCAGCATCATTGAAACTAAATCCTCTGGGAAGTGTGTGTTTTCTTAGACGTAGCATATAGAAGCAATATTCTTTGCCAGGGCTGGCAGCCTGAATTTGGTGGTATAGTAGTCATCCAGTTGGTATTAGCTTTGAAAACGTGAAGGGTCCTGGAATTCAGCACAGGATGTCAGGGCTGGAATCCCTGAGTAGATCTCAGAAGAAGCTATTGTTGAAAACAAACTGCAGCAAAAGATCCTAGCATTCTGGAGATACCAGCACCATGCAATGACCACCAAGGACTGCAACAACAGTGGAGTGAAGACTAGCTGAGCTTAGAAGACAACCTGACTTTGCTGAAGAGGACAGAGCTAGAGAAGCAACACCAGCCCCTTGTGGGATCCCAGAAGTTCATTTTAAATCCAACATAATTCATCATTAAATTATTTACACTGCTCGGTTTTGATTTGGTTTTGTTTAGATTGTGACTGTGCCCTGGTTTTGCGTTTGAAATATGAGAGTACTCAATTTATTTTTTATTTTCCCAGAACCTATATATGAAAAGCTTTAGACATTCAAAAGTCAGAGAAACTTTAGAATTTTAAAGAGACTTTGGATTTTTAAACAGACTGGATATTTTTAGAGAGACAACTTTTCAAGTGTTTGAATTTATAAGGCTGTATAATTTTTTTTCAGTTTGTGAAAAATGTTTAATATTTTAACAAGGATATTAATGTGTGATCATCAGGGTGAAAAAGAAAGGAAAGGTTATTACTTAACTGTGATGTGTTTGTAGGTCAAGTTGAGAAGGCTTTCAGTTATGTTGGCTAGTTTTATGTCAACTTGATATAAGTTATAGTCTTCTGAGAGGAGACAAGTGCCTCCTTAAGACAAGGCTGTAGTCAGGCCAGTAGGGAATTTTCTTAATTAGTGATTGATGGGGATCAACCCATTGTGGTATCATCCTGGCCTTGAAATCTATAAGAAATTAAGCAGATCAAGTCATAAGGAACAAACCAGTAAACAGCACCCTTCTATTCTGTGTTAGACCCTGCACTTAGGTCCCTCCCTGCTTGACTTCCTATCCTATTTCATGAAAACATAGCCAAGTAAATCCTTTCCACCTTGGTTGCTTTTTGTCATGGTATTTTATCACAGCGGCAGCAGCATCCCTAACTAAGACAGATAGTCAATTTAGTAATATTGACTGATCAGAGAGAAAGAACATGTGATTATCAGAGATGATAAATGACCTATCAATAAGTGCTGTGTGTGATAGTATTTTCCCTGTAAATCACACATAAGGGGCAATATATATCTATTTCTTTTCTTTTCTTTTTACCAGTGACATATTTTGAACATCATCTGTATTTGATGAATCACATTTTAATATATCTCTATGATAGTTTGTATAGTTGGATTCTTCTCAGTCTGTCCTACATATATAGTGTTCAAATATATGTAAAAATTGAAATTTGAAATGATTGAAATGCAGCACACTCAATTCTAATGCAAACTCAGAATGGAAAACTATGCAAATAGAAACCTATATGGTGAGATTGGGTAAAAAAGAGAAATTTATCTT
Source organism: Mastomys coucha (assembly GCF_008632895.1). NCBI lineage: Eukaryota > Metazoa > Chordata > Mammalia > Rodentia > Muridae > Mastomys > Mastomys coucha. The sequence goes on from NW_022196898.1 coordinate 29,616,446, forward strand.
AAAAACAAACAAAACCTCATGAAAGTGTATATTCAGAATCTTAGCTATTTATGTTGCATCCCACTGGCCCTACTTTACTGTTTATAATTCTTGAGAGGAACTACAGAATATCCTGGTAATTCTACATTCCGAATGAACAGGGAACTGGCTTGAACTGCCTAGGTGCTTTGCTGCTGCATTCAGTGGTTTGACCTAGAAGAGTGATTCCTTCAATATTCTGGAGGTGTTCCTTTCCCTGGAGAGAGAATAAAACTGGCATCATGCTGTTTTCCTGGCTTTGAACATTGGTACATGGGTGCTCAGAGAAGCCTTAAATATAACCAGCCAACTGGTAAAGAATCCTAGACTTCTGTACTATCTCACTCCCTATGTATATCCAATAAACAAATCGCATGCACCTTCTTGCATAAATGTGTAGTCTCATAAGAGTCCTACAAGCTTATTAGCAGTGTGCAGTCATCCTGCTTCATACTCTCTTGTCAAATACTGTACAACAGTGAGGAAATAGTAACAAAGACAACTGCTCTCTAAACCCTCTAAACCCTGAATAACATTTTCTTCAGAAAAACACAATGTTTAATCACAGATGAAATTTAATCACATATATACTAAAGTATAAAATGGAGGTTTGAAAAGAAGGCCAAGTCATAAAAGATAGACAACAAAGCAGATGGGCAACACTATGAGACATATTTCCAGCAGAAGACACTACATGCTATAGTTAGGAGGATGGAGAGCATGGAGTGAATATGTGGCTGGATTGCAGACATTCATCAGATAAGAAATTAGTTCATGAGAAAACAAAAGGATAATAAGAGAAGAGTGGGGTCTAGAACCATCTTTGCATGCAAATGTGTAAAGGGTACAATTTTCTATACTAAACAAAATAATTTATGACAAACCTACAACCAAAGCATTATACGTAACTAATTTTTCTTGTTCTGACTGAAAAGCTCCAATGGTCTTTCCTTTAAAAAAGAGAACAAATCACTCAATGGACTCAGAGGTCAATGCACAGTAATGATTCAAACTGATAAATGCCAAGTTCAGTTAAACTCAAGGAGCATCATCATCCTCACCAGTAACTGAGATTTAAATCTCCCACTGAAAATACTGCCTCTTGATTGATATTCAAAATGTATTAAACTACATGTATTCCAAGACTTTTTAAAAGTTTGGTGGATATTTGACGATGTATCAGTTTTAGAAATGTAACTGAAATCCAAATGTATAATTCACTAATGGCTCATTTTTACCTTATATACATGTCCAAAAGTAACTTTACAGAATTATATTCCATGCAGCACATACCATTTGGATGAGATTTCTATGTAAGATCAGACATAGAATTCATCAATATAATGTTATATTTACTTTCCAAAGTTTAGATTTTTGCAACAATTTGGGTTTCATATTTTCAAATTAGATGACTTAAAGTAATAATGAGCAACATTTTATCTTGTTTAACAACTTAAAACTACTTGTAATTTGAGGCATCTGGAAAGTTCTTGGTGGAAGGCACCTTGTCATTCAGTCTCTTGCTTGACAGGTTATCATGATGAATGATGAATTCAAGATTAATTGTGTACTACAATAACCAAAAGTATTATGCTACTTCTGAATAGAATTTTTAAGAAGCAATATGCCACTTGGGAATTGATGTTAAGACAGTATTCTTTCTACCACCAAGTTTGTCCCTGCAGGACTCAGCCATGTTTGGCAAACTTTTTCATTATCTACATTTTATGGATCATGAATTAGAGAGCTTAAGATAACCCACTAAATCATATCTAGTGGCAATGGAGCAGGACAGAGACAGGACTAGCAACAATTCTATGATTGAATGATTCCTTTGGCACTGACATAATTCAAAATGAAGCAGAAAAAATAAATTCTTGGAATTTTTTTGAAGAAAGTCATCCATAAACTATAAGTTGGACATTGAACTCACTTAAAACTGAGAAATCAATATTTTACTTTTTAGATTTAGTAACAAAATTGGTCCAAATGAGTGAGTCAAATATTTCATATTTATGTTACTGTTCTCTTGAGTTGAAAAAAATCTTAATTCCTGCATAGATTATCATATTATTTTGATTCCTTTATCTAATTTCTTCAAGGTAAAAAATACTATAAGATCAAAAGTATGTTCCCAACATTACTAATTTTTAATTTTTAAAACTTATTTGTTTTGTGTATATAAATATTTTGTTCTTATATATGTTTGTGCACGATGCATGTGCAGGGTGAACGTAAAGGGCAGAAGATTGTTGTGCCACAATCAGGGCCTGCTGCTGAGGCCAATGGCTCTCTCTCTTCCCGGTGTTGACCTGTGGCTGCAAGTGCTTTAGTTAAAAAGGAGGCAATGTATAAATGAGATATTTTATTGTAGAAAGGAGAAAATAGGCTGGACAAGTAGAGAGAAGGAAAGGAGAGGAAGGAGAGAGAGAGAAAAGGGAGAGGAAGAAAGCAAGGGAGCAAGAAGACAAGAGAAGAGAACAAAGAGCAGAGAGAACAGAGAGCAAGAGAAAGAGGTGGGGCAAACCGCCCCTTATTTTGTATGGGGCGTGGCATGTCTGGCTTGTGATCAGATGACTGGGTGTAGGGTCCAGCTAGAATGCTGGGAGCTTGGAGCATTGTCTGCCTGACAGAGCACAAATCTTCTGCAGGGGCAGCTGTGAGGGGTTGTGACTGAAACAGGAGCCAAAGACTCAGGAGTTAATCACCAGGCTCCTTCTGCTCCCTGCAAGCAGAAATTGCCCACAGGGGCTCCAGGGCTCAAAGCCAAATACTTGACTGAGCCTAAGTTACCCGAGCAGACCACACTGCCCCACAGATGATGATGTCAGATCTACCAGAACTAAGTTACAGATTGTTGCATCTAGTATGTGAGTACTGGGGATGGTACCTGTATCCTTGTAAAAACAAGTGCTTTTAACTGATTTCTCCAGGACCTCAAAATTATGATTAAAAATTGAACGTTAGTACATTTTCTATTATTCTATTCTATAGTTTATGTCCATTTTAATACACTATTAGATTTGTTTCCATTTACTGTTACTTATGTACTGTACATTTTTTCATTTAAAGTCCTGGGTATGTAAAGTGCTTTCAGTGTGAATAAAATGCTGGCAGAATGTAAATGTCATATGTATTTTGGAAGAGTATTGGACACATTTACAATTTACAGGCATTCTCATCAGTTACCCCAGTAATCTCACTTAGGAGAATCCATTCTAAAGAAAATTCGCAAAGTAACTAATAATCTCTATATACAATGCAATGCTATTTAAAATAGAAAAAGATAATTGAAAATAACAGATAAAAAGGAAAGGCTTATAAAACTGTATCATCATGGCAATTCCTTTTTGCACAGATTTGTTTAAGGAGACATTTACAAACTATTGGAGTTCTTCCAGTTTTTCAGGTGAATAATAGTAAGAACATATAATTGAAAATGGAAAAAGCCTGCTAAATGTCTTGTTCTATGAGCAGGCCAGTTGCATCTTGCATCCATTTTTCTTCTGAAGTTGATTTTCATTTCTCAAATTTAGCATCTCTATACATTTGAGTGGGATGTTTATCAACACTTTTCTATTATTCCATTTCTCTTTGATACTGCTTATTGCATGCTTCCAGATTTAATTTTGATTATATCATTTTTTCATATCCTATCAGACAATGGCTGGCTGGGATCTTTTCAACCAACTAATAGTTTTAAATTCATCTTTGTTTTCAAATGTAGCAATAGTCTCTTTAATTGGAAAATAATATTTCAAAACAAATATTGTTTAGCATGTCATTGGTGTTTTGTGATTTCTGGGTGGATGAATAAACTTGCAATCAGAAGAAGGGACCATTCATATAGTAATACTATATTTTACTATACATTTTATTTATTTACATTTCAAATGTTATCCAACTTTCCAGTTTTACTTCTGCAAACCCCCTATCCCATCCTCCCTCCCCCTGCTTCTATGAGGGTGCTTCCCCACACACCCACCCACTCCTGCCTCACAGCTCTAGCATTCCCCTACATTGGGGTATCAAGCCTTCACAGGACTAAGAGCCTCCCCTCCCATTAATGCTAGTTGATGCCATCTTCTGCTACATATGAGGCTGGAGCCATGGGTCACTCCATCTGTACTCTTTGATTGGTGGTTTAGTCCCTGGGTTCTCTGGGGATCTGGTTGGTTGATATTGTTGCTCCTCCTATGGGTTGCAAACCATTTCAGCTCCTTCAGTTCTTTCTCTAACTCCTACATTGAGGAGTGCTCAATCCAATGGTTGGCTGTGAACATCCACCTCTGTGTTTGTCAGGCTCTGGCAGAGCTTCTCAGGAGACAGCTATATCAGGCTTCTGTCAACAATTGCTTCTTGGCATCCACAATAGTGTCTGGGTTTCGTATCTGCAGATGGAATGGATCCCTAGGTGGGAAAATCTCTGGATGGCCTTTCCATCAGTGGTTAAGAACACTGGCTATTCTTCGAGATGTCCTGAGTTCAATTCCCAGCAAACACATGGTAGCTCACAACCATCTATAAGGGTATCTAATGCCCTCTTCTAGCTTGCAAGTGTATGTGCAGCAGAGCACTCATACATTTTACTATATTTTTAGAGTAAAAATTTGACCTGGCCTGCAGGTCCAGTAATTCGGGGGAACGAGGAGGGTCACAACCTGTGAATAAAGAATGGGCGAGAGAGAGACGACAGGACTCAAGGAAGCATTGCTTGTCAAGAGCCGTTTACTTAGTGCAGCCGAGCATATTTAAAGCAAAAATCTTGGAGGGGAGGGGGAGAGGAAGGAGAGAGATGGAGGGTTACAAACTCTTCTGGGGTTGAGCTCCGGTGTGACAGGTGAGGAGGGGGTGGATGACAGGTGGAGAGGGGGTGGATTTCCGTGAATGTTCTTTTCCCAGGGCCAAGCCGGATCCTTGTGATTGTCAGGCAGGATGTTAATCTCAGGGTTCACATCCTTGTGATTGTCAGGCAGGATGTTAATCTCCGGGTTCTCAATTAGCTGGGGCAGGATATTTATCTCAGGGCTCTCATGGTTCCCAACAAAAATTGTCACTAGAATATCTATAAAGACCACATCGAATCTAGGAATTTATGAGTTCATCAACATTTTCCAGTTGTTAGCCTATAATAGGCCCTTCTACTCTTTTGTGTTTTTCTCCTATTCCTTTCTGACTTTATTTTGATTATCTTTTACTATGAATCAAGCTAAATCTTGGCCATTTTTTTTTCTATTGAAAATAAAACTGTTCATGCAGATTATGATCAGTTTTTTCTCCTTGCTATTCTCTTTTATCCTCCCCAGCTTATAACCTATCCAACTTTATGACTTCCCTCTTCCTCTCTTTAGGAAACAGGTTAATAAAACTCAAAACAGAATAAAACAAAGCAAATACATGAATAGAGAGAAACAAAAGCAGAAGAAAAATAATCAGAAAATTAATATACATGCAGAATCACACATATGTGCACTCATGTAAAACCCATAACAAGAGCCATGATAGATAAGAAAAAGACAAGTAAAGTTAAAAAAATGCCAAACTCAACATTATGAGACAAAACAAAGTAAAACAAAAACAAACAGACAAACAATGACAACATAAAATAACAAATCTTCAAAAACAGCATTGAGCTCATTTTGTGTTGATCATCTAGGCTTGGAGTTGACCTCAAATGTGGTTTGTATAGCCAGTGAGACTCACTTGGAGAAAACTAACTTTTCCTTTCCAAGAAGTTGTTAATCAGAAATCCTCTGAGTTATGGATGGACCTCTTGGTCATCCACTCTAAGTGCTTGAGTCCTATCTGGCTCAGAGCTGTGAAAGTACTATTCATGCTGTTACATTCTCTATGTTACACATGTGTGTCAGTCCTGGCGTGTCTAGAAGGCTTGTTTCCTTTGTGTCATTCATTCTTACTCTTTCTTAAAGTCTTTCTGCTTCCTTTCCTCATAGTTCCTCACCCATGTGGGGAGAAATCTAATAGAGACAGCTCATTTAGGACCAAGTTTTGCAAAGTCTCTCACTATCACCACATTGTCCAGTTGTACTTCTCTGTATTTGTTTCAAACTACTGCAAGAGGGAGCATCTTTCATGTTGACTGAGTGAGACACTGATCTATGGATATAGCATGTTATTAGAAGTCATTTTATTGCTATGTTCTTTTAGCATGGACCCCTAGGTCCATGGCCTATCTTACCTTAAATTTTTGGCCACCTAAGCAGTGTTAGCCACAGGTTTCTCAAAATCCAGCTATGCCACTCTTGAGCATATACCTAAAGAAATCTAGATCCTACAAAGATATTCACTTACTCATCTGTGTTCATTGCTGCTCTACTCATAATTGACAGAAATTGAAAACAGCTTAAATGTCTATGAACACATGAATGGATAATAACAGTATATTTACAGAGTGTAATAATTACTCAACTGCATACAAAAAGGAGAACATGAAAACAAAAAGGCTAAATTTTTCAGGTAAATGAATAGATCTAGAAAAAAATCATCCTGAAAGAGGTAACTGGGATGCAAAAAGACAATTTTTAGTTATGTATTCTCTTTTATGTGGACTTTAGTTTTTAGGCCATTCATAGACATGTTACTGTGCATATAAGCACAGAGGTTAAGTATAAAATACAATTAGTGGAAAAGGAAGATGAGTTAGTTTTACATTTTCAAAAAATAAAACATTTTTGTCATTTTAGGGTTGTGTATCTAGAGTCTAATTTATTTACTTCTGCTCCCACCATCACTATTTTTTTCCTTTTGCTAATGTTTTCTTTTTTTCTTACTGTCTTATTCTTTGATGTGTAATGTCTGGTTACTCTGGATCTTTTTTATTGATGTTTCCCTTACTGTTGCAAACTTTTCTCTCTGGCCTAATTTTGTTATTTGCATAGGTTTTAATGTTTTGAATGCCCATGTTTATTTAGATGTTTTTCTCATTTTTTCTTAATATAATTTCAGTTTATTTTAGAACAACCTAAATAGCCAAAACAAACTGGAACAAAAATAATAGGGCAGAGGCATCACTATGTTTGACTTCAAAATAAATCATGATGACATAGTAACCTATGTGCTTTGATTCTAGCAACAAAGAGACACTTAGATTACTGCAGCAGAATGAAGAAACCAGGAATAAATCCACAAGTTTGCAGCCAATTGATTTTGTTTTTTTTTCTTTTTCCTATTTGTTTTATTTATTGATTTTTTTCTCTCTGTTCTTTTGTTCTTTAGACCAGAAGTGTTTGGTTGCATCCTAGATCTCTGGGACATCTAGTCTTTGGTTCTTGATTATTCAAGCAGTGTTAATTATGGGTTCCATCTTGTGGAGTGCATCTTAAATTAAATCAGACTTTGATTGGCTACTCCCATAAATTTTATGCCATCATTGCTGTAGCATATTTTCCTGATAGAACAGATAATAGGTCAAAGGTTTTAAGGCTGGGTTGGTGTCTACATTTCTCTTCCAGTAGCCTGCAGACTAACTTCCCACAAAAAAGCACTTGAACATAGGACTGAAGGCACCCTGTAGATACCAGCTCAATTTGTCCATGTTCAATCTGGATGTTGTCCTCAGCAATGGGACCTTGTCATCAGTTTGTGAAGAGCAACTCTGTCATAGCATAAGCTGGGTTGTTTGGAAATTTTGAAGGAATCCTTTGGACAACAGCTCAACTGAATGCAACCCAGTCCCTCCACTGGAAGCCTTGCCTGGCTACAAGAGATGACTCCAAGTGATGATGAAATAGTTTCCTCTACAACGAGCTTTCATTAAAATTACCTTCATAGATTCCAGGAAGTTTCCACTGTCCTAGGTTTCAACATCCCCTACTTGCCTCCCAATTCCAACTGCCTCTCCCTACACTCTCTCCCTCCCTTCCATCTCCGTCCTCAGACTTGATCATCCCAGCTCCCATACCCACCTGCTCCCAATCCATGCATAAAATCATTACCTGAGAGAACCATACAACCCTCATAGACTCCAGCCCTTTACCTAACCTCTGAATCTATGGCTGAAGGTTGATTATCTATTAGCTACTAGTGGACTTAATAGCTAATGTCCACTAATAGATAATACATACCATATTTGTTTTTCTGTTTCAAGGTTACCCATCTCACCCAGGATGATACTCTCTAGTTCTGTACATTAGACTGCAAGTTTCATGATGCCATTTTTTTTAAACAACTGAGAAATATTCAATTGTGTAGATATATCACAATTTCTTTATCTTATTTTTAATCACGTTATATCCAGTTTCCAGCTATTATGAGCAAATAATGTGGTTGAACAAGTGTTCTAAGGGTAGGATAGGGTGTCCTTTTATTATATGCCCAAGAGTTGTATAGCTATACAACTTTGGGTCTTTGAGTACATTGATTCCCAATTTTCAGAGGAACCATAATAATGATTTCCATAGTGGCTGTACAAGTTTGCATGTCCATTAACAATGGAGGAATGTTCTGAACTTGAGTTCATGCAAATCTAATAGGTATAGATTTATTTATATTCTTCTACATGCAGACATCCAATTTAAGTAGCACCATTTGTTAAAGATGCTTTCTTTTTTCCACTGTGTATTTCTGGCTACTTTATTAAAAATCAGGTGTCCATATGTGTTTGGGTTTTTGTCTGGGTCTTCAATTCAATTTCATTGGTCAACATGTTTGTTTCTATACCCATATTTTGTGGTTTTAATTACTATGGCTTTTTAGTACAACTCGAAGTCAGAGATGCTGATACCTACAGCAGTTTTTTTTTATTTGTTTGTTTTTTAATGCTTAGGATTGTTTTAGCTATCCTGTGTTTTTTATTTTTCCATATGAATTTGAGAATTGGCCTTCCAAGGTCTGTGTTGAATTGTGTTGGAATTTTTATGATGATTGCATTGAGTCTGTGGATTACTTTTAGTAGAATGACTATTTTTATTAGGTTAATTCTACCAATCCACAAGTGTGGGAGATTTTTTCATCTTTTGATATCTTTTTTCAGTTTTTCTCTTCAAAGCCATTTTTATCAGACAAATCTTTCACTTGCTTGGTTAGTTACTCCAAGATATTTTATATTCTTTGAGGCTATTATGAAAGTTATTGTTTCCCTGTTTATTTGTATGCAATTTGTATATAGAAAGGATATTGGGGTTTCTTTTGTTTGTTTTTTTAGTTAATCTTGTATACTGCCACTTTATTAAAAGAGTTTATTGGTTATAAGAATTCCATGGTGGAATATTTAGGGCCACTTATAAATACTATCATTTCATCTTCAAATAATGACACTTTGACATTTTCCATTCCAATTTATATACCCTTGATCCCTTTCAGTTTCTTATTGCTATGGGTAAAACTTCAAGTACTATATTGAGTATATATAGAGAGAGTGGACAACCTTGTCTTGTTCTTGATATTACTGGAAATACATTGAGATTTGCAAAATGAATTCAAGGTATCAAAAAGATTATCCAGCATGATGAAGCAGGTTACATTTCAGCAATGCAAGGATGGTTTGCTTTGTAAAACTCAGTAAATGCAATTAATCATATAAAAAAACAGAAAAAATCAAAACCAGAAGACCATCTCATCAAATGCAGATAAAAGCCTTTGACAAAACCCAACACCTCTTCATGATAAAAGTTCTGGAGAGACCAAAGATTCAAGGAGCATACTTAAACATTAAACAAGTTAATTTATAGCAAGCCCATAGCCAAGATCAAACTAAATGGAAAGAAATTCAAAGCAGATTACTGACTTTCAAAAAAAGTGTCAAGAACTGAAAATGAGGAAAATATAGTTTTACAAATGAATGTTGAAGGGAAAAAAGAATATATACAAAAAGTGGAAAAAGATTAAAGTATTATTTTGCATCATATATAAGTATGAAATTATCATCTATTAAAAACATAAATAGAAGCCATGGGACCTAAAAAGTATGAAAGTGTAGAGAGAATGTTCTATGACATTGATTTTCAAATATTGCCTCAAAAACACTGCATCAGACTATATCAAAATAAATTACTGTGTGAAATCAATAGAGTGAAGAATTGGTGTACAAAATGGGAGAAAGTATTTGTAATTGTGTGTCTTATTGGGATTAAGGCACAACCAAATTCAACCACATAGTAGTAAAAACATTTCGTTAAAAAGTTGATTTAAAGAAGGGCATAAACTAGTCGGGCGGTGGTGGCACATGCCTTTAATCCCTGTACTTGGGTGGCAGAGGCAGGCAGATTTCTGAGTTTGAGGCCAGCCTGGTCTATAGAGTGAGTTCCAGGACAGCCAGGGCTATCCAGAGAAATCCTGTCTTGAAAATATAAAAATAAAATAAAATAAAATAAAAGGCATAAACAACTTCCTTAAAGAAATACAGGAGAAAACAGATAAACAGGTAGAAGCCCTTAAAGAGGAAACACAAAAATCCCTTAAATAATTACAGGAAAACACAACCAAACAGGTAAAGGAATTGAACAAAACCATCCAGGATCTACAACTGGAAATATAAAGAATAATGAAAAAAATTACAAAGAAAGACAACCCTGGAGATAGAAAATCTAGGAAAGAGATCATAAGTCATAGATGTAAGCATCACCAATAGAATACAAGAGATAGAAGAGAGAATTTCAGGTGCAGAAGAAATCATAGAAAACATTGACAAAACAGTCAAAGAAAATGCAAAATGTAAAAATCTCCTAACCCAAAACATCCAGGAAATCCAGGACACAATGAAAAGACCAAACCTAAGGATAATAGGCATAGAAGAGAGTCAAGATTCTCAACTTAAAGGACAAGTAAATATCTTTAACAAAATTATAGAAGAAAATTTCTCCAACCTAAAAAAAGAGATGCCCATGAACATACAAGAAGCATACAGAACCCTAAATTGACTAAACTAGAAAAGGAATAATCAAAACACCAAATGCACTAAACAAAGAAAGTATTTTAAAAGTAGTAAGGGGAAAAGGTCAAGTAACATGTAAAAGCAGACCTATGAGAATTACACCAGACTTCTCAATAGAAATTATGAAAGCTAGAAGATCATAGGCAGATGTCATATAGACCCTCCCTACAAGAACACAAATGCCAGCCCAGGCTACTGTACCCAGCAAAACTCTCAATTACCATAGATGGAGAAAACAAGATATCCCATGTCAAAACCAAATTTACACAATATCTTTCCATAAATCCAGTCCTACAAAGGATAATAGATGGAAATCGCCAACACAAGGAGGGAGGCTATACCCTAGAAAAAACAGGAAAGTAGTCTTCTTTCAACAAATCCAAAAGAAGATAACCACACGAACATAATTCCACTGCTGACAATAAAAATAACTGGAAGCAACAATCACTCTTCCTTAATATCTCTTAACAACAATGTACTAAATTCCCCAATAAGAAGACATAGATTAACAGATTGGACACATAAACAGGAGCCAGCATTTTTGCTGCATAAGGAAGTGCACCTCAGTGATAAAGACAGACACTACCTCAGAGTAAAATTCTGGAAAAAAAATTCCAAGCAAATGGTCCCACATAACAAGCTGGAGTAGCCATTCTAATACTGAATAAAATTGACTTTCAACCAGAAGTTATCAAAATGATAAGGGAACTTAAAGCCTCTCAAAGAAAAAAAATATGTCAATATGAACTCTCAATTCTGAGCCTCTATATTCCAAATGCAAGGGTACCCACATTCTTAAAAGAAACTATACTAAAGCTCAAAGTACACATCACATGCCACACAATAGTGGGAGACTTCAACATCCCACTCTCATCAATGGCCAGATCATTAGACACTCTACAAAGACAAGGTAAAACTAAAAGAAGTTATGAAAGAAATGGACTTGACATTTCATCCTAAAACAAAATAATGTACCTTCTTCTCAGCACCTCATGGTACCATCTCCAAAATTGACCATATAATCACTTACAAAACAGATCTCAACAGATACATGAAGATTGACATAATCCCATGCATCCCCTCAGATCATCATGGACTAAGGCTGGCCTTGAATAACAACAAAAGCAATGGAAAGCCCGCATATACATAGAAGCTGAAGAACATTCTACTCAATGGTAACTTGGTCAAGGAAGAAATAAAGAAATTAAAGACTTTTCAGAATTCAATGAAAATGAAGGCACAACATATCCAAACTTATAGGACACAATGAAAGCAGTGCTAAAAGGAAAACTCATTGCTTTGAGTGAATGCATAAGGAATTTGGAGAGATTATACACTAGTAGCTGAATGGTTCATCTGAAAAATCTATAACAAAAGAAGCAAATACACCTAAGAAGAATAGAACGCAGTAAATAATCAAATTCAGGGTTGAAATCAACCAAGTAGAAAGAAAACAAAACAAAAAACCAAAAACAAAACAAAAACCCAAGCCAAAACAAAACAAAAATCTATAGAAAGAATCAACAAAACCAGGAGTAGGTTCTTTGAGAAAATCAACAAAATAGATAAACCCTTAACCAGACTAAACAGAGGACACAGAAACAGTGTCCAAATTACCAAAATTAGAAATGAAAAGAGAGACATAACAACAGAAACTGAGGAAATTAAAAAAGTTATCAGTTCTTACTACAAAAACCTATACTCAATAAAACTAGAAAATCTAGATGAAATTGAAAATTTTCCAGACAGGTAAAGGTACCCAAGTTAAATAAGGATGAGATAAACTGTCTAAACAGTCCTATAACTCCTAAAGAAATAGAAGCAGTCATTAAAATCTCCCAACCATAAAAGCTCAGGACCAGATGGGTTTAGTGCTAAATTTTATCATACTTTCAAAAAATACCTGATACCAATATTCTTCAAACTATTCCACAAAATAGAAACAGAAGGAACTATGAAGCCACTATTATGCTCATACTCAAACCACGCAAAGACCCCAAAAAGAGAACTTCAGACCAACTTCCCTTATGAATATTGACAGAAAAAATACTCAATAAAATTTTTGCAAACCAAATCCAAGAACACCTCAAAACGATCATTTACCACGATCAAGTAGACTTCATCCCAGGGATGTAGGGATGTTTCAATATACAGAAATATATCAACCTAATCCATTATATAAACAAACTCAAAGAAAAAAAAGCCTCATGATCATATCATAAGCTGAGAAACCATTTGAAAAATGATTTTACCTTCAGAGTAAAAGTCTTGGAAATATCAGGAATTCAAGGCCCATAACTAAACATAGTAAAAGCAATATACAGCAAATCAGTAGCCAAAAGAAACTTAAAGCAATCCCACTAAAATCAGTGACTAGACAAGGCTGCCCATGCTCTCCCTACCTATTCAATATAGTACTAGCCAGAGCAATTAGACAACAAAAGGAGGTCAAAGGGACAGAAATTGGAAAGAAGGAAGTTAAAATATCACTATTTGCAGATGATATGATAGTATACATAAGTGACCCCAAAAATTCCACCAGAGAACTCCTAAAGCTGATAAACAACTTCAGCAAAGTGGTTGGATGTAAAATTAACTCTAACAAATAAGTAGCCTTCTTCTACTCTAAGGATAAACAGGCTGAGAAAGAAATGAGGGAAAAGACACCCTTCACAATAGTCACAAATAATATAAAATACCTTGGTGTCACTCTAACCAAGCAAATGAAAGATCTATAGGAAAAGACCTTCAAGTCCTTGAAGAAAGAAATGGAAGAAGATCTCAGAAGATGGAAAGATCTCTCACACTCATGGATTGGCAGGATTAATATAATAAAAATCACCACCTTGCCAAGAGCAATCTATAGATTCAATACAATCCTATCAAAATTCCAACTCAATTCTTCATGGGGTTAGAAAGAGCAATTCACAAATGCATTTGGAATAACCAAAAACCCATGATAGCGAAACTGTTCTGAACAATAAAAGAATTTCTGGTGGAATCACCATCCCTGACAGCAAGCTGGACTACAGAGCAATCATGATAAAAACTGCATGGTATCAGTACAGAGAGAGGCATGTAGATCGATGGAATAGAATTGAAGACCCAGAAATGAACCCACACACCTATCATCAATTGATCATTGACAAGGGAGCTAAAACTATTCAGTTTAAAAAAGACAGCACATTCAACAAATGTTGCTGTTTCAGCTGGTGTTCAGCATGTAGAAGAATTAAAATTGATCCATTTTTACCTCCTTGTACAAAGCTCAAGTCCAAGTGGATCAAGGACCTCCACATAAAACCAGACCCACTGAAATCAATAGAAAAGAAAGTGTGGAAGAGCCTTGAGCACATGGGCACAGGGAAAATTTCCTGAAGAGAATGCCACTACCTTATGCTCTAAGATCTAGAATTGACAAATGTGACCTCATAAAAGTACAAAGCTTCTGTAGTCAAAGGACACTGTCAATAGGAAAATGTGGTAAACAATAAATTGGGAAAAGATCTTTACCAATCCTATATCTGATAGAGGGCTAATATTCAATATGTACAAAGAACTCAAGAAGTTAGACTCCAGAGAACCAAATAACCCTATTAAAAATGGGTACAGAGCTAAAAAAAGAATTCTCAACTGAGGAATAACTAATGGCCAAGAAGCACCCAAATAAACTTTTAACATTTTTAGTCATCAGGGAAATGCAAATCAAAACAACCCTGTGATTCTACCTCACACCAGTGAGAATGGCTAAGATCAAAAACTCAGGTTACAGCAAGTCATGGCTCCAGTCACATATGTTGTAGAGGATGGCCTTGTCAGGCATCAATGGGAGGCGAGAACCTTTGTCCTATGAAGTCTTGATGCCCCAGTGTAGGGGAATGCCAGGGTAAGGTTGTGGGAGTGGGTTGTTTGATGGGGAAGCACCCTCCTACAAGAAGGTGGAGGGGATAGGATGTTTTCCAGAGAGGAAACCAGGAAAGGGATTAACATTTGAAATGTCTTTTCCTTTTTTTTTTTTTTTTTTTTTTTTGGCTTTTCGAGACAGGGTTTCTCTGTGTGGCCCTGGCTGTCCTGAAACTCAGAAATCTGTGTGCCTCTGCCTTCCAGGTGCTGGGATTAAAGGCATGCGCCACGACTTGAAATGTAAATAACTAAATATCCAATAAAAATAAATTAATTGATAAAAATAAAAAATAAAATTTTATTAAACAATATTATACTTAGAAAAAAATTGAGAGATAATCTGATATGCCCAGGATCATAAGATCAGATGTGAGGAGGACACAACATCGGTCCCAACACCTGGTGTAACTGGGACCAGCTGGACCCAGGAACACAGGAACTCTGCTAGTCAAGTGGAACGGATTCCTTCCAGTCTGTCTGGGCCAGTGCCCTGAGCAGACCTTGGGAGCAAACTCTGCAGTGAGTGCCTTAATACCCAGAGGAAAGCTCTACTCCCAGTCGCTCTAAAGGGTCCAGGATCACAGGATCCCAGAATCACAGAACCATAGAGACAGCTTGACTCTGAGGAGTTCTGACACAATCAGGATCACAGGAAGGATAGGCTCCAGTCATATATAGCCAGGGAAGGGAGCAGGGAAGGAAAGTAGAGAAAACCAGATGGCGGGAGGCAAGCAAAATAACATAAGCAACAGAAACCAAGGTTACTTGGCATAATCAGAACCCAATTCTCCCAACATAGGAAGTCCTTGACACACCATCACACCAGAAAAGCAAGATTCAGATCTAAAATCACTTGTCATAATGATGATAGAGGACTTTAAGAAGGACATAAATAACTTCCTCAAAGAATATAGTAGAACACAGATAAACAGCTAGAAGCCCTTAAAGAGGAAACACAAAAATCCCTTAAATAACTACAGGAAAACACAACCAAACAGGTGAAGGAATCAACAAAATCATCTAGAATCTATAAGTTGAACTAGAAATAATAAAGAAATAAGAAAGGGAGACAAACTCTGGAGTTAAAAAAAATAAGAAAAAGAGCAGGAGTCATAGATGCAAACATCACCAACAGAATACAAGAGATAGAAGAGAGAATCTCAGAGGCAGAAGACATCATAGAAAACATTGACACAAGAGTCAAAGAAAACACAAAAAGTAAAAAGCTCATAACCCAAAACATCCAGGAAATCCAGGACACAATGAAACCAAACCTAAGGAAAATAGGTATAGAAGAGAGTGAAGACTCCCAACTTAAAGGGAAATATCTTTGACAAAATTATAGAGGAAAACTTCCCTAACCTAAAGAAAGAGATGCCCAGGAACATACAAGAAGCCTACAGAACTCCAAATAGACTGGACCAGAAAAGAAATTCCTCCTGTCACATAATAATCAAAGCACCAAATGCACTAAACAAAGAAAGAATATTAAAAGCAGTAAGGGAAAAAAGTCAAGTAACAAATAAAGGCAGGCCTATCAGAATTACACCAGACTTCTCACCAGAAACTATGAAAGCTAGAAGATCCTAGGCAGATGTCATACAGACCCTACAAGAACACAAATGCCAGCCCAGACTACTATACCCAGCAAAACTCTCAATTACTATAGAAAGATAATACAAGATATTCCATGACAAAACAAAATTTACACAATATTTTTCCACAAATCCAGTCCTACAAATGATAATAGAAAACACCAACATAAGGAGCCAAACTACACCCTAGAAGAAACAAGAAAGTAATCAATAAACCCATACAAACATAATTACACCTCTAACAACAAAAATAACAGGAAGTAACAGTTACTTTTCCTTAATATCTCCTTAATATGAAAATTAATGTTACCAATATATCTTAATCGATTGAAATTCTAAAATATGAGGAATTAGAAATTTGTTAGCTGTCATCCAGTGATCTCTCTAATTTGGTAATTGGAGAAATAGGTCCAATACTTTACAATCCATATACGCTTTCTGCACGTTTGTACATTGACAGTGTCTTGCTGTGTATGGCAGAATGGTCTTGAAGTCATGCTTCTCCTATCTCAGCCTCTCTATTAGTAGAATTGTTTACTTGATATTTTTATACTATAGTATGGTTTTCAGAACAGCTTACATATTTCAAAATTATTTATAACAGCCAAAAGAAATGTAGACAATTAATTTGGGAGGTGGCTTGTAAGAGAATACCAAAGAGTGAAATTGAATGCTTTGCTTGATATTTGTAGTTATTGTATCAATTTTGAAGAAGAAGACTTTATAAGTTATTCTTTTTCTGAGATGAATTCTTTTCAAAACCATCACAACCAATGACCCAGATTCTTACCCTCACCTAATGTCTGGGCCATCCTCCAAGCAGAACCATTATTCATTGAAACAGTTGGTGAATGAATTCATGGATAGACCATCTTAATATACATACTATTTCTTAAATGAATATAACCAGTTCCCTGTGAGCTGAAAATGAAAACAATCACTCAAGTCAAATAACTTTGACCATAAGTAGGAAATCTGTATCCAAAAATCATGCCTACAATTCATTCCTTGGTGCAGTAGAACATCAACTCTTAGCTACGCTGGAGGTAAAATCCTTTGGTGATGTGAGGGTCATTGAAGTACAGCCTTATTAAAATGAACTCCAATGTCTAAAAATTGTTCTTATTTTGGGCTTGTACCATAGTAAGAGCCAAGATTTTAAGTTCTACTAAAAATAAAATAAAACAAACAAACAAAAAGTCTACATCTATTTATGTTCATTTAAAAAAACCTAATAGTGACATATTATTTTAAAATATCATACAGTTAATATGTTTGAGTTATTTAAAATTTCTATTAAGAAAAACATATATTTTTAGTATTGCTATAGACAAGCATCTACATAAGACTGTTCAATTGAGTGTTGTTTTATATCAAACAACTTTTATAATACTCATTTTTACTCTTATAATATTTTATAAATTTTAAAGAATATGATAAAAAATGAAAGGTGTGGCAGGTATTGAAGGGGGATCGCTGGGAGGAGTTGGAGTACAAAAGGAAAGAAGAATGTGATTCTATTTTATTTACTTAAAATATGTTTTTAAATGTTAACAAATTCAGATAAGTTGAAATTATGTATCTTTTGTCACCATAATAATAAAAAAGAAAAAGTAAAAGAAAAAAGTTGATTTAATTTAAAGGAATCTTCTTTATTATTTTGTGCATATCCCTCCATTATAATGACATACTGCATTTTAATGTACCTTTGATGATGCATTAAAGTTATTTTCAATATTTCATATTGTTATCTATTTTTAAGACAAAGAATAATCATGAATTTCTATAATATTAATTTTTGTTATGCTTTTTGAAAACTACTTCATTGTTTTAATCTACATAGTTTTCAAGCAAATATGCCCAATACCTATAAAGAAGTAAGTCATGTCAAATCATCTCATTTACATTTTACTGAGTTAATATAGAAAAACATTGTATGAACATATATAAAGAAAATTTAGAAAATAAGCTGAATAACTTTAACATTAACCATTAGTTAACTGTCAATCTGCATAGAAAATAGAACAACATCAAAAAAAGAAGAACAAAGTTTATTTTATATGTGTGTGTGTATATATATATATATATATATATATATTATGTTGTCATAATAACTTGAATGATCCCTATTAAAGTTTCAAGGAATGTGAACACGTGTTAGTTCACACATTGATTGACCCATTAGTGACTTAATCATTTTTAGAGTATGCCTATTGTTAAAGAAAAAATATTTTGATGTCTTTTAAACGAGCAAGGCAGAGTAAGAATAACACTAGGTGCTAGAGGTTGGAATCAAGTCTGAACCTACTGATTACAGTTGATCACTATAACCAAAGAGCACACACAGTGGAGATCCAATGGATATAAAATCACTGCAATATATCATCAAGTTTTGCAGAGATTTCTTTTTAACTGTACTAAGAGATTTCTTGTAACATTTTGGCAAGAATGATCAGATGTGGAGAGAGAATCATGGAGAATATTCTCAGATATTGAGAGTGCTTACATGTCAAGAGTAAAGAATGCTGTAGAGTAAGGATTCTTGCTCAAATTAGATTATGCTTGCCTAGGATGTATGAGGAGAGAGGAGTAATGTTTTGTCAAGTGGTGAACTTGTAATAACTGTAAACCAACCCACAGACATAAAGAGAAATAAAAGAGAAAAAACATGGTGGGTTTTCTTTGTGTTAGTGATTCTCTATATTCACGGTTGTGAATGGCTACATTCATGTGCGACAGAGTACATATGTGAATCTATGTGGTCATTCAATACCTTCTATCTAGTTTGAGATGGGGTTTTATTGTTGCTTTTCTGTGGCATACACTAAGCTAGCAGGCCTGCAAGCTCCCAGAGCTTCTATTGTCTCTGCCTCCCATGACTCCTGGGGTTACAGACACCTGTGGTGTCTGGATTTTGATATATTTTAGGGATTCAAACTCAGGTCCTCACCTTTTTACAACAACCATTTTACCCACTGACCTATTTCTCCAGTCCAGAAAAATTAATCTTTAAAACCTCGTATCACTACCTTTGGGTTATATCATTTGTTGTAGAAAGGCAAGATTTACGTAAATTTACATGAAAATATTTTGAAAGTTTTAGAAAACAAGTTCACTTATTGAAAAAATGAAAGTCATGCACTGATGGACATCTGCTGTTCTGAAGTGAATCATTGCTGATAGCTGTAAGCATTGTGCAGTTCGTAGGCACAGGGTGATCAGTTTGTTCATTACTTCTTTGTTGAGGAACACAAATTACAGGTAAAAAAAAAAATAGGATGTAGCAAGAATTCATTTTAATAACCCCAGAAGAACAAGTTGAAAGGATTGCATTTGGGAGGGTTTAGCAAGCAATTACTTTCCAGTTGCACACACAAAAGAAATTGAATTAATCAGCTTCAAGTTGGGTAATAGCATTCTCCATATTGCCATTAGTTGTCTAGTAGTATGAATATTTAAATAAATTTTCACTTTATTTTATAGAGAAAAATCTATAGAAAATGAGGGATGAAAGAAACATCTCAGTCGAATATCAATTCCTTTTAATTCTTAATTTTAAAAAATGGAAAGATCAATTGTTATCTCATTATTACGTGTTGATATTATATCATAAATATTTACCCAATTTTACCCAAAACATCAAATAAATAGCTGAACACAAGAGAACTCTGGGAAGTCCATCAGAGCTCAGCCAATGAAGAAGATGCACTTAAAGTAACTAAAGCATCTGGTGAAGGCTGATGGCAGCTGCTGCTCCTGTTATCTCACTGCTGCCTAACCCTAACCTAACTTCTAGCAATGCAGCAAGCTCCCCAGACTCCTGTTTCCTGACTGTCACTTCCCAGAGAAAGGATAAATTATATTTTTCAAAATATTCTGTCTAGAACACTGGATGTTTAAGTCTATCAAAAGAACAATTAGGGTTTTGCTTTCTTCAGATGTCATGTGGGCATCCCTCCTGGTGGGGGACTAATCTGAATCAAAGATCCCCAATAAAAGGGAAAGTCAAATGAAATGTGACACTGGCATGCACAAAGATCATAGTAACAGGATGATATAATGGAATCAGATCAGATACTTAGAAGAACTTGATCAATATGTGAAAGAACAGGTTTTATTATAAATGGAAACAAGTCTGAAGAATTTCCATGTATCTGGTTCTTTGTTTTAGCTACTGAGTGTACATGAACCATACAGAGTATATGGTAGTGTGGTTGATCTCAACAGTGCTCAAATTGTGCCATCTTTTCAAATGCATATTGTGTCAGAAATTTATCATGTGTACATTTATTATAGTCCCATAGACTGTACATTAAGAAAAGATTACACACACAAACACACACACACACACACACACAAATACATACCATTTTTAGCCAATAAAGTTTTGGCAAATATGCTGGCTACAGGCTCTTCTTCCTTTCTCCTGTCATTTCTCTTTATGATGCTCAGCACTAACTTCAATTGAGTTGGAAGGCCAACAAACATTTTATGATCCTTCCAAAGACAATAGATAGAAAATTAGTGAACTATAGGGACACGTGATTTATTTGAGAAATGAAAAAACACTACAGAATCAATATTCTAAGTTCCAAAATAAAACATATGTTGTCAAAGTTGCTTGTCACACTGTATATTTAAAAGGGCAGTTCCTGAATTATTTTAATAGGCATACTGTCAATGTAAAAAAAAATACAGCTCTTTTTAAAATTATTTAAACAGATAAAATACAAGAAGAAAATTATAAAGTCCCTTCAAATTCTATGAATAAAAAGTAGCTGTGACTTCTGTTAATTTTATTTTAAGAAAAATAATACTTACAGAACAATTCTGTAGAGATGAAAATTATGTAGCTAAACAGAAAAACATCTATGCTGCATAGTGGAAGCTATAGTCACTGGAGAAGGTCAGCTCACTGTCAGAACACAGAAATCAGAGGCATTTGGATGCTAAACTTTGCTAAATATTTCAGCCTTGATAGGAAGAACAAGACTTAGTTTCTTCACTGTCATTTAATTTTCTATAACTCAGTGGTTTTCTCCATAAACCAAATATAATAATAATAAGGAATTCTGATTACTGCTTAAAGTTCTGGTCATATTGGTCATAATGACCTGTATGTACTACTTTATTCTCAAAACTCTCACAGGAAGGTATTTGTATTATGTTTTTCAGAAGAAATCATATATTACGTTATATATGAAATATCATATATATGCATGTATGTTATTTATCATATAAAATGTCCAGACATATAACACACACAGACACACAAAACACATAAACACACACATACACATACTCTCTCTCACACACACCCACACACACACACACACACACACACACACACCTGTTGTGTTAATTTGCAAAGGATTTGTGAGCAAATTTCTATATCTACTCACCCTGTATAAGGAACACACAACCAACGAAAGTAATGATTCTACCAAAATTCATCTTGGTGAACAAGTGCACTTATTGAATTATCTTAGGAAAAAAAATTTTCACACACATGTGGATCTGTTGCATTGTCTCATTTCAACTCATCTTTTGAATGATCAGCTCCTATCTGGGCACCAATTATGATAATCTTTTTGAGGGAACCATGTACAAATGTCTACTTACCCTAGATAACCAAGATAGAAAAATGCAACCAGTGAGTTTATTGGAGTTAGGTATAGTAGTGTTGAAAAAGGATTACTTAAAGGAACATAAACTATACTACAATGGCTGCATCACCAAAAAGTCCACTTCACAATGAATGACAACTCATGAAAGCTACAGCTCTGGATTTGCCTAGAAAGTTGCAATCTTGGAGCTCTCTGCATGATTATAGGCAACTCTGAAAGAATTCTTTCCACAGGGGTTCCACAGAATTGTACAATCTTGGGGAGGAGTCTTGTCAACTTTGTAAATGTCAAGAACTTCCTAAGAGATATTTACTTCTTGCATCTTAGTAAACTTTCCGATTAGCCAGGTGATGATGGCACATGCCTTTAATCCTATCACTCATGAGCTAAAGGTAGGCAGTTCTCAGAGTTCAAGGCCAGCCTAGTCTACAGAGTGAGTTACAGGACAAGCCAGGGGTGCACAGAGAAACTCTGTCTCAAACAAACAACAAAACTAAAACAACAAAACAATGTTCACATTTAGAACTTCCTGAAGCTTTCATTCAAAGAAAATTATTTAGCAGCATATATTTTAGTATAGTCTCTTTGAACTAAAGTATTTTGTCAGAGTGATGATCTTAGAAAGAAAGTATCCATTAGCTGAAAACAATTTTTGCTTGGTCAAGAACAATTTCATCAGCTGATAATTAATCTGATAGAATTAATATGAATATATACATTATTCTAGTTTGATTTCTGCTGCTGTAATAAATACAATGAGTACTTGGGGAGGAAAGGATTCATTTCCTTTACAGTTAAAGTCTATCAGTGAGTGAGGCTATGGCAAGAACTCAAGGTTAAGAGCTTACAGGAGAATCCACATAGGAACACAGTTTACTGGCTTACTCCCTATCTCACATTCAACCACCTATTTTTTATCTACAATGGTCTAGGGTAACCTAGATCAATTGACAATCAAGAAAATGCCACAAAGACATATCCACAACCAATCTAATGAGAGACATTCCTCACTTTCTCAAGTGCATCAAGTTGACAACAAAGATCTGCCATCATACATATGTATATTGAAATAGTACACATAATATTATTGAGATTTATCATAAAACACAAGAAAATGACTATCTCATGAAGATGCACAAGTTCAACTCTTATGCCAGGCATCTTTTGCAAACAGAGAGAGACTACCATAAACAGGAAGATAATTGTAAAATGACTCAGCAGATATGTTTCCATCCTCTTCATTGCTTAGATCTCATTCAAAATCAATAAGTGCAGTGAGAAATAAAACAACAACAACAACAACAACAACAACAACAACAGCAGGAGACGTCTCCAAGCATCACAGAGAGCCAAACGTGTGAGGATAGGAGAAGAACATGTCAAGATTCCAAGAGGGGAGATCAGTCACCTCTGCCCGACAAAGGGGGTATATGCTCAGACTTTCTTCATGAGACTCTCTAATGAGGAGTAGACATAGAGAGCAGCATCATTACTAACAATTACCCAGGACTGACTTACTTAGCAGGAAGAAGGAATAGAGTTAACTGTGGAATATAGACAGTAATATTTTGAATGTTCACTCAGCCAAGTAGAGTGTGGAGGAGGAGATGAAGAAGAGGTGGTGGTGGATACTCTATTCTGCTCTCTGGGAAGAAGCTCACAAGAGGTCAGCCACAAGTATATGCTTCACACCATTCACCAGGAGATCCTGAAAACACTCAGCCTTCCTTCTCTTTTCTTTCATTTTTATATGAAACAATTATAAACCTTGGCTTCTTCAAGAATAAATCTCACTCCAAGATGCATATATTTGAATAGAGGCCAACATAAAGCATATATTTTAAAAAGTCAAACAGAAATGTGAAAGTATGAATGCATGGTAGAGAATAATATTGACTTGGAAATATTGTCATGAAGCAGGATGAAAAACTGTGAAAGAATATAATTTTTAGGATAAAACCAAAATGCAATGATTCAGTAACTATTTTTTCAAGAGGAACTCAAAGTAGTAATCAGAAAGATCATAAAAGAACAGATGGTATGAAATTTGAAGTGGCAGAGCTAAGGAAATAAATGAGAAATAAAATCAAAGAATTAAACAATATTGAAGACTATATACAAAGAAAGAAATATACTACTGAAAATATTAGAACATAAAGTACAAATAAAATAAAAATAAATAAGATAAATGACTTAAAAGAAGATAATACAGAAAAGATAAAAATAAATCAACTTACAGAAAATCAAGTTCTTGGAACATTAAGTCTAAATAACTAAGAGAAATATTCAGAATTATGTAAGCCGCATTTTTCAGATGTATTTTAAGTCACAAATCTGAAAGTATAAAGAGGTTATAGTTTTCTGTATATATATTTTGTTTAGACTTGTGATGCAAAATAATTCTCAGTGGGTTCCTAGACCTTAATTTTAAGGAAAATGTGAAGGCTTTAGATATCACTCAATGGTATAGTGCTTACTTAGCAAGCCCAATAATCTATGATTGATTTTCACACTGAAAAGGAATGGAAGGAGGGTGATTGGGGGAAACAGAAGAACAAGGAGATGGGGGTTAATCCAGATACCCCAAGCAACCATTTGGTAAGGGATAGAACAAAGTAATTGACCATTGATTTCATCACAGGGATGATCTATATACTGAGAACAAATAGGGGTCTACAAATTAAGAAATTACTTATGACAAAATACCTTACATTCAGTGAAACATCATTTTTATAAAAGCAAAGATGGCTCGGCCCTGTGAAGGTTCTGTGCCCCAGTGTAGGGGAATGCCAGGGCCAGAAAGTGGGAGAGGGT
>NW_022196898.1:29641347-29644625 GCF_008632895.1 Mastomys coucha
AAAAAAAAAAAAAAAAAAAAAAAAGCAAAGATGGCATTCTTACCTTGAGGAAGCATCAAAACTTGGGCAAGACAAGAAACTAACCTAGTCACTGAGGCATCACACATGAGCACAAATGAGCACTTTTAGCTTATCCAACTCTAGGGCATAAGTCATAATGAACAATAAAAATGTTTACGTATTGTTAGAAAAAAAGTATGTGCCAAGAAGTTCATCAAAATAAGGTTATTAAAACAGTTTCAGCTATATTTGAAGTAATCAGCTGAGGGCACAGATATTGCTCTTCTGTATGGAGCATTACTGACTCAAAGTTCATAGACCCAGTAGAATGTTTCCAGCAAAGAGCTAAGTATAACAGGATAATAGCATACCTTCTTTTCTAGGCTATATGAAGCTTTTGTCTCAAAATCTACTTACCAGTCTGGCTGTAACCTTGCTATAAAATTCTGACAAAGTAAGAAATTTCTAGACAGATATTCCCCATTGCTTTCACAGTATTCAGACCCCAACTGTGGTAGGAAGAAGCCACCTTATCTTTTTTACTCAGACTGCCTCCTGCTTGTCCTTCACAAACACTTCCAACATACATACATCTTGCCATCTTTCTATTCCATTTGAACATCTCTTCCCAGAGAATCTGTACTAATAAGCCAAGTGAACAATGAAAAATCTGCCACCAAATAGCAATTCATCAAATTCTGTGATGGAAGGTGGAAGAGAACATGAATTTAGAGCAAAGACATATAATTGTGTCCTATTGCCCAGCTAGGACTCCTCAGGTAATCCAATAACACAGTTTTAAAGTCTTTGCAACTATTAAGACTACATGTATCTAAACTGTTTTTGTTATTGTTGTTGTTTTTAATTTCATTGTGGAGCTGACTACACACACACATGAAATACATTAAACTACAGTGTAGTAGCATCAACAAAGAACAAAAAAACTGAAGATTGATTTTTAGTCACAACTGAAACAAAGATGCTTGAATTAATAAATATTAATAAAATATCTTAGAAGAACTCTACATAATATGGGCAAACTAGATGGAAATGGGAAAATGGGGGCAGCTAGATTTCTATAATTCAATATTAGGAAATATTTATCAGTCTTTTCTTTAGACAATTGTATATCTACTGCCTTGCCTATGTTGAGCAAAAATCCCTTCTATATTCTTGTAAGCTTCATCAAAAGTCCGTATAACTTCCATAGTAGTATTTTAAGAATATTTCTAATTCAATGAGTAAAATATAGTTAGTATATTTATTATCTTTTCTGATTTTATAGCAATATATATAAAACTATGCATTTTCCTCTGAGCACTGCAATAGCTGCATCATATATATTTACATGTAATAGTATTCTAAGAATTTAATGTTTTACTTAGTTTATATTTTTAATTTCAATTATATTGAAGACTATGTTATAAACTGAATATTTTTATCATACCCCCAGAACACATTTGCTGAAATTATAACTACCAATATGATAATATGGTGAACACAGCCTTTGTGTAGTAACAAGAAGAGGATAACTTAAAATGGTATCTGTATCTTGATGAGAGAACAAGACACCCTGTCCCTGTTCATCCCTCCACCACCCCTGGCATCTACCTCATCACCACACACTCACATCTTTTGCTCACGATCTTGTGAGAAAGCAATAAGAGCTCAGGCTATCAGCAAATCGGGAAGTGCAACTCATCAGGCGCCAGATCTGCCAGGATATCATTGATTTCTTTATTGTGAGACAGGGTCTTCATATACAGTTCTGACTGCTCCCAAACTTGATATCCTTCTTCCACAGTCTCTTAAGTGCTTCAATTATAGGTATGTATTCAGTGTCTACAAGTATTTTGATGTTGACCTAGATGATGTCAGGCTGAACAGTAAAATGCTATTAAGTTAACCCATCTAGAAGGTGTGGTTTTTGTTGTAACCCTTTAAAATGACTAGGAGATATTATATATATGACTGACTTCTTTTTTCTCTTTTATGTGGTTTTCTCAATTTCTTCAGTTTATATAGGAGAGAAAGTCAGTTTTCTTGAAGGGTGTGGCTCCTTGAATATTTACCATATTCTAGTATATAGTCCACACCCATAAGTAAGTAGATAGAATGGATTAAAGTCAAAAGGTTATTAAATATCAGTTTAATATAGAAATTAAAAATTGGGAGGAAAAAGAATATAAAATTGGGGAGATATGGAAGTAGATGTAGATAGGAAAGGAGGTAACAGTAGAAGTTAAGGGATGAATATCATTAAAATATAGCATATAAAATTTTCACAGAGAGTAAAATTATTAATTTAAACATTGTGATTGGAGGATGCTGTGTGGACAATTTTATATCTGTATCTAAACATAGGCATAGTTTATCTTGCTCATGTACCACACAAACAAAGTATTTTGTTCAATTATCCCCAATCTTTGAGTCATAATTTTAGAAGCATATAATGCATTTTTCATTTTATCAGGCTGTATGATTTCTAGAATGGAAGGAGCATATAGCATTATGAGGATGAGAAAGTAACTCATTACATAAGAAATCCTCATAAAGACGTTGCATAGCTATATTATCACCAAGGAAAAGGTACTTGCTCTCTCCCTAAACTGTGAAATCAAGTGTCTTAATGCACAATATATGCATGCTTAAACGATATTTACGGATGGGCGGTGGTCGCACACGCCTTTAATCCCAGCATTTGGGAGGCAGAGGCAGGTGGATTTCTGAGTTCGAGGCCAGCCTGCTCTACAGAGTGAGTTCCAGGACAACCAGGACAACACAGAGAAACCCTGCCTCGAAAAACCAAAAAAAGATATTTATCTACTTGCTAGATCAAACTTAATTTTTCTACCAATGTAAAAAATACAGTTCTCAAATATACCTTATGTTAGAAATTGTGAGAAAGATATGGAAAATTCATTGATGCAGGCTGCAGATTGTATACATACGTACACCTACACACAGATGCCCCCTGACAATAGATAAACATGATGCAATGTTGCCAGAACAGCGAAGAAGAAATGTGTAATGTCCCAGTGTTGTACCTGTTATGCTGACAAGATATTGAAGCTAAATGTCATACTTGTCCTGATCAAGCAATAATAATAAATATAACCTGTAGTTCTGTAACAGGAATCTGAATAAACAGACCACTTGTCATTTATTTTCACATAAAGAGCTGAGGCTTTCTTAAACCATTCAAATTTCAATCCAGTAGAAGTTACAACTTATATTTGAATAATATTTTTTTTTAAAGTTTTTTCCTTTTTTTTTTT
>NW_022196898.1:29644635-29670444 GCF_008632895.1 Mastomys coucha
TTTTAGAAATTTAATCATGCCTCTGTGTGTGTGTGTGTGTATGTACGTGTGTACAATGTTCCTGCAGATGCATGTGTGTCACAGTTGGTATCTGTAGGCATCTGGAGGACAACTTTCTAAAGTATATTCTCTCCTTGTGCTTTTACATGGCTTACTAGAATCAGGTCATGAAACTTCCAGGCTTTTATAGTAAGAACTTTTTTTGTGGGTGGGGTGGGCTTCTTATCTATATTGACCTTAGATTTTTCTTTTTCTTCTTTTTCATTAGTTAATTTACTTAGATACTTTACATCCTGATCATATCCCCCCTTCCTCTTCTCCCAATCTTACCCTTACAAACACCTCTCCTGTCAACCACTCCCTTTCAGAGAAAGTGAAGTCCCCCTTGGCTACAACCCAGCCCCGGGATATCAAGTCACAGCAGGACTAAGCCCATTCACTTCCACTTAAGCTCAACCAGTTGGTCCAAGTAGGTAGGAGAAGGGGATCCAATGGTAGGTGACTGCAACAGAGTCAGACTCACTTCCCTTCCAATTGTTAGGGGGCCCACCTAAGACCTGAAGACTAAGCTGCACATCTGCTACAAATATGTAGGGGGGCTAGGTTCAGCCAATGTATGCATTTTGGTTGGTGGTTCAGTCTTTGTGAACCCACAGGAGCCCAGGTTAGTTGACACTGAAGGTCTTCCTTAACCCCTCTGGCTTGTTCAGTCCTATTTTCCAGTCTTACACAAGACTCCCAAAGCTCTGCTTGATGTTTGGCTGTGGGCCTTTGTATCTATTTTCATCCCTTGCTGGGTGAAGCCTCTCAGGAGACAGTTAAGTTAGCATTCTATCTGCAAGTATAGTAGAGTATCATTAATAGTGTCCGGGATCGACTCTCATGTGGGATGAGTCTCAAACTGAGGCCATCATTGGCTGATTATCGTTGTCTCTGCATATCTTGTATGCAGGACAAATTTTGGAATGATGGTTTTGTGGGAGGGTTGATGTCCCCTGCCCTCCACTAAAAGTCCTGCCTACCTACAGGAGGTGGCCACTTTAGTCTCCATAATTCTATTGGTAAGAGTCTCAGCTAGGCTCACCCCCATAGACTATATTTACTCACAAAGCCATCCCAGAGCCCTCTTAGAGCATCCTATGTTACTCAGCCAATCTGCTTTTCTGAATATGAGACCTACCTATTTCCCACCCTGATCCTAGTGAGCTTCAGAAGATCCTGTACATGTGAGTTGAAGAAAAAGTGGCTATGTGGTATTTCATTGTTATGATGTATTACCAGCTTTGATGGTATGGTATTCCTTCTGGGGGAGATGGTTATGTTATTTCTACTTCTTTTCCTTAAAATTAACAAACTGTCTTGGTTCCAATTTAAAGCAAACTTCTTACCTATTCATTTCCTGAACTGTTCTACCTTCCTGTAAAAATAGCCTCAGATCTTTTACACATACTTTTCACAACAAATAAAATTATCAGGATTAAATTACCTCTGCTGAACATGATCCATCTTTGTAAATCCAATATTTCTTGTCAAAGAATAAAATAAGTTTCTGTAATTAAGACTATTGGAAATTCACAATATGATATCATATTCCAGCCTGTATTGGAAATGAGTCTGAAGTAGGCAAATGGTTCTTTCTGATCCATTTCCAGTACCTCAATGGTACTGGAGTATCAAGATGACTGTACACACAATCAGAAATTTTTTCAATGAAGAACAATACGAAAGAAGCCTCCTTTTCAGAACTAAATACAACCACACAGGGAACAGCATAGAAATGATAAATTTGCTTATTATTTTGCTATAGAGTTTATTAGTGTGTCCACCAATAGCAATATTTTATTTACCTAAGGATGCTAATATAAAAATATGATAAATCTATATATATGTAATCAATTACCACAGTGAATCAAGTGTTAAAATGGCTCAAACATTGAACTTTAAGAAGATAAAATGTTTAAATAAAATTCAAGCTGGTATGCATCCAAATAGAGAATTGCAAAAATAAGTAACCAAGATTTGAGAAATGTAATGGTGGCATGTGGGCATTACATTTTACCTTTCTTGTGACCGTTAAGCAAAATGACCTTGTGTAGAAGATAGGAGATGATTTTTAATGATAATGATGAGCTCATGCAATAATAATTAATGGTACCTGCATATGCCAAGAAATAACTTGCTCTTTCAACACCAATTCTTGAAATTATATAAGAAAGTACTTTTAACATGAGTTTCTCATTAAGATTCAATATCGTAATAAACCTGAATAAAGTAAAGCAATTTTATGGCCTTTGGAACATAGCATGAAGAATTTATACCCACCAAAAAGCAAAGGTTTTAAGAATAAGGGGAGCTTTTTCCACTTAGTGAATACTGAAAAGTGTCTTGTAAATATCCTAATTCCTTTCTTAATATGCAAATCTCTCCCATAAAAAAAGGTTGCTGTCTCTGTAGGCTGGCTGCAATGAGCTTTTCTTTGGTAGCAGCATCTGCATGCAAGTGCACACTAACACTCTTTCACCTTTTTCAATGTCCTCTGGTGCTAATTGGAGATGTTTGTGATGAGCTTTGAATGTGCAGGAAATGCCTAGCAGGAGTCCAGACATTTGCGAATGGAATTTCTGGCTAGCTTGTTATTCACTATCTCTAGTGAGATTTGAGCTGGGTTCTTATTAAATCTAAGCTTTCTCTGCAATGTTTAAATCATCATTCATTTTTAGAATTCAATATACATTATTATAATCTACAGATGTGATTTTAATGTATTCTTTTTGCATGACTCAATTTTAAAATATAAAAATAGAAACCAGAGAAATGTTTATTTCAGGCTTCAAGGTCATGACATTTATTTATGTAATAATTTTCATTACTATTATTAATATTTTGCATTTTCAATGAAATATTCTTCACTGTAAAAATGAACATTTCTGTTGTTATTATTGAAAATATAAAATGCCTGAACTGAAAGGATTATATTTTTAGAGCTAATTAGTTTTATTTTCAAACTGTCACGCAATGTACCCTTTCATAATAAGCCCCATGAATTCCTAGTAGAAGAAAGAGCTCCTACATCATTTAAAACTGAAAAGAATGTGCTTCTCTGTAGGAGACAGAATAAGAACAAGGGTTTGACTATTATCAAGGGCACAAGTGAGGGAAGGAACTGAGACAAGCCAGAGAGGACAGGGAAGGTACATAATGAACACAGGAAAATGGAGTGGGTGGTCTGACATTAGCTCTCTCTTCCTTTCCTTCCCATGAGCAATTGTTGCTGAACTATGAAATATTTTGACTAACAAGAGACTTTTGTTAACTTCATGTAATAAAGCAGCCTATTAACAAAATGTCAAGGAATCTATTACCAAGTTGACAACTCATCAGGTCAATAAACTCTGTTTAAGACTTTTGTTAATTGTAACCAAAACCTGGAAACTGACATGGTTTGGAATGAGAAAAGAGAAAATATGAATAGGATCGTCATAAGCAAAACTCTGTAGAGGCAACATTTACAACAAATGTACACATTTCTTCATCATCACATTCACCATGAGGTCTTTCTCAAGAAGTTATAAAGCACACAATTTCGAAATGATAATTCTAGACATGATGGTATACCTTAGATAACTAAAGCGTTCTTGTGAATCTAAACCTTTATTGGACACCAAGTAGGGTTATGTTGTTTTGCTACTTAAACCAACCTGCACACAGCATTTAAGGCTATCCACATGAGGTCTGAATATCCACCATCCTAGCCTACAAAGTACTCCAGTCTTACCCCTCTTTTCTTATATCTTCATCTAATGCTTTGGTCTTGTTTCTTAGATTTGCCTCAAACTATTGCCTCCTGTTCAAATACTATGGTCAAAGTTCAAGACTTAGTTACCACTAGGTTGCCTGAGAGAAAGGCCTCTGCCTTGAGCTTCCTGTCTAGGTCATGTCTGTAATAGCACACCATCACTACAGACTGAGCATTCTTTCTTTAGTTCAAAGATAACCAAGTAACTCCCTTCCTTACTAGCTTACCTACTGTTTCCATTTTTAGAATAAAATACCTGATAAAAGGCAATTTAAAAAACTATTTCTTTTGCTCATAGTCATTTGGAGCAACAGTCCTTCATGGGCCAGAAGACTGTGTGGAAGGCCTTGGGACAGGACCAGCTCCTGTCCAAGGAGTGGCAGACACTGGGTAGATCTGGAAACAGAGAAGGCAATGCTGACAATCAAATGATTTCTCTTTTTCTCTTTTATTTGATTAGGTCTCTGTTTCATGAATGGTGTTGCTCACACACAGCGCACTTTCATTCCTTCAATTACCCTGGAATGTGTGTCTAACCACTCATGAATCCAAAGGAGTTGACTTCCACAGTAATCACCATAATTGTGTTTTTGTTCTAGAGGAAATCTTCATAGAGTGCTGAACTCACATTTTCAGCATCTTTTCTACTTATCTGTGGAAAGGAGAGGTAGAGATGCAAAAGAGAAAAGTTATCACTGAAGGCCTCCAGTTCTTGGACAGTTTCTTGATGCCTGAGGTTTTGAATAAAGACCTTAGGAGATCCAAGTCTAATTCATTATCTGATGGATCCTGGATTCTCTTGGCTAGACAAGATAGCATTCCTATGTGCCTTTAGTTGTGTCTACAATTTTCAATGAGCTTCAATATATAAAGCTCCAATTATAGAAAATGATCACACTATCCACACTGTTTTGAACATCAGATGTTGTATGACACATATATTCATTTACTTAGGAAATACTAAGTACATGCAGTTATTTTGTATCAATTAAAAGAAAAATAAAAAATGTCATTAAAGTTTGATGGATTTTGCATATAAAATCACATATATCATAAATATATGTGGTAGAGCTTATGAAGAGTATTTGACAATAATCGAATATATCATATCTTACTCCCACTGAGAGGAAAACTATGCTACTGTCTACCTTTCCATTACAATTAATTCCTCTCCTGCTCTCCAAATCTTGCTCTTTCTCTGAAATATTCAAGCCAATCAACCCCTCTTTTGTGGGCAGCAGAAAAAGAAGATGAAGGGTTTTTCTTACATATGCTCAGTCAAAGAAAGAATACTGTGTGGCAGAAACAGTCATTAAGGCAGTAGGTCCCTGCCTGCTGAGCAGAGCATAAGAGTGTGAACAGGGAATAAAGTGTCATTTTCTGTCTGGTACAAGGAAGATCATCCACTAACTCACATAAAATTAGCTCTCACAAAGCATGATCAAATCCTGCTTACTCTTAGGACATAAAAATGCCATTAATTTTATTGTGTAACTTGTCTCTTTCAGCAAGTCAATCATACTTGCATTCAGAGTGTCTTTAATTATAGAATGTTTCTTGGGTTATTTTAAGTTTTTCTGGATGTGGTCATGTTAAAAGGACATAAACTCAGAGAGTGTAAATGCCCAAAGCTGGGACAATGTGAAGAGTCAAATGAACAATTAAGCACTAGATTAAGTAATTAAAATACTATTAAACAACTGGCCAATGCTGTATTGGTACAAATAAAACAAATATCTATGAGTTCACACAAATATAAGAATAAAATAAATTTACAAATAGTTGAAAGAGACAAATCTTCACATAAAATAACTCCTGTACATAAAAAATTACTTTATGAAGATACTGTCATGGAAGGAGATAGAGTGTAATTTTTTAAATTTTACCTCTTTGAACTTTAATATCATTGTAATTGAAAGAAAACAGCATTTGAATAAAACATTTCCAAATATAAAGCTTAATTTGTCCATAATAGCTCCCAGCCTTTGCAAAGCTGGAACTAGGTAGTATACTATTTAGACCACTACGTCTATCTTAATTCAGATGATCCAAGATGGACTTAATGCTACTTCATGAATACATTATCATTTTCAAATTTGTTCATTCTGTATGACAATAAGTAAGAATCCCATTGCTCAGATCACAGAAGCTTGTCACCTAGAGCCTATGGCTAACTATCTGTCTAGCTATGGGAGACTTTAAGTTTAAAATAACCACTGTGGCCCCTTCCCTAGTTGAGATTCCCCATCATCCTCTCACTGGACACTAAAACTTATGTCCTTCCGTAGTGATGCCCTTTCCTTTCTGCTCTGTCTTCTTGACTCTCACATCAAGCTACAAGGGTGATGATAATTAAGGTATTTTGCTTTTTCTTGGTCTTCTTGATGTATGCTTTGAAATAGAAGACAAAAGCTAGATAGTGGGAGTTATATTAGGAAATCACCACTAAAGGACACAACATCTGAGTAACAAACCGGGTTTGTATGCAGACCTTGAAGTCCTCCTCACTTTTGGGGAAAGCACCCTTCCTACATCAGAATTTCATCTTTAAATAAAAATAAACAAGAAGAGGTAATATAGATTCTTTTTTTTTCTTTTTTTATTACATTTCAAATATTATCCCCTTTCCTGGTAGAGTGTAATTTATAGTATAAGTAAAGGTTTTGCTTCAAAATTAGTCCAAAGACTACATATGACAGTTTAGGGACAGGATATCAGAGAATGTTGGTAAATACTATTCCAGTCCTAGTCAGTAGCTCTTTCTTTATTTTACTCTTTTACATAGTAAACTCTATTTTTATCTCTTATCATATTATCAATATAATACTAATTTTAATAAATATTTCCATTTTTATATTCTACAAATAATCTTTCTACAACTTAACAAAGACATATTTGATGCAGATGATAAAGGATCTCGAGAGCTTGATCTCAAGCTAACATTCTGCCTTAATGAAGTACCTCCTGATAGTCCTGATTTAAATATGTGCTTCATGAAAATCACAGTAGTCTTCAGAACACATTCACTAACTGTTTTTTCAAATATTTATAGGAACTAAAGCAGCAATATGAAGAAGAGAACATCAATGTCTTTCATATGTAGAGTGCTGTTCTTATTTTGAAAGATTTCATTTATTGAGGCAGTATCTCCTGGTGTAGTTCAGGCTGGTCTTTCTGTCCTTTTGTCTCAGCCACCAGAAACCTGCGCATTCAGGTTTATATAAGTATACCTTGCATTGGTGTTTTTAAATAGTTAATAGGAATCAAGATATAAAGCTTGAAGGATGAATATATTTTAAACAATACTAGCTTCCTTCTCCCTTGCCTTTATTATTTATAAACTAATTCATAAATAAAAATTAACATTTGTCTTTGTTTTCTAGCTTATAGTCTTCCTTCCAGATTCTCATGTCTTCTTTCCATTTATTTGAAAATGAAATATCTCACCTATGTTTGTAGCAAGATAGGAAAGTCCTCCTGTTGGTCATGTTTTGAGATGGGATCCTCTTTCACATGGTACACATGTATAACTTGTGATGTTATGGTTCTGGTATATGTTTTCATTCCTGCTTAGTATATTACTCAATAGGATTCCAGCAAAGGAAAATCTAATCATATTTTGGATGATTATAATGGCACTTCAATATATAGGGAATTTACCAACTGCAATTTAGGAGCATACATACATCTTCTGTGGCATAATCTTAATTCAGGCCTTAAGTGGCATATCAGTAATATACCACTGGCTCAAACTCCCTTTCCTGTCCAATGTTCACTCTTGCCTAAATACACAAAATATTTGTGTACCACTGAGGGCCAATTCTGCCATTTTCTTTCCTTTTCTCTGTGTGTGCATCTATAGTTTTCTGCCATCTTTACTTCTGTAGGACTGTTCTTACCCACTTTGTCTGTATAGCATGTTTTGAATAGGCCTCTATCTGCAGTGGATACAAGTGGTAAATTAACAGTTGAATTGAATTGAATGTTTGCTCACGATTTAAAGAGAAGAACAAGGTCTCATCCATTTGTAAGATAGTTCTGACTCATTTGGACAGCAACATTTTATGTACAATTAATCAAGAACAAAATTATTAAGAATACTCTATTACATAGTAATTGCCTTTTTGTGACTTATGTTTCTCATCCTAGATAAATACAAAACTGAATATTATTCTATCTGAATATATTAGATTTTCAAAGAAGGAAAAATACATTGTCCTTAGTTTATTATAATTTATGATGCACTATAATTTAAAATTTATGGCTACAAATGCATAGGCACTGCATGCATTTTCTTATTCACAACATTGTATGGCTTTTGTTTGTAAATGCCTTTTTTTCTGAGCCTGGATTACCTCAGTTAATACAGAATTTTCCATTTCCTTACAATTCCTTGAAAATTTCATTTTGCTTCATGGCTGAATAAAATTCTGTTGTAGTTATACACCACAATTTCTTTATCATTCTTTGTTTAATGAGTATTTAGGCTGATATTATGTTCTTGCTGTGAGCAGGACACAATTAAGAAGCAGGATACAATTAAGATTGGCGTGCAAGTTGCCAAGAAGTAAAACATAGACCCCTTTGGGCATATGCCCAAGAGTAGTATTCATAGCTTATAAACTCATTCTGTTTTTTAGATTTTTTTTGCAAAATATCGACATTGGCTTCTCCTAATAGCCACACTAATGGCTACACCCATGGCTACACCCATGGCTACACCCATGGCTATACACATTGAAACTCTTCTCAGCATCCAGTAGGGGTTTTCCCATACTCTTTCCACTCCTTGTTGTCATTTGTTTTCTTAATGATAGCAATTCTCACTATACTGACAGAATAGAATCTCAATTTAACTTTAGCTTACATTTTTCCAGTGGCTGACATTGTTAAACACTATCATATTCATTACACATATATATTTCTTCTTTAGAGAACTGTCTGCTTAGATAATTAGCCCTCTTTTGATTGGGCTATTCATTTGCTTAACAGTTTTATATTCTTGTGTATTATTGCTATTAATCTGTCAGATGTGTAAATGGCAAAGACTTTCTCTGATTCTGTTATGTGTCTTTCTCCTGATTTTTTTGTTGTTGTTGTTGTTCAAATGGTTCTTAAATTCAGGAGGTCCCATTTGTTGATTGTTTTTGGCTTCATTTCATGAGCAGAGTGCCTTATACTTGAAAAAGTCCTGTTCTGTGCCTACCTGTTTTCTATAATTTTTCCTTAATGATTTTATAGTTTCAGGTCCTACATGCCGATATTTGATCCATTAGTTTTCCTATCACTATTTGTTAATAGAGGCTGCATTTTCTCCAATGTTTATTTTTTTAATTATTTTCTTTTTGTGGACTTTTA
This sequence comes from Mastomys coucha, assembly GCF_008632895.1. Lineage (NCBI taxonomy): Eukaryota > Metazoa > Chordata > Mammalia > Rodentia > Muridae > Mastomys > Mastomys coucha. The sequence goes on from NW_022196898.1 coordinate 29,653,790, forward strand.
ATATTTCCCATTCCCTTACCATTCTTCAAATCCTCTCATATTCTTTTCTTACTCTTTCAGATTCATAGCCTCTGTTTTTACTAATTAGTGTGTGTGTGTGTGTTTGTGAAAGAGACACAGAGAAAGAAACAGAGAGACAAAGAAAGAGAGAAAGAGAGAGATTATAAAAATACATAAATACAGCCAGCTTAGTCTGAATAGTGTTATCCGTATGTATATTTTTCAGCGAAGAACACATGGTATTAGCCAACCAATTGGAATGCTCCTCCCTGAGAAAAGCACTTCTCTTGCTCTGCACCTTCCTTAGTTGCTAGCAGTTCTTCCTTTTGGGTTGAGGCTTCCTGGGCTTTCCGTTGTTAAGGCTATCATGTCTATTGTATACCTTTTCATTTTTTATGTACAAGGTTCTGCCAGAATCTATTGTTTTGTTACATTGATCTATGTGCCTCTTTTTAAGACCCATCCCACAGTGTATATGTTCATTACAAACAAGTCTAAATAGTCAAAATGTGTGGTGTTGCAGCTTATTTTTCTTTTCATATTTAAAAAATCTTGCTTCCTGGCATAAATCTATAATCATAATTATCAATATTCATTTAGTCCAATCGCGATTAATCACTTTGAGCAACAGTCTCAGAAAAAATAAAATTGGACACATGAAGAAGAATCTGCTTTTTGGATCAGAAACGACAATGTCATCTACAATGATTAGGTAAAGAAAACCTACTCCTATTATTTCTTATTTCAGTTACTGATGCGACCCCCTCGACCAGCAAGGAAGACACAATCTCGAGCTCTTCTTCAAGCAGTTTTTATTCAGGAACCTTGAATAACAACTTTTTCTCTGACCCTGGGGGAAGCTCCCACAGGCTTAAATACTCTTGTGCCAACCAACCCTGGTAAGTTACGTGGGTAAAGCAGATAGGCCACTCTTACACGAAAGCAGGCACGACCGGCAAGCACAGCCAAATAAGGACTTGTTTGTCACTGAGAGCGCTCTAGCTAGCGGAAGCCTGCGCCATCTTTAAGGCGCGGCACATCGCAGCTCTCCACAAGTTACATCTGAAACAGGCACAGGGATTCTCTTGTTAGGACATGATGTAAACTAGTACTCTTGGGTTTACTTAATGCCTCAAATTAAATTATAAATATAATGATATAAGACAAAGTAAAACAAAAACCCAGAGTGCTGATATTAATTAATATAAAACTAGCTAAAGGCTGAATTGAAGAAGTGCTTTATCTATTTATAGTTTATTGGTTAATATATTCATTATATCTTATTTGCCTCTATAGCCAAATGACATTTATTAATTGTGAATTCCTGACTTCTAATCCTTGTGCCTGCTCTGCACAGCCATCTGTCCTGGACTTCTGCTATGAGAACAATTCACCACCACCAACAACAAAAAATGATATCAAAAAGTAGACAAAACACAAAACCAACTAACCAGAGACATGGGGAAAAATGCAATTCAACTGAGTAAAGCTATCAAACTACAGAGACTTGTGCTGGCTGGAGGCGAGTTTCCTGATTTTCTCCTTCCTTTTCCTTACGTCGCTGAAGTATGTGAGAGGATGGGAACTGAGACAGACCAGCAGAAAGCCAGCAGGGGGGAAGCTCCAGTGAGAGGAAGGGGGAACTGAGACAGACCAGCAGAAAGCCAGCAGGGGGAGGGTCCAGTGAGAGGAAGGGGGAACTGAGACAGACCAGCAGAAAGCCAGCAGGGGGAGGGTCCAGTGAGAGGACAGTGGAACTGAGACAGACCAGCAGAAAGCCAGCAGGGGGAAGCTCCAGTGAGAGGACAGGGGAACTGAGACAGACCAGCAGAAAGCCAGCAGTGGGGATGCTCCAGTGAGAGGAAGGGGGAACTGAGACAGACCAGCAGAAAGCCAGCAGGGGGGAGGCTCCAGTGAGAGGACAGGGGAACTGAGACAGACCAGCAGAAAGCCAGCAGGGGGAAGCTCCCGAGGCCTCAGATTCTGTTGTCAGCCAAAGCTGAAAAACAGTCTCCCATATGTTGCCGAATGTTCCTTGGATCTTTGAGAGGAAAGAGAGAGAAGACATTTTACCCAAATTTTGCTATACTCACCAACGCCAGTTCATCATACATTATTCACATTTGGGACAGATCCTCAGCAGAATGGTAAAATCAGAGAACTGTTTTAAGCACATATTTAAATTGCTAGACATAGAAATGAAGTTGGACTCATGATCTCAGCAGAACCATTGTGTTTCCTCAACTGTAAAAAGAATCAGAGAACAAAGAATGTGGTATCCACTATACACAAAACCAAATAAAAAGGACCAATATACCAAGAAATAAAGAAATGTACAAATTTTAGGAAAATATCCTCAATAGATATCAATGCAAATGCAGCTATGATCTGGAATGTTCATTTTTTTAAAAATCCCAATTCCCCCAACTACTCCCATGTCTACAATGAAAATGAGGTGTCTTAGGGTTTCCATGGTGTGAAGACACACCATGGCCATGACAACTCTTATAAAGGAAAACATTTCACTGGGGCTGGCTTACAGTCTCAGAGATTTAACCCATTATCTTCATGAAGGAAAACCCAGTGGCATGCAGGCAGATATGGTTATAGAGAAGGAGCAAGAGTTCTAAATCTGGACTGGCAGGCAGCAGAAAGGAAGACTGAGCCACTGGGCCTGGCTTGAGCTTTTGAGACATCAAAGTCCAATCTGTAATGACACACCTCTTCCAACAATGACATACCTATTCCAACAAGACCACACCTCCTAATAGTGCCATTCCTTATGAGCCTATGGGGACCCTTTTATTCCAACCACCACATGAAGGATGGGAACTGGGGAAGTACTGCTTGGGTGGCTATTAACCATAGCTCTTGGGTCAGGTCCTGAAGTAAAATCATATTTATCTTGGTAGTTGAAATGACAGAGAGCTATAATAAGAACCTGTGCTCAATTTATATTTTGAAAAAAAAAAGGTTTTTTTGTTTGTTTGTTTGTTTTTATTTGAATGGAAAGGGTGATATGTGACAGGATTTTCCATGTCCAATCACACTACAATATTAGTGTGGCAGGAGGCCTGTGATTGACCAGGGAAAAGGGAGGCTGAAGGAAGAATTGTAGAAACAGAGAGCATCTCAGGAGAGAGAACAGGCCAAGGTGGAAACAGATGAACAGGAAGAAGAACCTGAACCAGCATGGCTTTAGATAGCCACAGGTAGTTATGATATCATAAGGTTAAGAAAATTGGGATAATTTGTCTAATATAGGTGGGTAGCTTTTATCATTATAATTTGGTTGTGAAATTATTGTATTGGCATCTCATGAATTGAGAATTTATTGATACATAAATCTGTTTGGTTAATTATAAGCACCTAGAGTTTTGTTTTACTTGGTTACTGGAATGTGGGACTACTGATTATAGGGGTTAATGGTGGAGAATGAACTAGTGGCTCCAGGGACAAGCGAGCCAGAGCTGGGAACACAGCAACTGGTCGCTGTGGGGGCTAGCTATAGAAAGTTGTTGGCGGTAACCCAGGAGGCTTGCTAGTTGATTTTTTTTTTTATTTCAAGATACTTTATTTTCAAAATGGGTCATAACATAAGCCTTTGGCCCATTCTGCCAATATACATGCTATCAATGCTTGTTCAGCTGCTGAGAGGCACACGTTAGTCTCATGTCTGAAAAGTGAATAAAAATCCATATGAAACAAATATTCAAAGTTTCCATAGGAACATAGTAAGTATGACACCCACCCCCCTATCTCCTAGCCTTCCATATTGCATTGGTGCCAACCCTACTCCTATAAAGACATTCCAAACTAGCAGTAATTAAGTAATATGGTCCCTCCCAAATGCCTTCATTCAAGCTAAACCTGCAGGTAAGAGCTACAAGAATGGCATCTATACATTGATCCTAGCAGAAGCACAGGCTGCAGGGTGATGGTCCATCCCGCTCTACTGGGCACAAGACATGGGCAGAGTGCCATCATCCTGCTCTTCCACTTCCTGCAGGAAGCCATGGCTCTGGATCTGCTTCATGAGTTGCCACATTGACCGTGACATCACATAGTAGATGTCATGGAAAGTAGAAGCAGAAGCAACAGTATATACACCCATGTTCTCAAACAGCATCCAATTGCTCACATGCAATTCAGGCAGGTTACAGCACTCAGCGATCCGATCAAGGCCATCACATGTTAGTCCCCAGATGCTAGATGAGTAATACTTCTTGTCTGGCTTGGGTCTCTTCTGCAGCAGGGCCTTCACATGTACACGATCATAAAGAATGCAGTTAAATGATCCATACACTCCATCATTCACGTAATACATGAAGGTTTGCTCAGTTGACTCATCTTCATCGTCAGAGCCGGGCTGCTCCTTCCACAGTTTTTTTGGCAATGATGTTGACTGCAAGCATGAAAGTTGATGCAACATCGTATCTGCCTGGCTCAACTATGATTCTCACTCCAGGGTCGTATGGGAAGTACTTGTCCAGAGCTGGGTAGATTACACTGGTGATCTCTTCAAATTTAAGATTCGTATCTTCAGATCCAGGAAAGCCACCACCAATATCAAGCAGATATATGCTGAAACCAACTTCCGTTCCTACGTCAAATACACAGCGGGCATCTGACACTGCCTGTACGAAGGTCTCAGGGTCATTGCATCCACTGCTCACATGAAAGCTGACATCAATGACATCAATATTTAGCTCTTTTGCCCATTACAAGAGAAGCCTGCTGGTTTTGAGTGTAGCACCAAACTTAACACTGAGGCAACAAACTGCTTTGGAATCATCAGTGGCAACCCGCAAAACCAACTTTGCCTTTGGATGTGTTCTGGCTACTTTCATCAATTCAATTTCACTGTCAAAAGTCATCATCTGGACTCCATTACTGGCAGCATACTTGATTTGGGACACTCGTTTACAAGGATATGCATAGATAATCCTCTCTGGAGGCACCCCAAGCCCCTGCACCAACTGTATTTCAGTCTTGCTTGCACTGTCAAATCCTATCCCAACGGCAGCTAGGGTACTCACTATGGCTCTGCTGTCATTACACTTGACTGCATAAAAGGGAGTAACATGGAGAAGAGCTTTTAGCCACCTCAGATGCTTCTTTAGAATATCTCTGAGGTCCACAACATAGAAAGCATCCTTATTGTCCGAGGAAGAGACTTCATTGGTTTTTTAGGTTCAGAGAGTCCTTAGTAATAAAGCCTTCACCAAGGATATGGCAGTCAAACTCTTCATTAGTAAAGCTGCTCATGGACCTCGATGTGCCTACAAAAAACCTAGAGTTGGAATTAAATTATCTCTAGATCCTCACAAGGCCAACTTACCCAAGAACTCTGAATGCTGTCTCCTTAGAGCAGTGGAAACACTCAAAGCACAGTGGTGCAGCTGGCCATACCCATGGAGACACCTTCGCCAAAACCTGAGGAGCACTTAGCTGTCTTTCAGATTTCACCCGCCTTGTCAAGTCAGCAGTGGATGCTGACCCAAGGTGGCGCCAAGCAGCTGGCTGAGGGCAGCAGGCAGCAGCTTGCAAGGACTGACCTGCCAGTCGATTTTTAATATTTCTTGCAACAGGTGGCACCCAACATGGGGCACAAAACCATGCCCCTGAGATTAAGAGTCTCATGCTCTACCTACTGAGAACATAGACTTTGGTTTTCCTATTAACAGAATGCAAAGAAGACTATCAGATTGTTTTAGAGTTGAGGGCAACTAGCTGTATAGAACACTTCTTCAAGGCTGAGGTTTTCCTGAAATTCACAAAGGAAAAGGCTAAAGAAAAACCAATGACATAATGAATGGTGACAATATTGGCATCTATAAACTAGGTCATGTCCACTTGTCTGTCCCCTGTGGAATAATGGTGATGTCGTGAACACTGCGTAACAAGGAGTGTTCTTAATATGTATATATATTTTTACAGAATTCTGTAGATGTTTAGCTGCTATATGGAGCTGTATACAAGCATCTAGGAAGAACATAGAAATTGCCCCAGTGAGAATGCTAAAAGATCAAAGAGCAGTTTGAAAAGGCCTTGTTATTCATTCAATGTCAGGTGGAGAGCATGCTTTCGTTTTGTCTTTTACAAGAAGAAAGGCAATTAAAAAAAAAACTTCTCTATTTAACATTGGCTGACCTGGATTATGTTAATTCTATTGATTAAATTAGATATTTAATGGACAATTTCCCATTTGTTAAGAGCAGTTAGTTTGGGGCAAATGAAAGGAATATTGTTACATCTAGACAAAAAGTTGCACAGTAGCTTGAGGGGGAATGAGGGCTGTTGTATCATACATCTAGGAATTGCATTTCTACACGACCAAACCTGAGGACAGTGGCCTAGATGGCTTTTTATTTTCTATTTACTGTTTGTAGTTATAAGATAAAAATGGGAGAGACAGATTTTGAAAAATAACTAACTGGACACATCCCAACTAACTTTACTGCAAACAGAGTGCTACCAGTGGAAAGCTCCCCGTGTTTGAATCAATTTTTTCTTAATTGAATATCAGAATCTAAATTTGGATTCATTTTTGCTGTAGTAGTGAGGGAATTACTGTATTAAATATGTCAACAAATGCTGTAGATACTGTGAGATTAAAATTCATAATGGCAACAAAAACCAAAATGATATTAATGAAAGCAATATTCCAGGTGGGCAGTGGTGCCACACGTCTTTAATCCCAGCACTGGGAGGCAGAGGCAGGCAGATTTTGAGTTTGAGGTCAGCCTGGGTCTACAGAGTGAGTTCCAGGACAGCCAGGGCTACACAGAGAAACCCTGTCTCGAAAAAACAAAAACAAAAACAAACAAATAAATAGATAAGTAAATAAAAAACAAAAAAAAAGAAAAAGAAAAGAAATTAATATTCCTTACATTACAGCCTTAACATGATCAAAAAAGACAAAATAATTTTTTTCTTCTATTGGAATATATACAAGAAAATAAAGTCTCATTGCAATTATTGCTCAATATTGTCTAGGTCATTTCAAATTAAATGCAAGGAAGGAAGCATACATAGGTACTTTCTCCATCTGATCCCAAACAGAAGTAAGGCTATTCTCTAAAGGGCAATTGCATTAGTATGAAATTCTTCAGTATAACATGGAGATTGAGGACATAAAGTATATTTTCTGACTTAAGCTGCTATATATACATATAATTCCTCAATACAGAACCTCTGCAAAACTGAATGATAGATAGATCCTTTTATATATGCTACTACCTTTGAAGGTGTGCTTTTGATTGCATTTATATCAAGAAGATGGAAAAAGCTGAACTCTTTTTTTTTATTTTAGATATTTTCTTTATTTACATGCGAATTTCTCCTTTCCCAGTTTCCCCTCCAAAGAACAAAAAAACAAACAAAAACAAACCCCTGTTGCCTCCCCCCTCCCCATGCCTGCCACCCCGCCCTCTCCCACTTTCTGGCCCTGGCATTCCCCTACACTGGGGCACAGAACCTTCACAGGGCCAAGGTCCTCTCCTACAGATGTAGAGGCTCACAGCCATCCATCGAACTGAGTGCAGGGTCCCCAGTGAAGGAATTAGAGAAAAGACCAATGGAGCTGAGGGGTTTGCAGCCCCTTAGGACAAACAACAACATGAACTAACTAGCACCCTCAGAGCTCCCAGGGTCTCAACCACCAACCAAGGACTGCACATAGAAGGGTCTGATTGTTCAAGCAGCATGTGTATGGTAGAGGATTGCAAAAGCTGAACTCTTAAAAATACTGTTCATCAGTCTAAATAAGCATGCTTTCCTTGTCCATTTCCCACGTCAGCACATCCAATTTTTCCAGGAAGAAGGGGTGGGAAGAAAATAATAAGAAAATGGCCAAGATGGATTTAGCTTAGAGCAACAAAACTACCTTAGCATTCTTAGAATCATTATATTCCCATTAAAGTCTCCAGGGAACAACAGAGATAATTCCAGCCATCTGCAGTTGGCAGTCCGTAGCTTAGCCTCTAAGGACTAGAAAACACTTACTGTTTTTAATGCTAAAATTTAATCTTCACTAACATAGACATTGTTACTATTCAAGGGGGAGTCCTAACTTTCAAAACAATTTTCAATCCTCTGAAATGGATGTCATTCTAAAAAGACTGAATCAGTTATTTCAGAAGTCGCATCACCACTTCCAAGAATACTTAAAATTTAAGGAGATGTACATTGTGCCCAAGTATAGTAGCAATATGTTCTTTTAGTAGCCTCTGATGTAGATAGATATAGTTAAGATGAATTGGGAATCTGTTTATAATCATCTTGACACTGAAATAGTATTAAAAAGTGCAGTAACAATAACTTCATGTTGTGTGCATATGGGGCTGGAGTTGGTGCTGGAGAGATGGCTTAACCATTAGGAGGACTGTCTGCTCTTCCAGAGGTCTTGAGTTATATTCCTAGCAATCACATGGTGACTTATAACCATCTATACTGGGATTTGATGCCCTCTTCTGGCATGTAGGCATACATGCAGATAAAGCACTTATATACATAAAATAAATAAAATCTTTTTAAAAAAATGAATGAGTGAATGAATGAATGAATGAAAACAGGAATAGCATTTGGGAGTTGAAGGAATGGGGAATATTAGGGAAAGTTGGAGGAGGAGTGCAAAGATTAGATATGCTAAATATATATTCTATACATGTATATAATTTTCAAATATCAATCTTTTAAGTTAAGTATCAGGATGAAGAAAAATGGTGAAAGCCTAGATTCTATGATATGGTATGATCTAGGAAAAATTTCCTTAAGTTCAATTTCTTCATTTCTCTCTCTCTCTCTCTCTCTCTCTCTCTCTCTCTCTCTCTCTCTCTCTCTCTCTCTCTCCTTCCTTCCTTCCTTCTTTCTACCTAACTAAAATGGGTAGCTTACAGAATGCTCAAGCTAAGATAATATAAGTCTACATCAAAATTGAATTTTCTGGTAATGGAATGGCCATTGCACTCACAAACTCTTAGCAGCTGTAACAGCATGCAAAAGACCTCCATAAGATCAAGCCAACCAAAATTCAAGCATGGTTAGTGTAGGAGTTTCTGAAGTCCCACCCTTGTCTGAGGACAATTGTTAACAAATGACAATTATTAGATGCCCCTTAGAGTCTACCTAGACTGTAGAAAATGTTCTTATACTCCTGCATACACTGGCAGGACTGAATGAGATCAATGGCTTAAAAATAAATGACATGAAGTTAATGAAGGAAAAATGCTGGGAAAATAGAAATTGGAGAAGAAAGAAGAAGTGATAAATTTGATCAACAGATATTATATGAACATATGATATTCTCAAACAATAATTTTAATATGTAACTTTTATAATGGAAAATCCCTTTGCATAATGGCATGTAAAATTAAGTCATGTTATTTTGAAAGGTCAGCAAGATAGCTACTTGAGCATATAATTATATAATTTTATAAATATTTTTACATAAAATAAAATGATACCATTAGCTCTAGACAAATTTGCCATCCTAGATTTTTTTGGCTGATAACTTTTTGAATTTCTTTCTTCCCCATAAGCATACAAGTAGGTTCACATTTTATTTTTCATGAATAGAACTTGTAACTTCTTTCAAAACTGCCCTAGGAAAATCTTTCAACAAATGGATTACAGAAGTATATCTTTCTGATAGATAAATATTGGTTCTAGATTTCTTTCTATAACAATATCACAGCTTTATATTTGGTATTTTCTCCTATAAGAAGAAAGGAAGATAGGCTGATAAGTATTGGTCAAATTAGCTTGGCATGATCATTCTGTTTCTTCTAAACCATTTTTATGTTACCCTTTCATAACAAAATCTGTAGAAGAAATAAACATAGTAAATTTGTGCTTCTACATAATTAGGTGATAAACATCCTGTGATCTCAATTTTGCTAAATTTGGAGTCAACATTTATCTGTGAAAGGTTTAAGAAGCCAGGATCCTTAAACCATGAGCTGTAGTTTTCCCTAAGTTACTATTGTTAGGACTTCGGCAGCAAGAAGAAAAGTAACTAATAGCAAAAAAAAAAAAAAAATTGGGCCATTGCTGTGAAGTATATAGACATGTGGTTCTTAGATTTTTGGAACTATTTTTGGGGGAGAATGTGGAATGATTTGGAATTAAGGACCAGAAATACTGTAAAAGAATGGAAGCTGAGATCAATGAAGCATTATGATAGGAGTGTGGAAGTCAAGAGTTCTGTGAGAAGTTTAGATTCCTGAGGTTTCAGAGAAGAATCACTATTCTATTAGGAAATTACCCAGAGACCTTTCCTGCCATATTCTGGTGAATAATCTGCCTACATTCTGTCACCGTTCTGGGAACAGCACTTATCTTATGTCATAGTTACCATCTATCACGCTCATCCAGGTCTACATGAGGGACAGCAACAAACAAAATTCAAAAACATATTTAAAAAATGGAGTTTGGCTAAAGTGACTGCCACCAGCTAAAAGAAATCTTTTATCTTTTACTGGGACAATAGAAAATGTACACTAATGTAAATAAATAAAATATCCAATAAAAAAGAGAAAATGTACACTGTGGCAAGATTCAGCCCACTGGGTTGCCCATGTTGGAAAAATCCAACTTGTTTTGAAAGGAAAGAACTTAAATCAGAAAACTGTTGAAAGGGTTTTCTGTTTGAAAAAAACTGCTTAGGGAAGTGTCTCCCAGGGTTAGTAGGCAAGGTGCAACAGAGGCCAGTGCAATTGAGCATGCCTGTGAGGGTATTTCTAGATGGGTTAACAGAAGTGGGAAGACCTACCCTCAATATGGGCAGCACCATATCACAAAATGGGGTCCAGGCTGAATACAGAAGAAAACAAGCCTGAAACCAGCATTAGCCAATATCTCCTTCTTAACTATGGATTCAAATGGCCAGTTGCCTCAGTCTCCACTTGTTATTACTTCCATGACATGGTTGTACCTTCTATTGGGAGCCAAAATCCTTTTGATTTTAAATCTACTTAAAAATCCTATTCAGTCTCAACAAAGAGAAAGCTAGCTAAAACATTCCATCCCTGATGGGTTGTTCACCTAACAATCTCAGGGTAGTTATAAACATGAGTAAATAAATAAATTTGCAACAAAATAATCTTCTGGGATGGCAGTGTAGTGACCAACAAGGATGGAGATATTTAGTATGTACATCTGGATGAGTTATAAAGTAGGATTCTCAGTCACATGACAAAAAATGAGTTCATAGTGAAATATGTATGATCTTAATCTCATCTTCATTTGCAGTCATGGTGGGGTATAAAATGTACAATGTTAGAATAATTTATAAATAATTAAGCAAAACAGATATTCATAGACTTAGATTAAGAGAATTTAGAGGAGATGTAAGCTGTCATGTCTGTAGGTGGGAGAACACCATAGTGTCATAGTAGTCCATGTAGCACTACAGTGGTTTAGTCTAAGAAGTGAAGAGTAAAATATTGAGGAGTAATATGCAAATTAAGGTGCTCCAATCCATGACTAAATTTTGAATCTAAGCCTTCTATACACAATTAAATGTTATACTTGGGAACAAACCTTATACATAATAGATGTTGCCACTAATTACCAGTAGTACAAATAAGATCTTTCAATGAATTTATTCTGTGTTCAGTGATGCTAAATTATGTCCTCTTGAAGATTCAAGTATCATTTAGTGCAATAATCATATAATATTCTATGGAACTTAAGATATTTTGAATTGACTATATTATGTAGGGCTAATACTAATCCACTTATACAAGCACAATATGGATCAACAAGCAAATCAAAGGCAAGTGAAAGAATGTGTCTGAAAGAACAAGGTGGGTGATTCAGGAGTAGGACCAGCAGCACATGTTTACCCTTTGCACTAATGCACCAGGCTAACATGTACCAGTACACACATACACCATAGTACACACAAGTACACAAAACTACAGAGGAATGCTATTACAGTTGAAGGGCCTACAGAGAAAATAATCAGGAGGAAAATCTCACCATAACTTCAAAAATGAATGAAAACTACCCAATGAGGTGCACAATTTATAAAATAAAAATATTACAATAACACCAGGAAGAAACTGACGGCATTAGAAGATGCAAAGGTTTCTTTTCTGAAAATATTTTTTTTTCTCATAGAATATGTTCGGATTACCATTTTTCTCACTCTACTTCTCCCATTTTCTCCCACCTCTACTTCCATCCAAATCTACCCCTTTCTGTCTCTAGTTAGAAAATAACAGATTTCTCAGGATAATAGTAAAATATAACAAAATAAAATATAGTAATATGATAGGAAAACTATCATAGTTGGATGTTGCAAATGGAGGAGCAGAAAGGAGCTCAAGAGAAGGCAAAGAATCAGAGACCCACTTGTTCTTACACTCAGCAGTCCCATAAACACCACTAAACTGGAAGACATATATAAATGCAAAGGACTAGTGCAGACCTATGCAGGCCCTGTGCTTGTTTCTTTAGTCTCTGTGAGTTCATATGAGCTCTGATCATGATGATTTAGATGGCCTTGCTTTTTTGGTGTCCTCTATTTCATCTTTTTTACCTCCTCTTCCACAGGTTTCCAGGTTTCTTTGAGCCATGAGGGGAGTTATTTGATGGAGACATCCGATTTAGGGCTCAGTATTCTGTCGTCTCTTACTCCTACCATAATGCCTGACTATGGATTTCTGTATTTGTTCCAATATGCCTCAGGGGAAACTTCTCTGATGATGGCTGAGCAAGTCACTAATATGGGGCATCTGGGAGGAGAGAAGATTGTAGAAAAGAGCTGTTTGGGAAGATGCACCAAGATGTGACAAGATGGACATATGGTACCTGAGCATGGGTAACCAGCCATGTGGCAGATTGTAGATTAAAATAAATGGGTTATCTTAAGTTATGATATCAGTCAGAGAAAAGCCTAGCTATATGGGCAAGGTATTTGTAAATATATTTTAAATCTGAGTCTTCTTTCTGGGAACATGGAGCTGGGAGGAAGAACAGGGCCTAACTTCAACAAGTACATGCCAGGCAATTGTGTTTAAATTGTTCTGCCCTGAGAAAGTTCAGAGGAAGAGCTGCTTTGTCAGTATTTAGTATGGCATTAATGGAATTTATTTATATGTCCTTCTGATAATGTTTTTTGAACTCTAATAGCCTTCCTTGGATCATAGTTTCCTTTGTTATTTTATATTCTTAAATCCAAAGTCTCACAAGCACAGATCTGCATAGGTTAGCAGTATTGATTGCTTGGTTTCTTTTCCTTTGCTTGCTTCTTTCTTTCTTTCTTTCTCTCTCTCTTTCTCTCTCTCTCTTTCTCTCTTTCTCTCTCTCTTTCTTTCTTTCTTCCTTTCTTTCTTTCTTTCTTTCTTTCTTTCTTTCTTTCTTTCTTTCTTTCTTTCTTTCTTTATTCATTCTTTGTTTTACAACAGTAGTATTCGGTTTTATCCTATATTCCTGGACTTTGTACTTTTGGTTCTTGTTCAACTAAGCAAAGTGTGGTATGTATTACACTTCCTGGAGCAAGCCTTTAGTCATATCTGATATTGGTGGATTATTCCTACAAGCTTTGTGCCACCATTGACCTAGCATATTTTGTAGACAGGACACCATTGTAGATAAAGGGCTTGTGGCTGGCTTGGTGTTTACATTTCTCTTTCTGGGGTGTACAGAGTGTGTTCTTGTACCAATGATGCTGGAACATATGGGTGAAGGCTCTATATAGGTGTCACCTTGACCTTTTCATGGTCAATGAGTTTTGTATATTTGGGCTTCAGCAATGTGGCCTTGCTGTCAGTTTGTGGAAAGCAACATGCTGTTGTACCAACAGTCTGACTTGTTTGGGAATTCCTGGAGAATCACTTTGGCCAACAACTCAATTAGATGTAAACCAGTCTTGATACTGGAAGCTTCATTTGGTGACAAGAAATGACCAATTGGAACTCTATTCCCTCCCATTATTTAGTGATTTCATTTAGATCTTTTTCATATATGCATATATACTAAGAAACTTCTATTTTATTAGGTTTCTATATTATCCTTTGAAATGCCCTTATTTTAGCTGTTTCTCTGTTACTTGTCCTTTATTCCTCTCCTCCACACTCCCCACTTAATCTTCCTGTTACAGCTACCCCAACCCATGCATAACTATCTATTCTATTTTCCTTTTATAATGTATTCTATCTGTACTAGGGTCCTTCATTGTATACCTACCCTCCAAGTTTCTACAGACTATAGCTCGGTTATCATTGATGTAACAGCTAATGTGCATGAAAATTATTTTTTCATACATTTTATTTATTCTTTGTGAATTTCACATCATGCATTCCAATCCCATTTTCCAGTCCTTCTATATCTGCTCTCCATCCTTGTAACTTACCCCACAACTAAAATAATAAACCTTATTTCACCTTGAAAGCTCTGATATACTATGCTGTGTCATATAGTATACCCTTTAGCCCAAACAGCTTTACTTACAAGTGTTCATTGGAAAGAGACTTTGGTCTAGTGTGAGGCGCCTGGCTTCTGCTACACCATCAATACTGTATCTTCACTAGGACTCATCTCAAATATCCTGCTGTTTTCCTGAGTCATGTGGGTCCTACAGTTATAGTTATTTAGGACTGGCCCCTTTACACTTTATAGAAGCTCATAGATAGAGTAGATGTTGGCATCTGCCAGCTCTCGTGCGTCCACACCATCAAGGCCAGCTGTCTGGCTAACAGCAAAGTAGATGGAAGACACTCACTTGCTGCTGCTTCCAATATATTTATGGTGGACAGATGGGAGAGAAAGAAAAGCAGAGATATTTGTGTGCTATGAAGAGAGACAGAAGCAGTGAGGAACAGTCTGATGTTAGGCCTGCATTGCCACCTGACACCATGGTGATGTCCAAGGGCTGCAATGAGCTGACCTCACACCTTACCTTGGTCACTCAGGAGAGCTGACCCTGATAGTGTGGGCACCAGAGCACTGGCCATGCCCTTCACTTGGGATAAAAAGATGTCTAATGTTAAAAAAATGGCAGTTAGCATTGTAATTATGGGTTAATTTTTTGCTTCTTTTTTTTTTTTTTTTTTTTTTTTTTTTTTTTTTTTGGTATTTTCGAGACAAGACTTCTCTGTATAGCTCTGGCTGTCCTGGAACTCACTCTGTAGACCAGGCTGGCCTCGAACTCAGAAATACACCTGCCCATGCCTCCCAAGTGCTGGGATTAAAGGCGTGCACCACCATCACCTGGCTAATTTTTTGCTTCTTAAACCAAACTATAATCAGTTGAGACTAGATTATATGCATTATTGATCTTATATCTTCAGTCCAAGTTGATTGGACTGAATAATAAGCAGGCATTGATTATTATTTGAGGTCATCACTATGAATGACTGAATTATATTTATATTATAGCAAAACCTTTTACTATGCAGAGAGACCAAAAGGTAAAACTGAAAGTGAACATTTAGTTATATTCTGCATTATGCCCAATTATATCTGTATTACAATATGAGCAATCATTTTGACTAATCATGCAAGAATAGTGCTAGCATTTCATTTAAATTAGCTAAAATTTGCATTTGCTCACATTAAATGGTATGCATAGCTGATGTTGTACTAGTTGATAACATTAGGAATAAAATATTCACTCTAAAGACCATAATCAGCATTATAACTGTCAAAAGTTAATGAGTAATTGCTAACATATTTAGTAGGAATCTTAGTGGCTTTGTGATGGACCCATCTGGCCAGACATATTCTCAGCCAAGAATCAGATTCTCTATTAGTCAGGGTTCTTTAGAGTCACAGAACTTATGGACAGTTTCTATATAGTAAGAGAATTTGTTATGATAGCTTACAGTCTGTAGTCAACTCCCCAACAATGGTCAGCTGAGATTAGGAAGTCCAAGGATCAAGATAAAATACAGGTCAGAAACTTATGTCTCCCAGCCTCAAGATCTGGATCACAGGTGAGCCCTCCAATTCTGGATTGTAGTTCATTCCACATATAGTCATTACAGCTTCTCAAGGAAGAATCTGCTCACTGCATATCAAAACCCAATTTATCCAAAGAGAAATATGGAGGTAACTATAAACAAAGGTGATACATTTAAGACAGACATATATTTTCATCAAATTAAGAAGATGTAGAGAAAGGGTATAAAGAAAACTGATATCCAATAAGCTAATACAAATTACAGATCATTTTTAAAAAGTTTAAATGAAGGTACACTATGTGAGTAGACAAACCTATTCCAATGGGTCAAGGGCTAATAAGCAAAATCCTAACATCATGGATGGGCTATTACACTATAATTGTTAGTTAGAAATGTATTTGAGTTCCGTAAGACAATATAGGCGACTACTGTTCCTGTTGGTTGCCCACTAGAACTAGACAGTAGGACTATAATGCTCAAAATGTCAAATGGACGTGGGTCATAGAAACACCACGCTGGAACTTGGCTGAAGGCAATCAGGCAGTTTCTTGAAGAGAACTTCACTTCACGGTTGTACTCAGTTATGGATATTGTGTTCAACAAAGCCAACCAATCAGGCAAGATGAACTATAGGTACCATAATGATAACTCTTTTATGGAAATGGAAAACTACTCTGGTTGGATTTGATGTTGTGCCAACAGAGAATATTCAAGCTTAGTCTTTTTTTTTTTTTTAAGATATTT
>NW_022196898.1:29672073-29680596 GCF_008632895.1 Mastomys coucha
TAGTGCAGAGTTTTATCAAGCTTAGTCTTTAAGCACAGTCAAACACCTATAAGAGGAGCGATCATAGGCTCTGGTATTGTTTTTGCTAAGTACACATGATGTGAGTGTCAGATTGTTTGGAAAGTAACTATGCTTAGGTTCATCCAACAGTATTGTTGTCAACTTTGCACAGAGAAATTTCTTTTTGCAGTTGTCACAGTAACTGCAGAAACTCAAAACTGGTTGAGTTGAAGGTTTAAAAAAAAGTCACTGTCCATCCATAAATCAGGACAAAAATCATGCCCTTACAACCTCAGGGAATATTATAAAAATATCCAGGAGGAACTGAAGAACTGGAGGAAAGAGGATGAATTATGGTCCTCTTTCTTCTTGGCTTTTTGCAATTTGGAATGCACAGCAATTTTTATCACCTGGACAATATCTGTACAACATTGGGCCCAAAGTCATCCTGTCATGGCAGGGCTTGGGTGAATTTTGTGTGGCTTCACTCCTTTCTGAGAATTTACATGTAGTTAATGGCTCATTGGGAAGTAAAGGGGATTTTTCTTAGAGGGATATAGCTACTGGCAAGGCACTTATGTTATAAAATACAACCTTAATAAAACTCATTGCAACACACATATATTGACATGACAGTAGAAAAGGGTTCTATCTTGGAAGAGGAAGCAGGGTAGAAAGAACAAAGAGGGCAACAAGAGGCAGGTGAACATGATATGAATACAGTGTGTAAATGTATGAAAATTGCATAATGAATTCCATTATGTGTAATTAGTGTGTTCTAATAAAAATCATTTAAAAATAAAGAAGTCACAGAATCCCTTTTGTGCTTGTTCTTGGATGAAAGCTACAAAAGTCTATTTTTAATCTAAGAAATTTCCAATGTAGAATCCCCCATTTGAAAGCCAACTGAATATTTCAAAAATTTCTGAATGTTCATGATCTCAAGATTGTAGCTTTGGGGTTTACAGAGACCTGTGGCCATTAGCAGCATGTGAGCTTCAAGAAGATGGACAGCAGTGCTGTGGATGGCTCTGTGCTGCTTGCTCTCCCTGGAGAGGCTGTCGAGAATGAGGATTGACTCATGTCCTCAGGTGGCTTCTTGTGAACCAATCCCCTAATGAATAAAGGAGTCAATCACTGAGCGAGTAGGTGGGACTTCCAGGTTGGAGAGAGGAAGAGAGGAAGCAGTAGAGAGGTCGTTTTTTTGGAACTAGGAAAGCAGAGGGGTAAGATGTAGCTGCTACAGCTTCCCAGTATCATGGCAGATCTGCAAGGACTCTAAATGGAAGGAATCAGATTTTAATAAGGATTACAAGATTAGGTTTTAGTTGTGCCCAGAGATTGAGTTACCATTGTTTCTGAGCTAAGTTTGTGTTGTGCTTTCCTTGGCAGAAAGGCTTATCTGGGTTCAAGAGAGAAAGGTATAGCTGCCAAGCATGGGTTTACCTGAGGTGCTCCACAAAAGACATGGGGGGAGTTGAAGCACAGGGTTGGCTTGGTAGTGACTTGCTAGTGGGAACCTAGTGAGCTGGGTAGAGAGAGTATAGAGTTCAGAATCAGAATCTCCACGAGATTAAAACAGGTTGGCCATTGCCCACCAGGGCATGGTTGGTCAGACCTCCAGGTTAGAGGCACAAGCATTGGAGTGTCGCCTATCATTTATTTTCAGTATTTCCCTCAACACAGCAGCATCCTCTTGGGCAACAGCAGGGAAATGGTGCCAGCTGGGATCCTGACAGACCCACAGGAATGGATGGGAAGCTATTGCCACCTAATGCACCATCATGCACCATCATGTACCAACCTGAAGGATGTTAAAAACTCTATTCTTTTCAGTTTGAACATTTATGTGAGGCTTGC
This sequence comes from Mastomys coucha, assembly GCF_008632895.1. NCBI lineage: Eukaryota > Metazoa > Chordata > Mammalia > Rodentia > Muridae > Mastomys > Mastomys coucha. Next base: position 29,673,934 of record NW_022196898.1, read on the forward strand.
AGTGGAGACTGTTAAGGTCTTCAATTCAATTGCAGTTCTTTGCAGTAAGTAGAAGAAAGAGATTTTACCTACTGACTATCCTGTCAAAATTGCAAGTCTCTTTAGACAAACATTAATCACATTACCAAATATTCAAAAATTCTTAGAACTTCATGATAAGGATTGGAAAAGACTGACAATTTGTTTGGATTTATAAAACTCAATCTTTTCTGAAAAGGGTAAAAAAAAAAAAATAAAAGAATTATCTTTTTGGTGAAGGTTAGGGTAATGTGAAAGGTACTGGTACTGGATTTTTGTAATGGGTATAGCATGAAGGTTTCCCTGAAAAACAAAGAAAATGAGTTTCTTTGCTACAAAGGCCAGAAGCACAAGAAGACAGACAGAGAATGAAAAGAAAACATGCACAGCATGGCTGAATATAGACCAGGTTGAGAAGCAGAGCTGTCACCAAATGAGTGTATCCAGTATCTTGGATTAGAATTGCTAGCAGAATGTGGAGGGAGATACACAGGCTCCACTGGCCAGATTTAAGTTGTGTAAGCTAACCACAGATGCCTCATACAATAGCAAAGAGGCCCGTCTGAGCCACTCAGGAGGAATCCACATGGATTATTTGGAGGCCCATGGTGTTACAGGAAAATGACCAATTCAGAATGACTTTTAAAATCTCTGTCTACTGGTACTACTGATCTTCTGAAACCTGAAGTGTCAGGAAAAAATGATTTTATATTCCAGCTGATTCTTTCAATTTAATACTTTTCATAAATATCTTTATTTGATAAGTAATTGAAATATACAAGGGCAACTAGAATGATCTTTCCATGATTAATTTACATTGAGGAATGATTCTACAGGAAAATTAGTGGTGGAGTGTGAAATAATTTATTTTATTTAATTTTTTCTTTTTTCTTTTACTGAAAATGGATTTTTCATATAATTATTGTTTCTCCCTGTCTACTTCAATTCTCAGCATTGAGACCCCATGCAGCTTAAACCTATGCAGTCCCTGTGTGTGCAGTTCAGTCTCAGTGAGTTCATATATGTACAAGTCCTGCCTTATCAGGAAGGCACTGTTGCTTTGGTGTCCTTCATTTTAAAATCTTTTTTATTAAATTAATTTTTTTACACTCCATATTCCATTCTCTGCCCCCTCCCCATCCACCTTCCAAGTGCTCTACATCCCACACCTCCTCCCCACCACCCTGTCTCCATGAAGATGTCCCCACACCCCCACCCCACCTGACCTCTAAACTCCCTGAGGCCTCCAGTCTCTTGAGGGTTAGGTGTATCATCTCTGAATGAACACAGACCTAGAAGTTCTCTACCATATGTGTGTTGGGGACCTCATATCAGCTGGTGTATGCTGTCTGTAGGGTCCAGATTAATTGAGATTGCTGGTCCTCCTACAGGATCGCCATTCTCCTCAGCTTCTTTCAACCTTCCCTAATTCGACAACAGGGGTCAGCTGCTTCTGTCCATTGGTTGGGTGCAAATATCTGCATCTGACTCTTTCAGCTGCAGTCTTTCAGAGGACAGCCATGATAGGTCTCTTTTTGTGAGCACTCCACAGCCTCAGTAATAGTGTCAGACCTTAGGACCTCCCCTAGAGCTGGATCCCACTTTGGGCCTGTAATTGGACCTTTTCCTCAGGCTCCTCTCCATCTCCATCCCTGTAATTCTTTCAGACAGGAACAATTATGGGTGAGAGATGTGACTGTGGTATGGCAACCCCATCCCTCACTTGATGCCTTGTCTTCTTGCTGGAGGTGGGCTCTGTAAGTTCCCTCTCCCTATTGCTGGGCATTTCATCTAAGGTTCCTCTCTTTGAGTCCGAGAATCTCTTACCTCCCAGGTCTCTGGTGAATTCTGGAGGATCCACTCCACCCCCTATTTCCTGAGGTTGCCTGTTTCCATTCTTTCTGCTGGTCCTCAGGGCTTCAGTCCTTTTCCCTCACCCAGTACCAGATAAGATTTCTCTCTTCCCCACCTACTACCCCCCATCCACTTTCCCTCTCAGGTTCCTCCCTCTGTTCCCACATGTGATTGCTTTCTTCTCTCTCCCAAGTGGGACTTAGGTGTCCTCACTTGGACACTTCAGATTGTTGAACTTTTTGAGTTCTGTGGACTATATTTGGGGTATTCTGTACTTTTTCTTTTTTGGCTAATATACACTTATTAGTGAGTACCACATGTGTCCTTTTGGGTCTGACATCACTCAGGATGATATTTTCTAGTTCCATCCATTTGCCTGCAAAACTCAGGATGTCCTTGTTCTTAAATAGCTGAGTAGTATTCCATTGTGTAAATGAACCACATTTTCTGTATCCATTCTTCTGCCATGGTTGTTTCCAGCTTCTGGCTGTCAACAATAAGGCTGCTATAAACATAGTGGAACATGTGCCCCTGTGGCATGGTGGAGCATCTTTTGGGTATATTCCCAAGAGTGGTATAGCTGGGTCTTTAGGTAGATCTATTTCCAATTTTCTGAGGAATCTCCAGATTGATTTGCAGAATGGTTGTACCAGTTTGCAATCCCACCAGCAGTGGAGGAGTGTTCCTCTTTCTCCACATCTTCTCCAACATGTGTTGTCACCTGAGATTTTGATATTAGCCATTCTGATTGGTGTAAGGTGGAATCTCAGAATTGTTTTGATTTGCATGTCTCTAATCACTAAGGACTTTGAACAGTTCTTTAGGTGCTTCTCAGCCATTCGAGATTCTTCAGTTGTGAATTCTCGGTTTAGTTCTATACCCATTTTTTATTGGGTTGTTTGGTTTTTGGGTAATTAACTTCTTGAGTTCTTTATATATTTTGGATATTACCCCTCTATCACGTGTGGGGTTAGTGAAAATTTTTCCCAATCTATAGATTGCCAATTTGTCTTATTGACTACATCTTTTGCCTTACAGAAGCTTTCCAGCTTCATGAGGTCCCCTTTATCAATTCTTGATCCTAGAGCATGAGCCATTGGAGTTCTGTTTAGGAAATTTCCCCCTATGCCAGTGAGTTCAAGGCTCTTTCCCAATTTCTCTTCTATTAGATTCAGTGTATCTGGTTTTATGTTGAGGTCCTTGATCCATTTGGATTTGAGCCTTGTACAAGGTGACAAATATGGGTCTGTTTTCATTCTTCTACATACAGACAGCCAGTTAGACTGGCACCATTTTTTGAAGATACTTTCTTTTTTCGATTGTATATTTTCAGTATCTTTGTCAAAGGTCAAGTGACTGTAAGTGTGTGGTTTTATTTCTGGGTCTTCAATTCTATTTCATTGATCAATGTGTCTGCCTCTGTACCAATGCCATGCAGTTTTTATCACTATTGCTCTGTAGTAAAGCTTGAGGTCAGCAATGGTGATTCCCCCAGCTGTTCTTTTATAGTTAAGAATTGTTTTCACTATTCTGTCTTTTTTTGCCTTTCTAGATGAATTTGAGAATTGCTCTTTCCATGTCTTTGAAGAATTGTTGGGATTTTGATGGGGATTACATTGAATCTATAAATTGCCTTTTGTAGGATGGTCATTTTTACTGTGTTAATTCTGCCAATCCATAAGCATGGGATACCATTTTCTGAGATTTTTCTTCAATTTTTCTTGAGAGACTTGAAGTTATTGTCTTATAGGTCCTTCTCTTGTTTGGTTAGAGTTACCCCAAGATATTTTATATTATTTGTGGCTGTAAGTTGTTTCCCTAATTTCTATTTCAACATGTTTATTTTTTGTATAAAGGAAGGTTACTGATTTGGTTGAGTTAATTTTATATCCTGCCACTTTGGTGATATCAGCTGGAGAAATTCTCTGGTAGAATTTTTGGGGTTGTTTATTTATACTATCATATCATCTGCAAATAGTGATAGCTTTATTTCCTCTTTACCAATTTGTATCCCCTTGCTCTCTTTTTGTTGTCATATTGTTCTAGCTAACACTTCGAGTACTATGTAGAATAGACATGGGGAGAGTACGGATCCATGTCTTGTACCCAATTTCAGTGGGATTGCTTCAAGTATGGCTCCATTTAATTTGTTATTGGCTGTTGATTTGCAGTAAATTGCTTTTATTATGTTTAGGTATGGGCTTTGAATTCCTGATCTCTCCCATACTTTTAAAATGAAGGGGTGTTGTATTTTGTCAGATGCTTTTTTTACATCTAAAGAGATGATCATGTGATTTTTTTCTTTGAGTTTGTTTATAAAGTAGATTACAACAATGGATTTTCGTATATTAAACCAACCTTACATCCCTGGGATGAAGCCTTTTTGCTCATCATGAATGATGGTTTTAATGTATTCTTGGATTTGTTTTGCAAGAATTTTACTGAGTATTTTTGCATCGATATTCATAAGCAAGATTGATCTGAAGTTGTCTTCTTGGTTGGGTCCTTGTGTGGTTTAGGTATCAGAGTAATTGTGACTTCATAGAACAAGTTAGGTAGTGTTCCTTCTGTTTCTATTTTATGGAACAGTTTGAGGAAAATTGGTATCAGGTCTTCTTTGAAGGTCTTCATTTTAAAATCTTTCTGTATCCTCTTCTACATAGCTTTATGAGCTCTGAGGGAGAGGTTTAGTGAAAACCCTACATTTTGGACTGAGTTTTCCAACATTTCTCACCATACATTGTCGAACTGTGGGTCTATGTACTGGATCTCCTTTCCTCAGGAGGAATCTTCTCTGAGGCTAGTTGAGTGAAAGCTGGGGTTTACATCTATGGTCTCCTGGGTTTTTAAAACATGCATCTAGGCTATTAGAGTCTCTGTTGAGTAGTTTGGCATTATTCTGAGGTTGAGAGGATTGTGATTCTAGGTGTTCATACCTGATCTTGTCTTCATTAGCTATACATCCCTTTCTAGATCATTGGAAAGTGTAGTAACTGTGAGTTGCCTAGTAGATGGTGGTTCTGCAGGTCAACGGGTGGGTGGGAAAGAATAATAGATGTAGGCTAAGAGAAAAGAATGAAAGGAGTTTTAAGAAAGAGTTAAGGATATATTGAACACTATACCCAACATGTAAAGTTGCATATGCAAGAATTTGGAGGCATTATGGAAAGAGACAGTCCTCTGGGTAGGTTTCAGTAAGGCAATGGGTTATCTGAGGGACAAGGATGAATGAACTACAGCGATACAGGGTATGAACCAAGTGTTGCATTCTCTGGTGAATGAACTGGAAGTGGAAGGTGAGTCCCCTATAAGCAGCTGATACTAGGTTGAGGGTGAGAAAGAGAAATCATAGTGGAGTGCAGAAATGAGAGTATTATTCATCTACCTATGTCCCTGCCAGGTGTAGACATTGGAATACCAGGTAGAAACATTTTCTAGGTATGAGGACTAACAGAAATTAATGAGGCTGCGGCTTGGAGCAAGGACTGAGAGGGTCCAGAGGAAGAAAAAAGCTGAGTCCACATCAAGATTCAGAAGAATCCCTAGGAAATGGAGATAGAATGGGAAGGTACTTCATGTAGCAATCTGCTTCAGGGATAGGGATGAATCTGGAGGAATTATTATGATGGGCAGGGGAAAAATAAAAATCATTTACTTGACTCCAAGTCAGTGTGGCCACTGTGTTCTCAGGTAGAGAGTGTTCCTAGATATAGGGAGTTGACACAAAGGGATGGGGAAGGAAAAAACTGAATGACCACAAGGTGCTATGGAGTCCCCAGGAAATGAAGGTATGGTTGAAGGGCATCTCTTTGTAAGTATCTGCTTCAGATCTGATGATGAGCCCGAAGATTAGAACTATAATGTTGGGCAGGAGGGACAATAAAACTTGCCTATTTGATACTCAGCCAGAGTGACTTCTTGGTTTCCAGGTAGAAAACATTGCTAGGTACAGGTGGCTGACACTGTTCTTAGTTTTTCTCTTACTATCTCTAGGTTAATACATTAATCAGTCAATTAAGAAACCATGATGGGCAATTTTGACATTTTGTCTCAGGAATAACTTGGTATGCAACATTCTTTCATGATTTTTGTGTTTCTTTCTTTACTTCGTAACTTTTCTTTCTTTGCACATCTTTTCATTCTTTTTTGATATCCTACCTTTCTAAGACATAGTGCCATGTAGCCCAAGCTATCCTGAAGCTTGTGATGCAGCTGAGACTTTGAATTCTGAATTTTCCTGCTTTTCTCTTCCTGCACTATATCTGCAGCCCCCATAGACTTCTTTTTGAAACCCAACTCTTCTAAGCAATTTTTTAAGCTATTTTTTTGACAGAATTGGTCCAAATTAGACTTTAAGATTCCCAGAGGTCCACAGCATATGACCCTTCCTGCTTTCTTGTGGATGCAGTCAAGTCGAACCTCATGAGCCTTGACAGGGTTTGCTCTGCTCACCCCGACAGGCTTTTACAGCTACCATACAAAGCTTACTTGTTTGACTAAAATAGCAACCTTGTCTTTTTTTCCCTATCCTTGTGGGCTGAATTATGCCTTACTGCATGTTAATACCTGTATAATGCCTTCACGTAGCTATTGTGGGACACAAAGTAAATCACACCTCTGTGGTAGGAACCATAATCAAGAGGAGAAAGATTATAATTGCTCTTTCATGTACTCAGAAGGACTGACTAATCCCTTGATTGGGTTCATCAGCAAAGCAGAGACCAGAATGTCATGGGAGTAATTTGTCTTTTTCTAAATGTGTGTGTGTATGTGTGTGTGTGTGTGTGTGTA
>NW_022196898.1:29680756-29686580 GCF_008632895.1 Mastomys coucha
AGAGAGAGAGAGAGAGCACAAGCACACATTAGATTCTTACACATGCTGGTAGATAACTTGAAAAGGCTCAGATCTTAAATGCCATATGTCAGGGTTGTGCCCTAGAAGCTACTTGTAAACCCAGTATCTTCAACTCAAACATATTTTAATATATGAGGACACACAAAGCAGAAATAATTGCTTTTTATATTTTCTTTATTTACATGCCATATTATTTCTCCTTTCCCAGTTTCCCCTCAAAAAAAAAATAACAAAACAAAACAAAACAACAACAAGAACAAACCCCTGCTGCCTTCCTCCTCCCCCTGCTTGCCACCCCACCCTCTCAGACTAACTATGGAGCAGAGACTGAAGGAAAGAAGAGCCAACCTGATATAGCTGTCTCCTATGAAGCTCTGACAGTACCTGACTGATACAGACGTAGAGGCTCACAGCCATCCATTGAACTGAATGCAGTTTCCCCAGTGAAGGAGTTAGAGAAAGGACCAATGGAGCTGAAGGGTTTGCAGCCCCATAGGATGAACAACAATATGAACTAACTAGTACCCTCAGAGCTCCTGGAGAAATAATTGTTATAAAAAGTTGAACCCTAAGATGATTTTAAGGTCATTTAATTCCATGAAGACTCTTTAAATCAACGTTAGCATCTATCAATGATAATTCTTTGTTGTTTCTTGATTAAGTAAAATAGTTTGCTTTCTGATAAGTGTGAAATTTGGGGTTAATTTTATAACTGATATTTAGTACTCATCCAAAACATTTATCATTTTAACCTTAAATGCAATTTTCAAAGAGGAAGGGAAATACAAGAAAGGTGATCAAACTAGGAATGCAAACATGATGTGAGATATGTTTTAAACAAAGTAAGTGTTGCCAGAATAGAAAACCGAGGAGCTATAGAATCAAAGTGATCAATGTGTGCTTGCGTAAGACTTTTACTATTTTTAAAGTTTTGTAAGCATTCTCAAAGAAAGTTTAAAGGTATACATATCACATCAAAGGTGTATATGCAAGGCAAAAGATGTCTATAAGTGTGCCCTTGTAGACTCTGCCTTACCTAGAGGGAAGCATTCTGCTTTAACTGACATAATTAGTGTTCTTAGAAAATCTCAAACACCCATTTGGCATGTATTCATATATGGGGCCCTGTCTACCAGCAAGTCTAAAAACAGCTTTCACTTCTCACTACAGAAATGCTAGCTAGCATCAGCCTGGCAGCATACAGTCATTCCACAATCTCTAGTGCTGCTATGTATTGTTCTCAGATGTGCGTGCATTATTCCACACTTAAATACCAGTTTCCAAACAGATGACTAAGTTAGAAACAAGTACTGAAGATTAAAGAATATTCGAATGAGAAAAACCTTCAGACCCAAATACCTCCATTTTAAGAGCTAAAAATAATACAATTTATTTTTAATCATTTCAGTTTCAGCTATATAGACTATGAGCTGTTTTTAATTTCTAAAAATGTTATCTCTTCACATTTATCTCTGTAATATAGTAAAAGAAAAATTGATCTCTTCTCTTTTATTCTATAAATTTCTCTCTTAAAATGATGAATAGAGAATATTGAAAACAAAATTTTACTTGAGGCTTATTTCTTGTAATTTAATAGAATTTCTGTGGAGTTTTTAATTTTATATTTATATTTTATTTATTTATTTTTCTTCCCTTTCTTGCAAATAGATAATTTTCATACAATATATTCTGATCATTGTTTCTCATCCCCCAACTGTACTGTTTTCCCTAATTTTCCTCCCATCAGAATTCAAGACCATTGTCTCTCATTTGAAAAATACATGTATTAAAATAATAATAATAATAATAATAATAATAATAATAAATAATAATAACAGCAACAACATCAGTAAAGAAAGTAGACTAGAAATAAACAAGCAAATAGACAAAGAACAGAATAAAGACCCAAGAGAAAGTATTAGATACACATGCAGAAACAAAAACACATGCTTAAACATTTAGGAACTCTCTTAAAACACAAAGCCAGAAGCTATAACATATAAAGTTAAAAAAAAATCTTTATGTGATGAACAAACCTCCAAAGAGGCCATTGAGTTCCTTTATGTTGGTGATCTGCTGTTGGCCATGGGATCTGACATTGAGAGTGGTTTGTATGCCCAGTGAGACCCCATCCAAGAGAACTGACTTCTTACTTACAAATGGTTACCATGTGGAGATAGCTTTTCAGTTAGGGGTGGGGGATTATGTCCACTCTGGACTTAGTGCTGAAGCTTTGTCTAATGCCCGTGTATACAGGTCCTGTGAATGCTGCCACAGTCTCTGTGGATTCATATGTGTGTTGGTCCTGCCTGTGTTTAGAAGACCAAAATTCTTTAGTTTTCTCTATCATTTATGGCTCTTACAGTCTTTCCACCTCCATTTCTGCAGGGATCTCTGAAACCTGAAGGGAAAAAATTGATGGAAACATCCCAATTTAAGCTGAGCCTTTCGAGGACTCTAACTGCATAATGCCCACCTGAGGTCTCTGCATTGGTTCTCGTCTGCTATAGGAGAAAGCTTCTTTGATGATGCCTGAACAAAAACTTAACTTTGAGTTTTGAAGAATATTATTAGGAGTAATTTTATAACTATGTTCCTTTAGCAAAACAATTGTATTTAGTTTTCCTTCAGGTAGCTGGTTTACCTGATCTTGGCCACCTGAATAGTGTTGGAGATGGGTTCCATCTCATTTCATGCATCATAAATCCATTCAGATATTGGTTGGTTACTCCTACAAACTTTGTGCCACCATTGCCCTAGAGAATTATAGAATGAAAAGTCTGTAGTTCATTTGGTGTTTAACTTTATCCTTTCATTGCATAGAGTGCTTTTGAGTAACATAAACACTAGTTCATAGGGGTGAAGGCTTTAGATAGTCACCACCTTGTCATCTCCATGTTCAATTAATTGTGTAGCTGTTATCCTCAGAAATAGGACATTAATACTAGTTTGTGGAGAGCAACCAATAGCCTTGAGAATAGCCTGGTTGTTTCGGAGTTTCCAAGGTCTCCTTTCACCAAAAGTTCAATTAGACATAACCTAGATTTTGTACTGAAAAATTCATTTGGTGACAAGAAGTGTCTAGTTGGAGCTCTGTCTTCTCCATCATTTGACAATTTTGCCTTCATATATATATATATATATATATATATATATATATATATATATATATATATATATGGTAGCTTCTACTGTATTAGTTTTCCATATGACTCCTTAAAGGACCCTTTTAACTGTACCTTCCTCACCCAATTCTCTCCTTTTCCTCACCATTTGATACTATGATACCCCAGCATTCCTCCATAAATATTTATTCTATTTCCTCCTTCAAGGGAGATCATCATTAATCCCTAGTCCCATATGCTATATATAACCTTTGTGGTTATATGAGTAGTAGCTTCCTAGTTGAACACTTTATATATATGAGCACATGTAAATCCACATATAAGCAAATATGTACTGTATTTTCTTTCTAGGTCTCTATTCACTCAGGATGATATATTTCTGGATCCATTCAGTTACCGTGAATATCCTGAATTCATTTTTATTTACTGGATGAGTAATATTTTATAATGCATATGTACCACATTTTCTTTATCCATTCATCTATTGATAGACTTATAAGCTGTTTCCAATTTCTTACCATTAAGAATAGAGCAGCATACCTGCCCAAAAGCTTCAGCCTGCATGCTTCCCAGGAGGTCCTCAGTGACTAAGGACACAGGTCAGAATTTCACCCAAATACCCATACTAGCTGGAATATCCACACAGCCCACCAGATGCAGGATCCCCATCCCCTGAGCTCCACCTCACTTCTGTCCAACTTCCCTACCTGGGCCAGACCATCAGCAAGATGCTGCAGCCTGCAAGCCTCCCAGGAACTTCACAGTAAAGAAGGGCATGGGAGTTGTGCAGTAATAAGGGGCACAAGAGGCCTGCTCCAACAGGAGACAGAAGGGGACTAGACTAAACAGAGCAAACACTGACTGACTCCAAGGAGAATAGCTCTAACTCAGGTTACAGGGTTCTATCTGCAACTAAGGAGGCCAGTTTCAGTCAGAGACAGCAAGACCAGGTAACACCAGAGAAAATCAGATGTCCAGAGTCAAACACAATATCAGAAGCAACAGAACCCAGTGCAATTGAGCACTACCAGAACCCAGTTCTCCTAACACAGCAAGCACTGGCTACCCTAACATGAATGAAAAGCAAAATAATGACCTAAAATTCTATCTCATGAAGATGGTAGAGACCTGTAAGAAGGATATAAATAACTCCCTTAAAGAAATACAGGCAAACAGAGGGAAACCCTTAAAGAAGAAACAAATCCCTTTTTAAAAATAAAGAAAGATAAAATCAAGCAGGTGAAGTAATTGAACAAAATGATACAAGAATTAAAAATGGAAATAGAAACAATAAAGAAAACACTAAGGGAGGCAACCCTGGATATGTACAACTTAGAAATGGTTTCAGGAGTTACAGACACAAGCATCACCAACAGAATACAAGAGATGGAAGAGAGAATCTCAGGCATAGAAGATACCATAGAAAATATTGATACATTGGTCTGAGAAAATAGAAAGTGTAAAAATTTCCTAATCTGAAATATCCAAGAAATTCAGGACAAAATGAAAAGATCAAACAAACATAAGAATAATAGGAATAGAAGGTGGTGAAGAATTCCAGTTCAAAGGACCAGAAAAAAATCTTTAACAAAATCATAGAAGAAAACTCCTCTAACATAATGAAATGGCCATAAATGTACAAGAAGCCTACAAAATACCAAATATATTGGACCAGAAAAGAAAATCCTCTTTTCACATAAAAATCGAAACATTAAATGCACAGAACAAAGAAAGAATATTAAAAGCTATAAATGAAAATGACCAAGCAACATATAAAAGCAGACCTACCAGAATTATACCAGACTTCTCAATTGAGACTCTGAAAGCCAGAACATCCTGGACAGACATCATCCAGACCCTAAAAGAATACATATGCCAACCCAGGATACCATACTCACTAAATCTCTCAATCATCATAGATGGAGAAACCAAGATATTCCATGACAAGACCAAATTCGAACAATATTTTTCTACTAATCCAGCCCTATAAAGGATACTGAAAGGAATTCTCCAACTTAAGGAGAGAAACCACACCAAAGAAAACACAAAAAACTTAACAGGTGACAAGAACTCCCCTCCCCCAAAAGATAAATATATACATATAAAACCACTTCTAGCAACAAAAATAACAGGAACTAACAATCATCTATCTTAAATTTCTATCAATATTAATGTATTCAATTCCTTAATAAAACACACAGACAAACGGACTGGATATATAAACAGGATCCAGCATTTTGCTGCAAAAAGAAACATACTTCAGTAACAAAGACAGACACTACCTCAGAGTAAAAGGCTGGTAAAAAGTTCTTCAGGCAAATGGTCCTAAGATAGAAACTGGGGTTGCCATGCTAATATCCAATAAATTGGAGTTTCAGCCAAAAGTTGTCAAACCAGATAGGGAAAGACACTTTATATTCATCAAAGGAAAAAAATCTACCAAGAGGAAGTCTCACTACTGAGCATCTATGCCCCAAATGAAATGGCACTCACATTTGTAAAAGAAACTTTACTAAAGCTCAAAACACACGTTAAACCTCAGACAATAGTGGGAGTACACATAGAAGAACCTATGGCTCTAGCCACATACACAGTAGAGGATAGCCTTGTCTGGCATCAATGGGAGGAGAGGCCCTTGGTCCTGTGAAGGCTCAATTCCCCACTGTAGGGAAATGCTA
>NW_022196898.1:29686590-29688657 GCF_008632895.1 Mastomys coucha
AGGGGGGCTCTGGAGGGGAAACTGGGAAAGTGGATAACATTTGAAATGTAGATAAATAAAATACCCAATTTAAAAAATGAGAAAAGGCTGAAGGGAAGGAGGACCAGTGACTAGCCCAACCTTGGATCCATCTCATGGGGGAACACCAAGGCCTGACACTATTATGCTATGATGTGCTTACAGGTGGGAGCCTGGCATGGTTGTCCTCTGAGAGGCCCTACCAACAGCTGACTGAGATAAAAAAGATACTTACACCCAACCATTGGATTGAAATCAGGGACCCCTGTGGTTGAATTATGGGAAGGATTGAAGAAGCTGAAAGGGTGAGTAACCCTATAGGAAGACTAGCAGCCTCAATTAACCCAGACACCAAGGAGCTCCCAGAAACTCAGCCACCAACCAGGAGCATACACGGGCTAGTCTGAGGCTTCTGGCACATATGTAGCAGAGACCTGTCTGATCTGGCTTCACTGGAAGAAGATGCACTTAATCTTTGAGAGACTTAAGACCCCAGGGAAGGGAGAGTCTTATTGGAGGTAGGGAATCATTCTCTCAGAGGCAAGGGGGAGGAAGAATAGGATGAGGAACAGTTTGAGAGGGACTGAGGAGAGGCAACATCTGAAATATAATGACTAAAATAATTTTAAAAAAGAATAGAGCAGCAATAAATGTTGTTGAGAAAGCGTCTCTGTAGTAGGTCCTTTAGCTATATACTTACAAGCATTACAGTTGGATCTTGGACAAGTCTATTCCCAGTTTCTCGAGGAACCACCACACTGAAATCTGTAGTGGTTTTAAAAACTCGCATTCCTACTAACTATGGATGAGTGTTCACCTTGCTCTGCATCTTTGCCATTATAAGCTGTCGTTTGAGTTATTTATCTTGGCTATTCTGACTGCTATAAGTTAAAGATCTTAAATTAGTTTTGATTTACATTTCCCTATTGACTCTGGATGCTTAATATATAAGTGTTTTCTTGGTCATTTTTGTTTCCTCTTTTTTTTTTTAAACTTTTATTACATTATGATGAGAAAAGTTATATGATTTCAATTTATCTGAATTTGTTAACATTTAAAAACATATTTTAATTAAATAGAATTGAATCACATTCTTGTTTCCCTTTTATACCACCGCTTCTCCCAGAGACCCCCCCTTCGATACCTACAATATCTTTTTTGTCATATTCCTTAAAATTTATAAAATATTATAACAATAAAAATAAGTATTATAAAAGTTGTTTGATATACAACATCAATCAATTTTAAAGATTTTAAAGATTTATTTATTATTATAGATGAGTACCCTGTATCTGTCTTCAGATGCACCAGAAGAGGGCATCAGATTTCATTATGGGTGGTTGTGAGGCACCATGTGGTTGCTAGGATTTGAACTCAGGACCTTCAGAAGAGTAGAAGGTGCTCTTACCCGCTGAGCCATCTCACCAGCCCCAACAACAATCAATTTAACAGTCTTATGTAGATGCTTGTCACAGCAATAGTAAAAATATATTTTTCTCAATATAAATTTTAAATAACTCCAAACATATTAACTGTATACTTAAAAATAATACATAACTACTAGTATTTTCTTAAATGAACATGAATATATGAAGTCTTTTTGTTTGTTTTGTATTTAGTAGAGTTTAAAACCTTGGCTCTTACTGTAGTACAAGCCAAAAATAAAAACAATTTTTATATATTGGGTTTCATTGTAATAAGGCTGTATTTCAATGACCTACATATCACCAAAGGATGTTACCTCCATCATAGCTAAGCTGAGAGTTGATAGTTCTGCTGCACCAAGAAATGAATTATAGGCTTGATAGTTCTGCTGCACCAAGAATTGAATTGTAGCCTCGATTTTTGGATACAGACTTCCTGCTATGGTCAAAGCCACTTGACTTGAGTGAGTGACTTAATTCTCAGCCCACAGAGAACAGGTTACATTCATTTAAGAAATGGTGTGTGTATTAAGATGGTCTATTCATTAAGTCATTCCCCAACTGTTTCAATGAACAATGGTTCTGCTTGGAGGGTGGCATAGACATTAGGTGAGGGTAAGAATTT
>NW_022196898.1:29690062-29708462 GCF_008632895.1 Mastomys coucha
AGAATTGGGTTCTGATGATGGCAAGTGACCTTGGTTTGTGTTGTTTATTTTCTTATGCTTCCCCCCTCACCCCGGCATCTGGTTAACTCTAATGCTACCTGTCCTTGCTACATCTGACTGGAGCCTGTCCTTCCTGTGATCCTGGTTGTGTCAGAACTCCTTAGAGTCAAGCTGTCTCTGTGATCCTGTGATTCTGGGATCCTGTGATCTTGGGCTTATTAGATCACCCAGGAGTGGGGCTTTCTCTGTGTGTTGTGGGACTGGCTGCAGAGCTTGTGCCCAAGGTCTGCTCTGGGCCCCAACCCAGACAGACTGGAAGGAACCGAAGTCACTGGGCTGGTGGAGTGCCTGTGTGTCTGACCCGCTGGTCCCAGTTACTCCCAGTGTTGGGACAGATATTGGTTCCTGCTCACCTCTGATCCTGGGTATGTCAGAACACCTGGGAGTGGAGTTTCCTCTGGGTGTTATGGGACTGGCTGTGGAGCTTGCACCCAAGGTCTGCTCTGGACCCCAGCCCAGACAGACCGGCTTGTTTCCCCTTTTATAAATTTTATGTTTCGACTTGTACCCCCATCCCCTTTTTAAAATCCCTTTTCTTGATGTCCAGATTTTTGAGTTTTTATGTATTTAATGTATTAGCCCTCTATGGGATGTGTAATTGGTACATATATTTTCCTATAGTGTAGACTGCTGTTTTATCCAAATGATGGTGTCCTTTACCATACAAATTCTCCATTTCACATGGTCCTATTTATTAATTGTCATTTTTTTTTCTGGTTTTTTGAGAGACAGGGTTTCTCTGTGTAGCCCTGGCTGTCCTGGAAACAGGCAGGCCTTGAACTCAGAAATCTGCCTGTCTCTGCCTCCCAAGTGCTGGGATTAAAGGCGTGTGACACCACTGCCCGGCCTAATTGTCATTCTTAATGGCTGTACTATTGGTGTTCTGTTCAGAAAGTCTTTTCCTATACCACTTAGTCTAAGACTATTCCTCATTTTCTCTTCTACCTGATTTGGTGATTCTGTCTTTTGATTAGGTCTTTGATAATTTAAAGTTGAATTTGATACAGGGTGATAGGTATAGTTCTATTTGTATTCTTTTACATGCAGTCATCAGTTTGACTAGCACCATTTGTTGATGATGCCCCTATTTTTCAGTGTGTATTTCTGGCTTCCTTATAAAGAATTAGATGCCAGAGTTGTGTAAATTCATATCTGGGTCTTCAGTTTGATTCCACTGATTAATGTGTTTATTTTTATACCAATTCCACACTGATTTTTATTAGTATACCTTTGTACTACAATTTGAAATCAGGGATGGTGATACCTCCAGCTGTTCTTTTATTATTTAGGACTGTCTTACTTATATTGGACTTTTTTTTTTTGAGTTTTCATACAAGCTTAAAATTGTTCTTTCAGATTCTATGAAGGATTGTGTTGGCATTTTGATAAAGTTGTAATGAATCTATAGATTCCTTTTGGTAGGATGGCCACATTTTTAATACATTAATCTCACTAACACATGAGCTTAAGGGATCTTTCCCTCTTCTGATGTCTTCTTTGCTAACTAGCTTTTATTATGGCTGTCTTTTATTATACTTGCGTCTTTAGATTTACTCTAAGATATCTTTGAGCCTATTGTGAAACAGGTATTTTTCTCTGATTTCTTTCTCAATCCACATATCATTTGTATCACTGTATTATATGAATCTGATACCAGAAGTCTACTGGTTTTTGTAAATTGATTTTGTATCCTTTTTTTTGCATATTTTTTAATTTATTTTTCCATTCAATATATAATGATAATATCCTTCTTTTTATCCTATAGCTCACCATAGACCCTTCCTATTTCCCTACTTCCCTACTGATGCTCTCGTGCTCTTTCCTCAACACCTTCCTCTGCAAACAAGAAAGAACAAAAGTAAAAATAAACACAAATAAAAAGTGAATAAAATCAATATGATAAAAAATATGAAAGCTAAATAAAACAAAACAAAAACTGTATAAAATATAATAAAATATAGTGTTAATTTTGTGACTGCCAGCTAGTTGTAAATGTAGGGTGTGACCAAAATTGTGGTTGATATAACCCAGGAGATTCTATTGGGAAAACTGACTTTTCATTTCCAGCATGCCTCAACTGAAGAAAATACCTTCTTGATTCTGGATAAGACTTGTGTCTTCTTGCTTTTCTCCATGCTAGAATTTTGTCTCATTTGGACCTGTATATATATTATGTATGCTGTTATGATCTCTGTGAGCTTGTATGTATATCAGTTCTGTTGTGTCTAAAATGTCTACTTTGAGTGTTCCACCACTTTTCTCTCATAATTTTCTGTCTCCTCTTCAGCATAGATCTTTAAACTTTGAGGGAAGGCTTTTATGAGGATATTCCATTTAGGACTAAGTACTCTGAAATCTCTCAATCTGCACATTGTCCAGTTGTAAGTCTCCATGTCCAGTTCCATCTATTGCAAGAAGAAACTGTTCTGATGATGTTTGGGTAGTTCTCAGATCTACGGGTATAGCAGTATGACAATAGAAGTCATTCTATTGTTATGTTCCTTAGCAGAATAATTGTAGTATGTGTTTCCTACAATGATTTATCTACAATCAGGCTCTTGGCCACTTCAGCAATGCATGTGGGTTTTTTCTCATAGAATGGGTGTTACATATGATTTTAAAAAAGTAATTTCTTGCTCCCATTACCATTGCTCCAGAGTATCTTATAGATGGTAATTAAAGGTTCCAGGGTTCCTAGCTAGATAATATTGATAATTGCTATTCTCTCTGGTATGATAAACTATATTTTTATTATCTTTTCTTAGATCATTAAATTGATTTGCTAGTTAGAAAATAAAAATACTTCTTACTCCTTTATATTCCTAAAAATAATTTTTACAAGTCATATATCACATTAAGGACTGTAAATTATATTTACTGAAGAAATTTTATATTCTGCCTAAATTATTAGAAAATGGATAGAGCTAGAGAAATGTTTATTCTGATTTTTAATAATTTTCCTAATAATGAAACTTTTAGCAAATGTATAGAAATAGAGAACAGTTAAATTTCTAGAATAGTCCTCTCAACCCAATGCAATGACTTAGACATAAGTGTACATGTGCACACACATGCACACACACATGTGCACACATACAGTAAATAAAATACCAATGTAATAAATATTTTTGGAAAAAAAACACAAACCACTGAGATTCTCCTGTATTTTTAAACAATTACTTTTGAAATACTAGACTTTCTTAAGGCCTTCTTTTTTTAATATCACAATATGTTTATATTCATTTTATACAACCTTCACATAGCCCCTCAGTATATTTAACCTATTGTAAAGCTTTGCCTTTTCCCATGCTATTAAGAATATTTGGAGCAGAAGAGAGACAAAGCCAAATGAAGATGACAGCATAAATAAACAGTAGGGCAACCTCTGTCCAGGTGTGACCATGAAATCCATGTTCATTATTGCAAAGGATGCCGTGGACTTAGCAGTTCGGCCATCTATTACACATTTTTATTAATCTCACATATAGTATGTTTTTTCAAGTATACTAAAATATTGACTTTTTCATAGGATTTCCAAAACATATATTTATAATTAATTAAAAGATAAGATGACTAAAGTACAGAAATATATAATGCCCAGAATGTATGCTAACACATTCTACAGAAAGTACTTTTAACTAATTCTATTCAGTGATATGGTGATCGCTTACTTATGTGTTTATTTTTTTAATTCAATAGCTTTTTAAATCCCTTGTAGCAGATTCCAAGGTACTGAAACCGCTCCTCATATTCTATTAACATTTGAATGTTAATGACTACTTCTTTAACATAGTTATATTCTATTCGTTTTAGTGTTTTTTTATTTTTTTTTCAATGAGTCTGCTGTTTTCTTTTCTAGAAATATAATCATCTTGCTTGTGTTGCTTCCCAACACCTGTGTATTCTGGAAAGTTTGTACAATACAAGTATTACTTACATTTAAAATGTTCAGAAAAAGTTGCTAAATACACAGTTGGAGTCAGTATTTCTTCCTGGAAGATTTAAAAATGTAAATTGAATTTTCTACTATATCAAATTTGTGCAGGTGAGCCCCTCAGGCTCCTTTTGCTCTGCTGCTCAGTGATAGGAAAGACTCTAAAATGAGATCACAGCTGTATCGGGCTTTTTACCTGGATGCTAGGAATCCGAACTCTGATCTTCAGGCTTATCAGCAAGTACTTTTGTTCTTGAACATTGCTCAACCCATATTTGAGTGACATTTCAACTCCTCACAGATTTCTATACTCAGTGTATTTAACTCCAGATTCTTTAAAGATATTATTCATTTTTAAGTAGTTCCTACAGTTTGGTGAGAATTCTTTAATTCTCATATCACTTGCTCAGATATAATGATTCTTTCTTCTTTTTTTTTTCATTTTATATTTTCTCATTTTATTTTATTTTTTTAGATATTTTCTTTATTTACATGTAAATTTCTCCTTTCCCAGTTTCCCCTCCAAAAAACAAATAAACAAAAGAAAACAACAGGAACCCCTGTTGCCTGCCCCCTCCCCATGCCTGCCACCCCACCCTCTCCCACTTATTGGCCCTGGACTACACATGCTCCAGAACAATCAGACCCACTGTGTGCAGTCCTTGGTTGGTGGTTGAGACCCTAGGAGCTCTGAGGGTACTAGTTAGTTCATATTGTTGTTTGTCCTAAGGGGCTGCAAACCCCTCAGCTCCATAGATCCTTTCTCTAACTCCTTCATTGGGGACCAGTTCAATGGATGACTGTGAGCCTCTACATCTGTATTAGTCAGGTACTGTCAGAGCCTCTCAGGAGATAGCTATATTTAGGCTGGCTTGTCCTTCCTTTAGTCTCTGCTCTAATAGTTAATGTCTGCAACTCCTTTCGTGGGTATTTGCTTCCCCCTTTTATGAAGGAATGAAATGTCCATCTTTAGGTCTTCCTTCTTCTTGAGTTCCTTGTGGTTTGTGGGTTGTTCTTCTTGTATTCCAAACTTCTGGGCTAATAACCACTTATCAGAGAGTGCATACCATGTGTGTTCTTTTGTGACTGGGTTACCTCACTCAGGATGATATTCTCCAGATCCATCCATTTCCCTAAGAATTTCATAAATTCATTGTTTTTAATAGCTGAGTAGTACTCCAATGTGTAGATGTACCACAATTTCTGTATCCACTCCTCTGTTGAGGGACATCTGGCTATGATAAATAAGGCTGCAATGAGCATGGTGGAGTATGTGTCCTTATTACATGTTGGAGCATCTTTTGGGTATATGCCTAGGAGTGGTATAGCTGGGTCCTCTGGTAGAACTATGTCCAATTTCTGGAGGAACCGCCAAACTGATTTCAAAAATGATTGTACCAGTTTGCAATACCACCAGCAATGAAGTAATGTTCCTCTTTCTCCACAACCTCTCTAGCATCTGCTGTCCCCTGAGTCTTTTATCCTAGCCAGTCTGATTGGTGTGAGGTGGGATCTCAGAGTTGTTTTGATTTGCATTTCCCTGATGACTAAGGATGTTGAACATTTCTTTAGGTGCTTCTCAGCCATTCGGTGTTCATCAGTTGAGAATTCTTTGTTTAGCTCTGTACCCCATTTTTTAATAGGGTTATTTGCTTCTCTGGAGCCTAACTTCTTGAGTTCTTTGTATACAATGGATATTAGCCCGATGATTCTTTTTTCTGAATTCTAAATTTTCTTTTTATTTTAAACAAGGGATTTCTCTATGATAAACTTACACATGTAATTTTGGGGGTGGGAGACATATCAGGCATTTTTAGTATTAAACTTTCAGCCATTTTCATAACTTATATATCTTTCTCTTTATTTCTTTTCCTAAAAATACCCAACTATACTCATGTTAAGCCATAGCATATTGACCAGGATGGTGCTCTGTCCTATTTTTTCTTGTTCTCCACATTTACTCTTTGTGCATTAATAAGGACAGATCTACTGGTCAAATTCAGAGTCACTGTTGTCTTGCCTTTGCTGAAACTTACAGATCATTTTATTTCAAAAGGAAAAAGAGGTAGAGGATAAGACATACAGGAGAGGATAAGAGAGAAGAGAAGGGAGAAGGATGGGAAGGAGATGGGAGTGGGGAAAAGGGAAGGGGAAGAGAAGAAAAGAAAGGGAAAGAATAAAACAGGGGAAGAGGGGAGAGTCACACCCATTTTTCCTTTGTCCCATAAGAAATCTAGCTATTTTAGGCACTTTCTTCACAGAATGAAGGCCTCCCCTTATCTTTTAAAAAAACACTTTAGCTGAGGATCCTGCATTCAGTTCGTTTAAAAATGTATTTCAGAGGCTATTCTCACAAATAACTTCTGTGTTGCATTTTTTATCCTCTATGCATTTCTGCCTAGTGAGCTTCGAGTGAAAGTTATTTTAACTGAACCCAGAATAAGAATTCAAGTCACCCAGACAGCTTTTCTCCTCATCTCTGCAGGAGTTCTTTCCTCATGTGTTTCCAGGCAACAGGCATCCTTAAGTTGCACTTTAATTTTTGCTATCATGCATTGATAACTTAAACCTGGAAACCATATTTCAAAGGATATGTTTGTTTGTTTTTTTTATATTTACTGATGCTTCCTATAGTGGTTCTGAAACATCATTACATTATACCATTTTTTTTCATATAATGACTTTGAATGTGTGTTAGATTTTTTTCCTTTGCAATCAACATGTCAATCAACAAAAAATTAAATGATACAACTAAAAATCTTGCCTGCTACCTTTCATTATTAGACTATATAGTGAATTTATCTCTTAATGTTTCTCTCTTTAAGTAGTTATTTTATTTATTTACTTATACGTGTGTATATGATTTTATGTGAGATGTGTGGGTGTGTATGAGTGTGTATGTGTTAAATGAAGTTAAGCCCTTTTAACTCATCTGTATAAAACTCCAATTCCTATCTCCTCAGTTTTATTTGGGTTCTTGTAAGTGTACTCTAGCATAAGAGGATTTCATGGACTTACCTCTGCTCAAAATTACACATAATAGCTTAATAGGAATTATTAATATCTTTGAAAAGGAAGTGGACATCTATGCTTGTATAATCAAAATTGATGCTTTCTTCTTCTCTGATGTAAAATGATATAAAATGTCAATCATAATAAGAAGGTTCATTGATGTCTTAGTACATGAAAAACAATTTGCAAATATATGAAAAGGGAAATCTCAGAACTGCTTAAGTTTCTTTCCATTTTAGAAGCTTTCAAAAGCTATAAGTGGCCATGTATATCATATTGGAATTATATGGCTTAATATGAACATAATGTATATGAAAATGAAAGGAGTTGACAAGTTATCTAAATAGAAGAATTTAATATATACAAGAATGAATGCAATAAATTTAATTTGTATGTTACATTTGTTGAGAGTAAACATATTTTACAGTTACTTTTCTAAAAGAATATATGATGCTATTTTTGTGTAATTCATGCATGTTCATTTTGTACTTACAGTTGGTGATATTCACATATACAAATTTTTTAAAGATTTATTTATTATACATTATTTATTTATTATATGTATTTTAAAGATTTATTTATTTATTTATTATGGTAGCTGTCTTCAGACACTCCAGAAGAGGTCATCTTGTTATGGATGGTTGTGAGCCACCATGTGGTTGCTGCTATTTGAACTCAGCACCTTTAGAAAAGCAGTCAGTGTTCTTAACCACTGAGCCATGTCACCAGCCCACAAACATTTTTGTTGTTGTTTTTTAGGAAAGAAAAGTAAACTGGGATCTCCCTTCCTGCTGGTTAGTATACATAGTTCTGGATGGTGCCATGTAGACTGCTGGGAGAGAATATAATTTGCAACTTTGAACCTTGTAAGCAACAGTATCAACTTGCCAGGCAAGATACATGGGTGTTATAGGAATAGCCAACTTCCCTTTGAGTAATTTTCTGAGAACTGCTTCATAAGAAGGAAATAGTGTCTAGAACTATAAACCTGCAAAGTTCCATAGGTGAGGAAGAAAAGGTTCTAGGTCCTGGAGGTGAGACTTATTGTTATTGCACTGTCAAAATGCATTCCATCAAATTGTGTTGTAAATATTCATGTTTATATTTAAAGACAACTACTATTCTCAGCTTTTACTATGGAAGCCTCTCTTTACAGTGGTCAGCAGCTAATACAGAGTCTCATGGTCACTCAAGAGGCTGAAAGAAGTTACTTTTTAATACTTTGCCCAAACAGGAAACCCTTAAATACTTATGAACTATTTTAGAGTAAAGAGTCTAAAGAATTTAAGACCCAGATGACAGGAAGAAGGGCTGTGAAACACTATGTTTTGGGAATTAATGTGGCCATTGCAATGATGAAGGGAGAGCACCTATTGCTCTTTGACTAGGCCTGTACAAGACAGGGCTTGTCAATTGTCAGTCATAGATAAGAGAAGAGAATCATAGGAACACAATTTTCTCTGGGGGACTGTTGGCTCTTGATGGCTGCTGGGTGGAACTGGAGTCATTCTCTTCAGTTGTGTTACCCCTGGTGAGGCTGCCCTGCTCCAAAAGATAATTCTACATCCACACTTCTATGGGCAGTTCCAGTTAAACTCAGAAGGTCACAAAACAAACAAAAACCATGAATGTGAGACTTGTAGAGAGAAGAAGGGGAGTTGAAAGAGGTGGGAGGGGGAGAGAATAATCAGAATGAAGCATGTATGTGTGTGTGTGTGTGTGTGTGTGTGTGTGTGTGTGAGAGAGAGAGAGAGAGAGAGAGAGAGAGAGAGAGAGTGGAGAGAGAGAGATGTGTGTATAATTGTCTAAGAATGCTTTTAAGAAACATTGAAGTGGTTCCAACAAAGACAGTTAAGGCCTTCTTTTCTCACATAGTAGTATAGCATTTGGAGGAAACAATGATTGATACCTATTCAGCAGTGAAGTTTGGAATCTGAAGAAGATGAAGCAAAAGTCATGAATGGGCTGAGGTCCATGGTAGCCACTAAGCAGCCTAATGTCTCCATATGCTTACAACTTAGAAAATGTGAGGAAAAAAATACTTCTGTATAGTCTCAAGGTAGGCAGGATCAAGGGCTCTATCTGCCTTGTACTCAGAAACCAGTTTTGACTTTGAAACCTAGAACTAAAGCAGGACACTGGAGACTGGTTAAATGTTTCCTTTCAAGGATTCTGATACCATCCAGGGCCTCTACCTGCCCTCTGTCAAAAGCAACCAAGGATGCAAAGGAAGGAACACTAAGGAGCCACTGAACTAAACGATTTTGTTCAGATCATTTGTACCACAATGAAAATGTACCTAAACAAAACTGCTCTAATCTATCCTGGGACAATGTGTTCACTAAATCTGGCTTTCGAGACCTGAACTGAAATTGTAAATGTTCTTTATTAGTGCTGCTTGCTATATGAAATAACACAAAACTAGAAAAAATTTAAAAGTAATTCTAACAAAGAAGAAATATTAATAGAAGAGACACCTTTGAATTTGTTCTTTTTCTTCAGTAGATTTAGCTAACATATATATCTTTACTCTGACAAGTTTAATTTTTATATATTTTTAAATCTCTGAATCATGGGGTATTAATCTTGGTTCCCATAATAACACCCACTCAAATAGTTCATCCATCAATGTACAGTCTACTTCTCCAATGAGTGCATTTGTTAAAGTCTTTATGGTGTCCACTTTTCCAATTTATTAAATGAAGTAAATGCATATGCCATTGATTCCTCCAGAAATACATATAGCTCCTTCTGTAACCTGGCAATGACCTTCACTGCTTAAAACAAAATACCAAGCTTGTTATTTTGTTCCCATAGACTAGAGCAGGGCAGAATGGAATTACACTCAAGCTAGAGACCAGAGTCAAACTAAACTGTGAAATGGGTCAGTTTTCCAAAAAATGTGAGTTTCACAACAACCAGTCATAAAGCATTCAGAAAACTGAACTTTCAATTGAACATTTGTTGAGTCATTCACAATGTGGATGCCTACTGGCTCTACTAATTTTTAAGGGGCACTTTGAGATATTTATATATTTTTAAAATTAAAACCTATATTTCCTCCACTCAAAAGATTCCAAGAAGTACCTCTCAAAATCATGCCTCTCTTTTCCATAGTTGTTACTGTTACACACACACACACACACACACGCACACACACATACACACACACACACACACACTTTCCGGACTGATCACTTTATATTAGATAATCAAGTAGGGGCTCATCAACAATTTCTCAACATCAGTACCTGCTTATAATTCTTTCTATAGGAACAGAGCCCTGTGAGATTCTGTACTCCTATATTATTAGCATATATTTAGAATTGTACCTGTTCAGTTCTTGTTTAGGCAACCACACTATTGAGGCATGATGGTGTTATTTCTGGAAAACACACTATCACGGCAGACTTCCTTGACCTTCTAGCTCTATCAGGCTTTCTTTCTCCTTTCCAAAGCCTCATGTTTAGGGGTTGTGTTGTAGATGAATCAACTGGAGCTAGACACCTATGACCACTTTTTCTCTGCATTTTGACAAGTTATGGCTTTCTGTAATTGTCTCAATTTTCTACAAAGAGAAATTTCTTTAATGACAAGTGATGTTTATCTGTGGGTATAATGATAACTATATTAGAATGCAGTTAGAAATTATGCTAATTTAATAAAAGTAGCAGTAGTAGGTTGTTCTTAATGGTCCATAATTTCACTAGACCTGGAATGTACACTAGGTTTCTAGTATCAGGCAGTTTTCTTCCTGTTCAGGGGTGTTGAATCCAATTGGACAATTGTTAGATATTTTCAAGATATAAATGCCATTATTGCACCTTTACGGATAGCTTGACAAGCTAGTCATTGTTATTGTTTATAGACTTTTTAGCTGGCAGACACTCTTGATTATTTCTTCCTATTGGTAGCTTGCATGGTACCTTCTGGTATCATGAAAAATAATTGTCAGGAGAAAGACATCCCCATCAGACCTAGCTCAATACTCTTCAGTTTTGTGTCCAAAGCCCCAGTGAGTTCAACAATTGGAACTTACCTTCAACATCTGGGAGGCCACCAAGGGCAATAGAACTAGCCTAGAGTGTTTGGGTCCTAGATTCCTGATGAATAATTCTAAGTGAGGCTTCTTATGCCTTGTCCAAAACTCTAGTTGGGAGCATTCTCACCACAAGTGCTATAATATCATTGATAAATATATACTTACATGTATTATATGTAATTTTAGGTAAATGTAAAATTATGATTTGCTATGGCTTTTTCAAAGATCCTTAGTGTTATCTATCCCACTGCCCTCACTCTCCTCTTACATTGATCATTCTCTTCTGCCCAAGTTCCCCTATTTTTCCCATTCTCCCTTCTAATCACATGTATCCTCTATTTTTATGAACTCCAATATATTAAAATTGTACTTTTTAATAGTTCTTACTTTTATCCATGATCAGGTAAAAATTATCAGTTTCAGAAACAGGAAGAGCTTTGATGTAGGTTCAAATTCTCAGCAGGTACTCTATGACCAGAAGGTCAGAGGTCTTCCAAGGAAAGTGACTGCAGCACATGCTGTCTGTAAAATCCATTTTAAAAATGATTCACTTAAATATTTGCTGGTCAATGTCAACCTCCAGGATGCCAGAGAATAATAAGTCTATCCTATTTTGGCTCTGAGAATCTCATTGGCACCAAGAGCTTTTCTCAAGTCCCACAGCAAGGAGTGACTGCCTCAAAATCTACACCAGTAATTGAATATGAGAATCATGGAATTGGCAGAGATTAGCAAGCAGGTAAGCCACAAAACTTGTCAGCTCCTCTGCATTCTGAAAATAAAGGTGCTAGCTATAGTAGCTGAGTTAGAGTCCTTGTCCCTAGTGCCGTGTCACTAAAAGGTGAAAGGTCTTTTCAGAGGGGTCATTTTACCCCCCACTTCTTCCCAGATCTCTTTGCTTGCTGACTGGGATATAGGGAGTCTTTACTGAGCATATGCTCCTCCTCCCTTGGTGTTTTAGGATGAAAGAAATGGGGTTAATTGTTCATTGACTGGAATCTCTGAAAGGATGAGTTCTTCTTTGAGAGTTTCTTTTAATGATGAATTATCCCAGGCATTCTGGATAGTGACAGAAACTGACACTGCTTACCTAGCCCTTGACTTTTAATATATATAGCCTACATCATTTAAAAATAGGACACTTTTTTTTAGTTGCTTACACTGTAAAATAGAGTATATTAGTAACCCCACAGACAACATGCAAATTAAAATCTTGCTTTTCAGTAGTGCAGTAAAGTAATATTTATTCCTATTTACAAATCAAGCACCATTATAGAAAGAAGAAAACCATATATTTTAAAAAAAATCATGTTAACTCTCTGACTTTGTGACAGGATACCTGAGATAACAACTTAAAAAGAAAAAAAAATATTTTATCTTATAGTTTCAAAGGTTTTAGTCAATGAATGCTTGCCCCATCACCTTTGAGTCTGTGGTTAGGGAGGACCTCATTGCAAGGAAGCCATCATGGAATGTACCACTTACTCCCTGGTGGCCAAGAAGCAGAAAGAGTCAGAAGAGCGAGCCAAGCTCATAAAACAAATTTTGAGATCATAAACCCCAAGACCTGCTTTCTCCATAGGTGTTAACTCTTGAGCTTTCTCTCACTTCTCAAAACTGTCATAAACCAGAGACTAAACCTTCTATGCATGAGCTCTTAAGAGAACATTAAGATCAAATGATAAAACTACTCTACTCATACATTGATAGTCAAAACATTTTCAACTTATAGATAAATGCTGTTTATAGTTTTCAAAAGTATAATGGGTTGTAATTGAATTAAATCAGTAATGGTCACTTTAAGTAAACATATGTTCAAAATACAGATGAGAAGTATTTCATAATGTTGTTTCTTGAGTATGTAAAATCAAGATATGGATGCACATTTAAGCTTGCTCCATAACTCCAAGGCCTGTTTTCCTAATTTGAACTTATAAGTCATTTGTATAGGGCAATGATTTGCAAATTTTCTTGTATACATGAGTATCTGGAATCCTACTCAAATATGGATGCTTATCTGAACAAGGTTCAGGGATGAATTGATGCTATGCTTTCATGGACCATGCTCAGTCAAAATGAGGGGCCTTCTGTTCCCTTTAGATATCTGAACTCAGTGCTCAAAATGTAGAGCTGGTAATATAGGAGCATAAAATCTTGTAACTGATAACCTGTATAGATGAGGATTTAGAAGGAAATATTATAGGATAAGAAAGTAGTCAGTTTGGGTTATTCGAACCTTGTCTTCTATACTGAAATTTATTTGGAGAAAGAGCAGAACACTGATTTAAAACCTGAAGTGGAGAATGATTGACAGGAATGTCAGTTACTGAGGCATTTATCGTTCAAATATTAAAAGCCATTTTATGCTTTCTGCCACTGAACATGCATAATAAACCTTAACATCAACTGCAAATGTGGTCAGTTATGTGATGGAAACTAATGAAAGAATGATTTGTGAAGTGTTTATCTCTATGAAAGTAAGACTGGTTTATAAAGGATGAGTGCCACTTGATTTTCGTTTTCCTTTGGACTCGATGTTGTGGATTTTCTCTGCTTGTGCCTGAGAGTAGTAGGAATGCAGGGGACCCTTCCCAGGTACTTGACTGATCATCACCAGTGGTAGTTTTCTTTTCTTTTCATTTGCTGGCCATGGTACCATGTATAAGCCCTGTGGCTTTGTTTCCTGTAATAGAGGTCATGCAGCTTCAGCTCCACATAATTTTTTGGAAATCCCGTGAAGAGGAAAGCTGCAGTTTGTTTTTCCTGCCAACTTGTGTTAGGATATTCCATTATGTACTGACATTTGAGTGGGAAACCTAGAAGATGAATGTGTTCCGTAGGCGTGGATTTCAAATCCCACTCGACTTAGAAGTGTTCTGTCGAGCAGAGAGTATTATTTACTTGAACAGTCCTAACATGGCTCCCTGCTATGCACTGTGTTTCATGGTACTTTGAATTTCCTAAC
This sequence comes from Mastomys coucha, assembly GCF_008632895.1. Lineage (NCBI taxonomy): Eukaryota > Metazoa > Chordata > Mammalia > Rodentia > Muridae > Mastomys > Mastomys coucha. The sequence continues at coordinate 29,704,076 of NW_022196898.1, forward strand.
CACCTAGTGAAATGTGCTTTGTTTGATAGTAAAGATATATTAAAATGACCTTTCAGTCCTGCAGAAACAAAGTGAGGCATTTCTGAGGCCAGGAACAACCATTTAACTACCTAAATAGCCTGGCACCTTCTGTTTCACCTCTTCCCTGGGGCAGAGGTCTTAAATAAATCTTATGCTTTCTTCTTTTGTTTTATTTTTTAATATTAAGGGTTTTTTTCTGTTTGTGTTTGATTTGGGTTTGGTGTGACATGAATAAGTAAAAGTTTTCCAATCTCTCTTTTTATTTATTTTCTACACACTGGATGCTTTATTGGGCAGGTGTAGCATGCTTTCAATATCTTTAAACATGCAAATAAATATGCAAAATAAGACACAAATCAAATGGAGGCAAGAAAAGTGATATTTATTAAAATCCTTAGTTCAAAAACTATTGGCAATTCTCTATCCTAGTCTAACATGGGCAGAGGATAGATGCTAACTTAGTTTATAATGATTAGATTTGGATGCTAACACAACTGGATTAAGAAATACTTAGATTAGTGCAGCACACCCATGGATATGTCTGTGAGGGCATTTCAGAAACAGATCATGTGGGCTCTGAAGTAATGCATTGATGATCATCTTTGTGTATTCATAATTCAATTATACTCATGTGAGACGTTTGAAAGCCAGAGGGTAGAGTCAAGGTGGATGAACCGATTAGAAAGTTGAAGGAGGATGCCCTTGGTTTTCATTTGCAATTTGCTCTGCTTTCTGCTCCTATGAGATCAGAGCCAACACTGACATACACCTGATACCATCATTTCTTCCTCAAGTGGTGGTGCCAAGGGACCATAGAGGAATTTCTCTAAAACCACAAGCCAGAAGAAACTTTTCCCAATTAAATGTCTTCTTTCAGATATTCAATTACAGCTATACAAAAGTATCTAGTAGAGAGGGATTGCAGAAGTCTCAGCTACCTAGGTTTGTAGGACAAAATTACATCCAAAAAGTATATAACTAAAATAAGAAATGTACAATCTACTCAACATTCAAAGAAAAAGTTTCTTGTGCCAAAGTTGGTGATAATGTGGTATGAATTACCAGAACAAAAGTTAAAATAATATAAATGAAGGAAGCAGCAGAGCAATAATGATAGTATCCACAATTGAGCAGAAACTCATTTTATGTTTGTTTAAGTAAAAAAGCACTCAGTATTAAGGTTTGTGTATATCCTTTCAAAAATTCAGAGGTCATCAATAAAACAAAATTAGGAAGTAGGTTTGTTTGAGGGGCCATTAAAACATGAGAATTCTAATCTCACGAACAGAAACAAATGGGTTTGACGTACATAACTTTTCCTGGTTTATTCTTCTGCATTCTATAATGAAAGAAGGCAGGAAGAGATAGCAAACATTGAAAGTCTGATTTATACTTCTTAGCTGCTAGGCTTGTAAATAACAAACTTTTCTTCTTTATAAATGATACAGTTGAAAGCATTTTCTTATAGTAGCACAAAATAGACTAACATGTAAACAGTACTGGGAGTCAGGTGTTAAGTAGAAGTGGCTTTAGAATTGGGGCTAGGTAGAGGCAGAGAAGTTTCATACAGAATACTGGAGAAGCCCTTTTGTCTATGATAAGAGCATTAAAGTCAATCCTGGGGAAGTTTCAGAGGAGCCAAAGAGCTAAGTACATCCTCATTCTTCAAGATTACTAACATGGTCTGAAGAGAATTCTGCAGTAAAGACCTTCTGGAGTATGTCTCAAATGAAAATGAGGAGCATGCTATTAGAACCTGAACCAAGGACTTCTTGTTATAAAGTGGTTAAAGAACATTCTTGATTGTGTTCTCTAGTCTAGGACTTTGTGGAAAAATTAGAATTAGAGGGAAAAAAAGCCTAGGCTCTTTGGTAGAATAAATTTTTCATCAGCAAATTGTTTAAAGCAATGACGTGCCTTCTCTTAAATGCTGATACTAAAATATGCAAAGCCAGAAATTACCTAAAGAGAATTTATAACGAAAAGGTAAACAGGATTAAGAATTAGAAACTCCTCAGACAACCTGTGCAAAAGCCATTTAGCTGTCACAATCAAGAGCATGGTCCAGTAACGATTTGATACAATGATTAATATGGATAGAAGGAAGACGGGTGCTGCTCATCAAGGCAATGAAAGAGTGATCAAAACACAAACTGAAGATCTTCAGAAGTGGGCAGGACATCGCCAAATCTATCACAAGCCCAGAATGTCTTGAGAGAAGAGCAGACTCAGGGAAGAGGAGAAAAGGTTCAGGACAATGACCTGGGATTTTTCTGAGACTCAGTGTTCATGACTGAGACTGGCTCAGAGCTCTGACCACTGCATTCAAAGGCAACAGCAGTTGGACACTACAGCTGCTGTTCTCATGGACCCAGGTTGGTCCCAAAGGATACAGTGAAGCATCTGGACTCCCCAAAGCTTCAGATTCTTCAGATTCTGAACTCTCAGTCCATACCTCACTCACAGTGCCCCACGATGGCACAAGGAATGAAAGATTTAGCTCTGCCTGTATGATGGGTTCTTTTAAATGACTTAGAATATTTGCCTCTTCTTCGTTTTTATGCTGTATGACTTACCTACACATGTCCTACCACTTTACTTTGAAATCCTATCAGCCATTTGACTTTATAGGCACAGAGCTGAAGGGAAATTTACTTCAAGATAAATCACACAGATCCTTGTTGCAGCATTTTCTCTGTCCAATCACATTAGGGCATGACAGGCCTGTGATTGGACAGGAATAGAGAGGTGGAGCTAGAAGTTCAGGAGTGGGGAAGTTGGGAGAGAAGGAAAAAAGAGCAGGAGAAATCATCATAGAGGCAAGTGAACAGGAGGACGATCCAGACTCCACGTGGTTTTAAACAGCAACAGGTAGTTAAGGTGTTCACAAGGTTAGAACCATTGGGTTACATCATTTGGCTCTGAAATTACTGTATTGACATCTTGTAAATTGTGATCATATTGATACATAAACCTGATTGGATAGTTAAGCCTTCAGAGTCGTGTTTCTACTGGGTATCTAGGCGCTAGATGACTGATTGTAGGGTATGTGGAGTGATGCATGTAAGCAAAATGATCTAGCCAGCTGTGAGAAAATAGCAGGACCCCCCTGCCCCTGAAAAAGTGTAGTGGCTGGCCAATACCGGCAGAAATAGAACAAGAACGTGGACCGGTGGGCCAGGAGAGATTGCGGGGGGATCCTTTTTAATATTTCCTGCAACAGATTCTTAACCATATATTTAGATGGAACTTTGGACTTAAACTGTAAATTTGATGGTAAGTAAAGTTAAGTAAGTAAAGACTTTAAAAGGTTTGGGAATATAATATCTTACATGTAGAATATATATATATGGTTTACACACACACATATATGGTGTCAAAATATCTTATGTTTTGTTTTGTATGTGGTAGTATTAAAAGTGAGTATTTAACTTTTTCACAGAATTGAGAGCTTTTACGCTAGGCCCTAGCAGAAAGGATTTATCTTTTTCTACCCTTCCATGTCCTGCCTTATGAGGATGCCGCTTTCATGGCAACATCTTGCAAACAGATACTAGATTGCAATGTTAGATACCAATTCCACCATCCCCATGATCCTCTCCAGTCTGCCATGGAAAACTGTGAGAAAATGCATGTGTGTTCTTTATAAATTATTCAGTTCTGGCATTTTATTATGAAAGCATAAAGAGATAGGATATTTAGTAAAGTGCCTAAAAAATATTTTTGAGACATTTGGTTCTGTTTCTCTGTTAAATATTTTTCTTTATCTTACTGTAATAAACAGTGTTTAAATCTGGAGGCAATAATCAAGTCTGGATAAAAGATTTATATGATGAAGGCCTGGTTCTTAGTATAACACTGGAAAGTGGTGAGACTTGTAAATAGAAGAGCTTATTAGGAGGAAGTTAAAAACTGTAAGTGTGCCTTTCAAGAAGAACATGGGACTTTAGATATGTCTGTCTCATTTTGTCCAGGCTTGTGTGAAGTGAGTGATTTCCCCCCCCATACACTCCTGCCCTGCTGAGTTGCCTTGACTCCTCAGAGCTACTCATAAATCAACCAAAACCTCTCAGACTATGAGCCAAAGTAACTGTTTCTTAAATTCTAGAGGGTTTATGGAAGGTGTTCAATATCAGTAATCAATACAGAAGTTCAACTCACAACCAAGTGATACCAACGCAGGTGCACTAGGATAGCTATGTAAATGTCATGAAATAATAAGAATTGGCAAGAGTGTAGAGAATTTGGACCATGTACACTACTGGCTCAAATGTCAATTGAGAACACCATTATAGGAAAAAAAAAATATGGAAAGTTCCATCCTTAACCACTGCCTTTCTCCATGGGCACATACACACACACACAC
>NW_022196898.1:29708653-29733361 GCF_008632895.1 Mastomys coucha
GAGAGAGAGAGAGAGAGAGAGAGAGAGAGAGAGAGATCAGCCACACAATCCAGCAGCCCTTCTTTTAAGTATGTGTATCAGAATAACACAGTAATGTCTGAACTCCTAAGTCACACTGACCTTTTTCATGATAGGCAGGGTACTCCAGCATGAATGGATAAAGTCTTATATATAGCTATGTGTGGTGACACATACCTTTAATTCCAGAGTTCAGGATGTAGAAGCAGTAAGATCAGGAGTTCAAGGTCATCCTCAATGTTATAGCTATTTTGATGTGGGCATCAGCCTGGTAAGACTTTCCTTAACAATGACTCCACTCCCATAGTAAAGAAAGAAAGAAGGAAGGAAGGAAGAAAGAAAGACAGTCAGAAAGAAAGAAAGAAAGAAAGAAAGAAAGAAAGAAAGAAAGAAAGAAAGAAAGGAAGAGAAAAAATCAAGAAAGAAAGAAAAGGAAAGAAATTGGGGTGTGGATGTACACATGTGCACTCATGCACAGAGGAATATTATTTTAAAGGTTCATAGCTTGCTACTTGTAAGGACATTTGGCACTTAAGTGTGAACAAAAGCACCACCTGAACTCACACATGAAAGGAAATATCATGACTAGAAACATGAAAATTGTCTCTTCTCTGGTGTAAAGATTCTTCTTATAAAAATATTCACGTGGTCTTCTTCACCTCTTGCTTTTCTCTGCATCTCAGCGACCTTACTTTGATTCCAGTCCTTTTCAGAAAGCAATTACTTTGTTAGAACCTCAGACTAAATATAGGTAGTATAACATTTAATTACTACTAAATCAATATTATGCATTTACATCTAATCAGAGTACAAGAATTGGAACTTTAAGGAGGAAAAGACCCCCAGGTTTCTGAGGAATTTAGCTAAACTGCATAAAAATGGCAAGTGCTTTTGGCAGACTTTCTTGATAAGGTAAAAATATTAAATTTTAAAGTCTGAGGCACGAAGAATAATGTGTGGTTAAGAGCACTTGCTGCTCTTCCAGAAGACCCAAATTTGGTATCAAGCACCTACACAGGATGGCTTACACTGTTCTGTAACTCCAGCTCCAGAGGATCTGATACCTTCTCTTGCCTTTTGGGCACTCCAATACATCACACAAAGACACACACACACACACACACACACACACACACACACACACACACACACAGTCTTTTCAAAAATGTACCTAAAGACCATTGATTATAGTCACAAAAGTTAACATGTTACCTGTGGTTGGAGTCTGGGTTGGGTGTTTCCTAGTTCTTGGCTTCTTATCCAAAGAACTGAAAAATAATGGCTCACATAGAATAGATTTTAGAAAATAAGTAATAAAATATTTGAGGCAAAGCAGCAGTGATACTGCAGGCCATAGAAGCATGCACTGTCAAGATTGGCAGTGGGTCATGTAAGTGACAATACTTCAGGGACCTGAATACTGTCAGTGCCTCCTTTTATAAAGTGGAAGAGAAGTTTGGTTCCCAAGGGGTGTGTGTAGCATGGGCAGTTTTCTACACAGACAGATAGATTAGGCTATTCACTCAGTTATTCTGCATACATGTATCTTCCCATATGCTTCTGACTTTAATCATATGACTAGCCAATTATACATAGGTATAAGATGGTAAAAACAAGATGCCCAATAGAGGTTACTAGAAGATAACAGTTTTTCTATACTGAAGATGCACCCCAAACCACTTCAACACCAATTAGCCCCTCTGGTCTTCATCCCTAGAATAGGTTATGGAATCCACTTCAAACTGTAAAATGTGATTGTTTCCAGGAGCATAGTGTCTTCTACAGTTGTATATTTGAGATAGTAGAATACAAAGCCCAAAATGGGTAGAAGGTTTAGGGGTTTATGAAGTTACTATGTGCATGATTGGAAGTGATTTGCCTCTGTGTGTGTGTGTGTGTGTGTGTGTGTGTGTGTGTGTGTGTGTATGTGTGTGTGTGTGGTGTAATGTTTATGGGTGTTGTGTGTTTGTATGTGTATGAATCCAAGTGAAGGAGGTAGAATGTTCTACACTTTATTACAAAAACAAGTGAATGAATAACTCCCAACCAAATGGGGGTCCCAGGCTAAATTGTCCTCTATTCTTGTCTGTTGTAATTTTAACTCCATATTACAAGTTGTAATTCTGTACTTTTGTAATGTTTCTGAAGTTTATCATCTTGGTTTCGTTCAGTTTACCTCCAGCACAACTAGAAGAGCAAAAGAAAGTTTGTCACTTTTCCTTAACTACAGAAAGTCAGATTCTTTCAAGCACCATTGTCAGGCAACGGCAATGGGGTACCATAAACTAATTACTTCCTAGTGCTTTCCACTTGCTTATTTGCGATCTTCTGAGGAATCAGAGCAGATGTCTGACTCTGCCTACGTAATGAGGCTTCCTATATTTGAAGCAGACTATTACCATCAATTAACTATGCAATGTTAACACTTGTAACTGTAATGCGCAGATAGACCCAATTTTCAACTGCTGGAATTTAAAAACAAACAAGAATCCCTGTGTGCTCAGAATATAAAATGAAGCTGGGAGCATCTGCTTTGGGCAATAGATTATCGGTAGCTTTGTAAGATTGGAGTCTAATAAACTTAAGATGGAAACTATGTTTATAATCACACTGCTTTACTCTATGCCATGATGCCAAGTGTCACTAGCTTATGGAAAAAATTGCCACTCATCAGTCCATTCCTTTCCAGATATATCAAGGCAAAAGTGAGATAATTGCTTCCCTCAAACCTCACCAACTTCTCCAAAGAGCCATGATCTCCTGTCACAGTGGTGTATATAGGGCACATTCCATAAAACACCAGCCCCTATTTAAAACATTTTCCCATTTACTACTGCGGGGAGATACGTTCCTCAATACATCAAGGCACTGTCTAGAATAACTCTTAATTGCTAATAACTCTTAATATCACCTTTTTAAGACATTTACTAATTTAAAGACAGAGTTTCACCACAGTTCAGGCTGGCCTTCGTAACCTCCCTGCCTCTGCTTCTTCTTTGATAAGGGATATTACAGGTACACACACATACACACACACACACACACACACACACACACACACACACACACACACCATTTAACTCCAGCATTATCTTCAAGCAATCCTAACATTTACTATCAATTCATTTCATATGGGCCTTTCTCTCACTTAAAAGTTTTGTGTAATAGTTGGTTTTCCAAGTCTGCAGGATTGCTGATTCTCTGGTTGTTTTTCTTCCCAATCTTAGGCTTCCAGAAGCAGAAGAGTTCTGTACTGTTTTCAGTCACAATGTCAGTTTGAAAACATGCCTGTGCAGAGCACTAATGAAGGCCACAGATACTAAGTTTTAAAACCTCACCTTCGCCAAGAATGATGAGTGTTAAATAAGAAATAACCCTTTAAAATTATCACTGCCTTATTTTTAGCAATAAGAACACTAAAGTGTAGAGTGGCCAGAGTCATCACACATAACTAAGATGGATTGAAATTCATACTTTGTTACTAGCTTTCTGTCCTAGTCAATTTGAACATCCCTATTTGTATGCGTTAATATTCTGTATTTCTACAGAACAGAGAATTATGAGAAGATGGAATTGTCCTTCTGTCATTTGCTGAAATATTTCTGAGCTTGGCTACATTCCTTTTTTTTTTTTTTTTTTTTTTTTTTTTTTGGCAATTTTTGATTCCTTAACAGGATAGTCCAACTATAGGAGAGTAATTGCCCCTCTACCTGATTCTGTAATTAGAGAATAACTCAGTTTGGTTTCTGTATTATTATTTTAGTGAAGAGCTTCAGTCGAGAAAACACCTCCATTAGATTTTATGTAGGCAAGACTGTGGGGCCATTTTCTTGATTGCTGATTGATTTGGGATGACACAGCCCATGGTGTACTTCCTAGGCTGGAAGTCCTTGGGTCTATAAGAAAACAAACTAAACAAGCTGGGAAAAGCCAGCTATTAAGCAGTGTTCCACTTTGGCTTTTGTTAACCACATTTCCTAACTTCCTATATAAGGGGTTGAGGAGGTGTTTCCCTACTTTAAGTCTCTGCCCTGACTTTCTTGAGAGATTGGGTGTGATCTGAGAGTTGGAAGCTATAACAAACCCTTTCCTCTTCAACTTGTTTTGGTTTTTCTCTTTTCCTTTTTTTATTGGATATTTTCTTTATTTATATTTCAAATGTTATCCCTTTCCCCGGATTCCCTTCCTCCTGGAAACACCCTATCACATCCTCCCTCCCCCTGCTTCTTCCCCTACTTCTATGAGGGTGTTCCTCCACCCACCCACCCACCCACTCCCACCTCCCTGCCTTTGATTCCCCTACACTGGGGCATCTACTGAGCCTTCATAGGACCAAGAACCTCTCCTCCCACTGATGCATGACAAGCCATCCTCTGCTACATATGCAGTGGCTAGAGCCATGTGTACTCCTTTGTTGATGGCTTAGTCCCTGGGAGCTCTGGTGGGGGGGAGGTCTGGTACGTTTACACAATGGAGTACTACTCAGCTATTAAAAATGATGAATTCAAGAAATTCTTAGGTAAATCGATAGAACTAGAAAATATCATCCTGAGTGAGGTGACCCAATCACAAAAGAACACACATGGCATGCACTCACTGATAAGTGGATATTAGCCCCAAAGCTCCAAATAGCCAAGATACAATTCACAGATTACATGAAGCTCAAGAAGAAAGAAGACCAAAGTGTGGGTGCTTAGGTCCTTCTTAGAAGAACAAAATAGTCACAGGACCAAATATGGAGATAAAGTGTAGAGCAGAGACTGAAGGAAAGGCCATCCAGTGACTGTACCACCTGGGGATTTATCCCATATACAGTTACCAAACCCAGACACTATTGTAGATGCAAAGAAGTAGATGCTGAAAGGAGCCTGATATGGCTGTCCCCTGAGAGGCCCTGCCAGAGCCTTACAAATACAGAGGTGGATGCTCTCAGCCAACCACTGGAGTGAGTGTGGAATCCTTAATAGAGGAGTTAGAGAAAGGACTGAAAGAGTTGAAGGTGTTTGCAACCCCATAGGAAGAACAACAATATCTACCAACCAGACCCCCCAGAGTTCTCAGGGACTACGCCATCAACTTGTTTTTTGTAAAAGTGTCTTATCAGAGCAATAGAAATCTGACTAATTGCAATGGCTATCTTGGTTGTCAATTTGGTTATATTTGGAATTAATTAAATGTAAAGTGGCTGGGTACTCATCTTAGGGATTGTTTTCTTCAATCAGTGGGAGGAACTACTTTGAATATGGATCTTTTGAGGTGAGAAGGTCCACCTGTAGACTAGGCCACACCTCCTGGTGGCACACCAAGCATAGATGAAGGGAACCTTCATTCTTTGTTTGCTTGCCCTTGCTTTCATTGACAAGTCTACTTCCTTCAGTAGCATTAGTGGCTACTTCTTTGGAATTATTGTGCACACTGAAGACTAGCAGAGATATTCAGACTCTTGAATTGAATAACTACTGGATTCTTGTACCTTCCATTGTTAGACAGCCATTTTTGGACACGTTTGTATACAACTTGTAAAGCATTTGAATAAATCATAATCATTCACATATATATGTGTATACATACATGTATATGTATATATTTGTGAATGAACTGGTAGAATGGTAGAATATATATATATATAAGTTCTGTCCCTTTAGAGCACCATGACTAATATAGTAATAAAATCACGCCTTTTACCTAAGCTGGTGCAGTGCTCACCCACACCTACCCACTCCTTATCTTCCTGTTAACCTCTGATGACTAGTTTCCTTAGTGATTTCCTTCGGGAAATATTTTCCTCTTCAAGATGATGCAAACATTGTAATAATCCTCCTTAGTGTGCCAACCCTCACAACCCACGCTGCCCCAGAAATAGAATGTTAATAGTTCCCATAAACACAAGAACCAAAGCTTTAACAAGGTCTCACGACTATTTCTGTGGATACAGTCTTCTGACTAGAAATGATAAATAAACAATAGATAGACAGACAGACAGATAGACAGACAGACAGACAGACAGAGAGATAGATAGGCAAACAGACAGATAGAGAATACATGATAAGCACATGTGTAAGAAATAAATCAAAACACTGATATTGTAGTTGAAATGTTAGGCTTGTACTGATTTCATTAAGATACTTTCTCTAAGGAATGATTAGTTTTATATTCTGTGTATTTTTAAGACCTTAAGAGTTACATACATACAAACACACACACACACACACACACACACACACACACACACACACAGACAAATACAGTTTCCTCTATATTGTGGCTTATACATCTGTCAATTTAACCAACTCTCAAAATTAATAATGGGAAAAATTCTTTACTTGACAGTGATGTTGGCTTTATTCTATTCTTTGTTACTTACATAATAAATACTTTACTGTATAGTAACTTGAATTAAACACTATAAACAGTCATGAAATTGTAGAACCCCTGTTTCTCTCATTCCTTTTCCCTTGCTTTGCCTCCTCCATTCTGTGTCTCCCTTACTCTCAGTCCATCTGCCTGTCTTTCTCTCTTGATGGTGTTTGAGCACATGCCTTTGCAAGTTGCTCTCTACCTCAAAAACTGGACTGGTTTTCCTTTTTCTGTGAGAACTTAAAATTTAAGTTGCCTTTCAGTGGCATCATAATTATCTTAGTGTCGGTCCACAGCCCATGCCGGTAGTATGCTGGAATCCCAGCTAGATTAGAAATTTCAATTCCTTCCCACTTTGATTGCCTATCATTTTCCAGGCTCTAAGCACTGAGTTAGCACTCTAGACCGGTTTTACTTTTAGCAGACTTTGAGCTTGAAATTTATCTGCCTCTGCCTCCAGAGCAGCTTTGGTTCTAAGCCCCAAAGCCCAGGGAGTTGTATGTAAAAAGAGTTAAATTTTTTTCTTTTTCATTTTTATGAAACTCTCAACCAGGCAGTCTTAAGTTTTAAATATTTCATGTAGTGGATTGTTAATGAAGAGCATGTTTTACAGGAAATCTTAAAGCAAATCTTCCTTTTGAAGAAAATCCACTCTGCCTTCTATATTCCTTCTCCCAATGGTGTGTGTGGCTTTTGTATTTCAGGTCACATCCTCCAAACTCTTTAGTGTGTCACTGAAATGCTATTTGGAATTGTTCCAGGATTGAATACTTTAGCCTTTCCTTTTGTTTTTCTTTTCCTGTACTGAAAGCATTTGACAAAAGCCTCCTTAGAATGATAATGAGCTTTGGGTTTCACCTTAGTTCAAATCCTAAATGCAACTGAAGACTTGTCCAGTCATTCACAGAACTGGCTCCTGGCTCCATTCTCATTTTTGAAGAATGAGACAGCCTTCCAGTATCTCACAACTTTTATTAGCTCCCTTTCTACTCATTCAAAAAAAGTAGATCTGGGTTCTCATTGATTTTTGTTTGGTTGTTGTTGTTTGGTTTTATTTTTATAACATAGGTTGTATCTGACATCTTATGAATAAGGACAAATATATGTTTTCATACATCTATCTCATTGTCACTTTTTGTTTGTTTGTTTTGTTTTTCAAGACAGGGTTTCTCTGTGTAATCCTGGTTTTCCTGGAACTCACTCTGTAGACCAGGCTAGCCTCGAACTCAGAAATCTGCCTCCCAAGTGCTGGGATTAAAGGCGTGCGCCACCACTGCCCAGCTTCATTGTCACTTTTAAAAGCCTGATATTAACTTCCTTTGAAACTTGAGCTATCAACATCTTTCATTGGTGAATAATATAATGGTGTGCTAAGCTTTCTCTTTAGACCTATTATTCGGTTTCCTCACTGATATAATCTTGATGCTGGGTTACAGTTCCACAACCTGAATAGAGGCTGTGACAGTCAACAGCACGGGGTTCCAGTCACACCAATGCTTGTCCTGCCTCACTCCTCATTACCTTTTTTCAGTCACTGGCACGTAACCTACATATAAGAAATTACAATATAAAAATCCCTAGACTGGTTATTATTCCCGTTCTTCACAAGTCCCTCATAGGCAGGACACATTCCTGCAGGTATTAATATGTTCTCCTTTTCATGTGACTAATATTCTATATGAATATCCTTATAGCAGGCTTATCTGTTCTCCCAAGGTAAGACATTAGCTCCTTTCTAGCTTTTGATATTGATGAATCACTAAAAACATTCAAGTGCAGGTATCTGCATGAAGATGAATTTTCATTTGGGGAGATAAAAGCCTTGAGGCCTGTTTGCTGGGAAACCTATCAGAAACATGTTTAATTTATTTTTGATAAACGGCCAAACTGTAAGTAGCTATCTCATTTAACTTAGGCGTCTCTGCCTCCTACCTCCTTCACAGTATTTGATGTGGTCCTTGTTTTTCATTTGATCCATTCTGATAGATGCATGCTGTTATTTCCTTGTTGTTCAAGCCAGCGTTTCTCTGAAGACCCCTGTAAGTCCCTTCCCGTGCTAATCCCCTTTACTGTGCACATGTGTCTATTCTCTTTATTGCCGTGCTTCCTCACATGTTTTGAGCATTCTCTAACACCATCTCTACCTTTCAGTTCCTGAATCTTAAGAGCATTCAGCACTGTACATATTGGATCTTTGTCAAATATATGACTTGCAAGTATATCCTCTCTCCTTATGGCTTGCTTTTGCTCATTTCAAGATACTTTTAAATGTTATTCTTATTTAATATATGCTGTGTGTTTGCCTGAGTGTATATTGCCTGTATGCATAGGCCAGAAAGAGGCATCAGATCCCCAGGAGCTGGAGCTGCCCAGACAGTTTTGAGCCTCATGACATGGGTGCTGAGAAGTGAAGTAGGATTCTCTGGAAGAACAGCAAATGCTCCTAAACCCTGAGCCATTTCTTCAGCCCCCTTAATGCTTTTTACACCTTAATTTTGATAAAAACCCAACTTGCTTATTTTTGTGTGCAATCTAACAATTTCTCAATCACAAAATAATTTCTTTTTGAATAAATTTAACATTTCCCGTTTTACACTTAGTTCCCTGCCCACAATTTACTTAACATTCATTGATCTCAGATCACTTTTCCTCTGTAGTGTGACAGAGGACCTCAGGATGAACAATGGAATAAAGGTAAGGACAAGCAAAAATGCTGCTGCCACAGTAACAAGCAAGCTGCAAGCAAGCCAGGAAGATGAGCTCCCTGCTGAGTGCCAGAGCTCAGCCAAGGCTCTCAACCCTGTGTTAGACAACAATTAAATGGATACCTGCTGAAACCTGAGAGCACAGAATCATTGTTCCCAGGAGTCATCTCATAAGATTTACTTGAGAAATGTTCATTCAACAACGTTATCCATTGTGACAGCTTTCTGTTTGGCATCCATGGTAGCAGCCAGAGTTTTTATTGTTTTGGTTTGGATTAGTATATTGGTTTTTTTTGAAAATGGGCAGAGTTGAATCTTTGCTCGTAGACAAGAGAAAAAGGATTTTCATCAAATCTCATGACATACAGGATTCAAGTAACTCAGAAATATCTAATTGTGCTGTTACTATAGTGAAAACACTGTGTCCTTTCATTCTTCTTTATCCTTTGAGGAAAACAATTTCTAAAGAACTTGTGGGATAATTATGTGAGCTATATATTTCTAACTCTGTAGCCTGGATGGTTTCACTTACCGATATGTTTCACTGAAGCATTCTAAACTCCCCAGAAGGATGGGCTAGCAGGCTGGTGTATGTCTTTAATCCTAGCATTTGGAAGCAGGAGGTAGACGGACCACTGTGAATTCAAGCTTCAAGACCAGCATGACCTACATTTTGAGTTTCAGAAGAGTGGAATTTGTTTTAAAAAGCTGAGAAGAATGGGTCTCCAGAAGCACAAATGAAGGCAGAACTAGTCTGATGTTTATCTAAAGCAGCTCAATCAGTCTGCCTGAAGATCCCAATAATTTCAGCCTTATATATTATTGCTTTATTTTGAAATATAAACAAAACCAAACTAATGTTGTTGAGGACATTTTCAAACTGTTAAAAACATTTTAATTTGTTCAGTTTGTGTTTTCTACCATATTTAAATTTAAAAATAAGTCAAGCTTCACTAAAAGAACCATAGTTGGATTTGTTTTAAAGAGAAGTAGGGGGTATTACTTTCTTCATATCAGTTTGGAATCTAATATTTAAAGACACATTTCCACAACCTGTACTTATTATTTAATCATAAAATTGTGATTGTTTTAATCCTGAATTACATCTTTGTTGCTCTGAGAGACAAGGTGTTGCTTTGCAACCTAGGTTGGCATTCCCCTGGTCATCCTCCTGCTTCCCTACTCCTAGGTCCCAGGATCACAGCTACATGCTAAAGTCTTAGATAAAATTTAATTTTTAGGATGTCAGACTTTTGAATGATAATAGACAAAAGTAAAACTAACAATGGTGTGCCAGTCAGATGACTCAGTTGGTAAAAGTGTCTGCTGCCAATCCTGATGATGTGAGTTTGATCCCCAAGACCCACATGGTAGAAGAAAACTGCCTCCTATAAGGTTTCTTCTGACTTACACAAACTGTGCTATGTATATATTTATATACATGAACACATATGACTAAATAAATTACACTAAACTAAAACAATAGCAACAACAATGAGAAAAATGCTGTAGTTGCAATACAAACATGGGTGGTGGAGGGAAGAGAATGACCAGTGATAGTTTGAGGCCAGCCTGGGCTATAAAGTGAGACCTCATCATGAAAAACAACACAATAACAAAACCAAGGGCTGAGAGTGTGCCTCAAGGGTTGAGCATTTGCCTGACATGCCAGGACTTCCCAGTCTTAACTGCCCAATGTGACAGGAGGGATCATTTGAACTAAAAAGAAGAGAGGTGAAATTTTGGGAATATAATAAAATCTGAAGGAAGAGGAACGGAGGTATGAGGAAAGATGGGGAAAAATCACTGGGTAGAATATCAGAAGAACATTCTTTTAGTGTGAAAAAGATAGACAGAAGATGAAAAGGTCAGCTCAGGAACTTTGGGAAGGTCATGGAACACTTGCTCCTAGTTAACATTCCTCAGAACACAGGGTAGGAACCAACCTGCAGGTGGGGACATGTTCCACAGGGAGGACCATTGCCCACCTTCAGACAAGGGAAGTCCTTGCCACCTCATTCCCCGAAGACCAATCAGTTTAAAAAGTCATACTGGTCTGCCAATCACATTATGCCTAATGGCTGCTGCCCTGAAAACTGTATAAAAGCTCACTGAACAAGTTGTGTGGGCTTGCCGCCTCTCCTTCGGGTCTGGCTCAACCCCAGTGCACTGGAACAATAAATTCCTCTTGCTTTTTGCAATCGATTCAGTCTCCACATAGTTCACTCAGGGGGTCTCCAGTAAGCTAAGGCTCGACAGAGTCTTACAAAGGCACATGGTGTTGTGGGTGGGAATTTCAGCATATATTAATGAAGTTTTGCAAGATCTTGTTTGTACTAATCTAAATTTGATTGATAACTCATGATTGGTATATGGGGAGCTAACTAGAACTAAGTAGCTGCAGCCAGTAAACAAATACCTAAAAACATAAATGGACATTAAATAGACACACCTTACAGTCAGTCATCAGTGATAGCAACAGAGTTGTCACCTTGACACCATAGAAATGAGCAAACTGGCAAATGCTTTTTTTTTTTTTTTAAATGCACAAAGAGCCAGTTTCCTACAATGCCCCCAGCTCTTCCAATTAGATAAACTGTTATAGTCTTTAGGTATAATCTGAGGATAAAGTCAACTACAATGTTTGTATTTGCATCTAAACTAGGAGTAGAATAAATAGACAATGAGAACCATGGTGAAGAAGCTGAAGAACAGGACACAGCTCGAATATGTTTGTTTCATCCATGTGTGTCTCCTTGTGTGATGTTCATGTCACATCATACCAGTTGCATCCATAAACTTCTAGAAGTCTATAGTAGCAATGCTGTAGCTCTACGAAAATGATGACAGAGTACTAAACATGGGAAACAGCACTTTAAACTTGAAGGACTTTACCCACAAAAGAAAATATACTGTGATCCAGTGACACTGCCACTGCATACAGAGGAGATACATCTCTGGTGAGGGCTGCTTCAGTCTTACAGCAAAAGTGTAGAAAACTTCCACAAGTAAGAGACAGGGTCAACTAAGGTTAGATTTCATGTGATCCAAGATAGGGATATGAATATGTCAGAAATGACTTTGAAGTAAATATGAATGAGTGTTGTACTAGGAGTTCAATTTACGATAAAGAAGCCTGTTAATTCATGCAGGAGTTAAGACTTTCCATGATATGGTAGACTGGTACAAGAAGAACAAAACTGATTTATTGTAGAAGGACAATTTTTTTATTTTCTTTCGTACTTTTTCTTTATAGAAGCATAGTTACTGTCATAAATATGCTCATTTCAGGGACTGGGTCCCGATAGCATTTAACAGTCAGAACAGTAAAAGGGAGAAAATGATAGGAGGCATGTCAGCAGTCTCTTGCAGAAGTTTAGTTATTGTTAACTCTAGCTGCATCTTTCATGGCGTACTTACTGTTATTCCATGGCATTCCCAGTACGCAAGTGATGGTGGAGAGACAACGCCAACAAGGTGAGAAAAGAACTCAAAGATGCTGGTGGGATACAGCCAAGCTGCCGCCCACCGATGCGTTTCACACCTGAGCTTTCCTTTTCTCTGTGCTAAGTCAGCAACCTGTCCATGCTGTTTTTACATCAAAGTGGAGAGCAAAGAAGTGAGAATTTCCAACCTCAAGAGTCAAATGGACATAAAATTTGAAGAAAAAAAGATATTGTAGGTATTTTGCATGTGTTCTAGAAGGTACAGAAAAGAATAAGAGAAGAAATCCTTAAGACAGACAAAAATCACCTTTCTCAATGAAATCTACAAGGTCCAAGATGAAAATATCCTGGATGAAGTGAAAGCTTGTGAGATAGTTACACATAGAAGACGGAGCAAACAGCCCTATCTGGTTACCATGGTGAAGAGGGAGATCCGAAAGTAACTGGAAAGCAACTGAATTCCTCTGAACGACGACGACGACGACGACGACAACGACGACGACAACAACAACAACAACAACAATCTATTTGTTTCAATTGATATGCAATTATTTTTCATATTTGATGAAAACTCAAACTGATATTTTCTAAAATGCAAGCAACTCAACCACAAAAAAATCATGGACTTCTGTTCTGAAGAATATCCCAGCCAACTGTGAAGTCAATGACAAGGAGAAGCTCATTTAAAGCAGTTACTGAAAATAACCTACTTACAGAAGGAAAGACAAGGACTGAAGATTCCTTCTGAGGACCAGCACATTAGACGGATGGCTTGGACAGTTTGACCAAAGGAATCTCACCCTTTAAAGGCAAGGTGGCACAGAAAGGTATTTTACGATTTTAAAAACTACTGAGCTTATTCATTACCAGAAGACCTTGACTCCCATAAATGAAAAGAAAGGTGCTAAAGGTGATGTCAGATGAAAAACTGAATCCATCTACAAAGGTAAAAAAGGCACAGAAGCCATAAATTCATGAGGGTAAACATGAAGACATTTTCTTGTATAGGCATTTTTAAATGAATTTGCCTAAGTCAAAAGAACTAACAGTAAAGACAATATCTGCAACATATGAAGAACAAATATGTATTTGTACATACTTATATTTTTAAATTTGATATATAACTAATAAATCAGGATTTACTTCAGCAAAGATAGCTATACCTTCTTCACCCTCACATGCTCCCTGCAAAACACACACACTCACATACACACTCACATACACACACTCACATACACACACACTCACACACACACACACATACACACACACTCACATACACACTCACATACACACTCACATACACACACACTCACATACACACTCACATACACACACACTCACATACACACACTCACATACACACACTCACATACACACACACTCACATACACACTCACATACACACACATTCACATACACACACTCACATACACACACACTCACACACACACACACACACACACACACATACACACTTTAAATATGCAAGGCGGCACATTTCAGTTAGTGTGCCCCAGTTATCTGTATTTGTTTCTTTTGCATTTATTGTTATCAGCTGACTTTCAGAAAGACCATATTTCTATTATGTTAATGAAATAGTCTCATTTTATGACTAATGGCAATTCAAGACCCTTCTGTACAACATGCCATCAGAAAGAACCCATAAACACCTGTTTATCTTGACATCGCAGGAGCCTCCCTAAAGCTCTTACTAAGATGTCAGTAGCAGCATTCTTCTCATACCACTCAGGAAAAATAGCTGAGTTAAATCCAACAAACATGTGGAGAGTGTTGCTCTGTATTTTAAAATGAGCCACAAGGAATGTGACAAAATTTACTGTAGGGTATTTGTACTTTTCCTTCAAAATTAATAGAGTCCCAAATTCTCCACATGTTGACTAGTTGTGGCCTTCTATAATAAGCTCCATATACTACAAAGAGAACTTTTTGGTGAACAGTGAGAACTGCAGTAGTCTGCAGGTGTAAGAATAACTATTTAGACAGCAATTGGATATTATCTGAACTTGGAAGAATGCAGCAGTATGTTCTTTCTAGGGTCTATGATCTCTCTAACCATGTGTTCTCAGCTTGGCTTATAGTAACAGGCAAGGATTCAGTGCTATCAGGCGGTCTGTTGTCTAATCAGATACCTACTGATTACCTCTCAAACGAGTAGTGCCAGGATTCTTATGATATCTCAGGTAACTCCGAAGACATGAAACAGGGTAATTTAAGAGAGTGACTTGTGGGGTAGCTCTTCAAGTTGGAAGCTGAAGAACCAAACAATTCTAATGACAGAGACAGGTTTGAAAGGACATTAAAAAAAAAAAAAAAGCTGATTTCAAGCAGATGCCTTAGATGGGCAACTTGGCCACCTCAAGGAAAAGTAGAAAGGAGCCAGGGTGACAGGTTAGACTGAATGATTTGTAGCATGCGATCAGTACACAGGAGAGGCAAAGAGATGGAGGCAAGAAATGTGGAGTCTACAGGGCAAGTGAGAAAGACTGCATTTACTCTGAACAAGCTGGAAATTTCCTGTAGTGTTTAAGCATGGAAAATATGTTCTTTTTTCTGAGTTTTAAGGAATCTATCTAGTCACTTTGTATACAGGCACACACACACACTCACACACACACATAAATACAAATTCACATTCACTAACACATACAAGGTCTTGAAAGAGGAGTCAGGAGGCAGAGTGGCTACTTGGTCTGACAGGTTCTTCAGAGAGCTAATCACCTGAGGACTAAAGTGACACAGGGGGACAGTTAGCTGGCTTTGTGAAGATTTTGAAAGAAAGTTCTGATGTGTTCTCCAAACGCAGATTTCACATGAGGATCTGTTTGAGGAGACACACAGCGAGGTAACCATCTTGTGTAAATTTTAAAACTGTTCTCTAGATCTGCCCTCTGAACTCATTGTTGCTGTTGTGTGACCATATACTGCAGCATCCCTCAGCTTATTGTCATCATTAAGATACGTGGCTAAGGAATTATTTCCTAAGACATGACTCGGAGTCGCTGTGGTGTTTTGAAAGTGGAATGAGGCATTCTGATTCTGAGTTGGACTTGTTTTTCTTTATGAGTAGTAGGTACACTTTTGAGAGGAATTCAACAGTTTCAAACAAGTATCAAAAAAGAATCGATTTCTCTTTTCATTTCTAAGGCTTTTAAAGTGACTAAGATTATATTTGATTTCTGTCATGAAATGGATTCTTAGTTAGTTACTTCTTTTCTTTGGGGCTTCGTCTGCTTCAAGTCATTTGCCCCAAGCAGTAACAGGAAAAACCTCAACATGAAGATATGGGCAGTGAGTACCTTACTCTCTTAACGGGTGCCGATGTCCTGTCCTTAAAGACTGACCTCCAGCCAACCCTTTTCTGACCCTCAGTCCTAAGACACACGGAGAAGGGAAAAGGGAGCAAGCTGTGGTTTCGGAACAATTCAAAGAAGCAAATGACATTTGCAGAAAGCCTGAAGGGCTGGGCAGGCAGCATCTGATTAAATTCTTTGGTAAAAATAAAAATCAGTAGCTCGTAAAGCAAGCAGCTTTGTTTCAATACATAAACAAAGAAATAAAACACATTTTCTACCAGATGTGTCCCTGCCTACTGCATTTCCAGATTTCTCTAAAGCAGCTTCTCATAAGATAGTCTCTGTTCTTTAGACACCAAGTGCTCCAAAGACCAAAATGAAATAGAAACCAAATACTCCTCACTTGAATAAGCTCTGCACTGATGGAAAGTGACTTAGCATTTAGTTACTTCCTAAAGTGTGTTGCAGGAGAGATTTTCTTTGGCATGAATAAGTTCCTGTGTGGCTGGCAACATTGTAAGATGCCCTCGCAGCAGCAGATGATGCACCTTCATCACTTCTATGCACTTAAGGAAATCAGCAAAGGGTCCTTGCAATGTGTGGCTTTCCTTTGGCAGAGTGAAACCAGTCAGCAGTGAAACGAATCCATAGCTATAACACTCAAATCACTGTTAAATCAACTATATCTAGAATAAAAGGAATATAAAGCTATCACGATAGGACAATTAAACCTGTAGACAATGTTTATGAAAATTCTACATGTAGAGAAATGCTCTTAATAAAATCTTAAATTTAGACATTTCTTTCTGTCATGCTTCATGGTCATAAAATAAGATATGTCAACCTAGTTTGAGCTCTTTTCATAGGCTGATTATTATATTACATAAATCAATATATATCATGCAACTTGTGCACTGCCAAAAAATGCATGCTGTAATTATTTCCATTTTCCTGTTAAGATATATCAAAAAATTTCTAACACAAGATTGTTCACTAGTTATAGATAGCTTACTAAATCAGCTACTCAGCTGTAGCCTAATATATCTACTTCACAATTTTCTATTCTTTTGCTTGTTTAACTTCCTTCTTTCTTACCTTCATGTTTATTCCCCCTGTCTCTCTTCTTCCATTCTTCCTCTCTTTTTCCACTCCCCTTCTCCCTTCCTTTATTCATTCTTCTCTATCTCTGCATCTAAGGGCTGAGCCCATGGTTTGCACTCTACTACCCAGCACATCCCCACTCCTCTTGTTTTTTTAGTTTTTATTTTAAAGCAGGGTCTCAATATATTGCCAGGCTAGCCTTCAACTCACCCAGTAGCTCAGGCTAACTTAAATTTTGCAAGCACCTGTGAATACAGGCCAGTGTTACCCTTCTGACTAACCCTTTTGTTCTTACCACCTTGTTACAGTGGAATTTTCGTAAACACTCAGATCATCTGTTTTTAGAGTGACAAGACTTTACTCTTATGGATTATTGTTTTCATGGTAGTTTGAAAAGATTGTAGGCCATTGGATTGTAGGTCGTCATGTGCAAAAATGTTAGAAATGAGGCTGCAAAGCAGCCGAAGACTCAGGATTATGTGCCGATATGGGGCAAGAATTCTCTTAGAACCTCTCACACTGGGTTTATATATTTGTACATATGCATATGTATGTACACACACAAACACAACCACATGCACACACACAACCACACACATTCTGACCCCCTGTGTTGTTCCTTCACCCATCAGGCTTTTGCCTTGGGTATTCACAGAATAATAAAAGGACGGTATTCAATATGAGTTAGTTTTACATTTTGCTTTCTCAGATATCACAGGAGCTGTTAATCTGCTTTGTTTTGAGTAACCAGGTTTAGCTTTTCAAGTTTATCCTTGGTGACATCTGACACAGGAACTCCATCAGCCCCATTTTCTCTGAAACTTGTTTACACTGGCTAAACTCTCTTCCTTTGGGCTTCTACCTATCTGTTTTCTTGACTGATTCCTCTTTGTTCCCTCCTGAGAACATTAGTGTACAAGCATCTGCTCTTTGACCATCCAGGCTATATTTAGTCAGGTCCCATGGTTTTAAGGGTAATCTTTTTTTATGAGAACACTGAACCGTTCTGCCTCTGAATAAGTGAATCCAAAGGCTACTTGGCATTCCAGCTAGCTGTGTCAGTTTCTGTGACCCACGCATTGTTCTTCTACCACTTCCCAATAAACTGGAAGAATCACACGACCAAACACTGTAGATTTCCCTGTGTCTTGTTTCTTTCCCACTTTCAGGAACGGTGTTTCTGATTGGTTTGCATTTACAAGTCCTCCATCCTGAAGACGCTTCTCATTGGTTACCCTTTGGTCTCCATCACACCTCTTTGGGTCCTTATATCCTGTTGATTCTGTATACGTAGTTTAACCAGACTTTCTGCCTGTACTGAAAACCAATCTCTTGCAATCATCAGCAGCCCAAATGTCACCAAATTCAAGGATTATGGCAAAATCATTTTCCAGTCACGTTCCCTTATTTGTTAAAATATTAGACTAATATATTCTGCTTTAATCAGTGGGGGATATAAACTTGTGAAGATAAAATACCTTTTAAAGTATTGGCATGTAGCACTCCTTGAGGACCCCTGCCTTTAAACCACAGCTAATCTCAGAATGTGAATTAGATTGTTATCTTTCTTTGATACCTAATCCAGTGTCTATAACCTGCTACCAAACTTTAAAATATCAAAAAAATTAATCTTCCTGAATGACTTATTTTTCCCCTTATCTAGTTCTTTCTCTTTCTACTTCTCTCTACCCTTTTATCTCTTCCTATCTGTCTCTTCCTCTCCATTTTTTCCATCTTGCAAAATTTTTTATCTTTTTTGCATCATTTCACAATTTTACACAAGCTTATTATCAAGTTCTTAGCTCAAGTTACCCTCTGACTGCTGCTTTCTGCAGTTATAAGCCGCCAAGGATGACTTCTTAGTTCTATTTCTAACTACCTTTAAGACCTATTTGTTCAAGTCACTTGCTTTCCTGAATTATTAAATCGATTTCAAAAGGTTGCCAGAGTTTTCACTCAGATATTTGAAAAAGGAGTAATCTCATTGTTGTTTTCTGACTGATTTTTACCACTTTAAACCATACTTTAGGAGTGACACATGTTCCCTGATACCATGTGAATGGAAATATCCCCACTTCTTGTTAGCGTTTTATGTCACTTATTTTTCTTTACCTTCCTAGTCATCACCACACTCCAGAGTGTGTTCATTTCTCTGTTTATTGCTATTTAACTTAAATGGACAAACTACTATGAAAATAAATACTGATTTTATTATCATCTCAATGTGTATCTCTTGCACCCAAAACAAAGTAAATAAATATCTGATAAAATGTATGGAAACATTATATATATATATATTTCCCTACTAGTAGAAATCAATATCACTATTTTGATTGCATTGACAAATAATGTAGAATGATTAAATATGTATGGCTGGCATCTTATTTGTGAGTGCAGGAATATAACGGGTTCAGAAACCATATACTGTTGTCACTGGGGACACAAAATTAGGGAATGCATGATGCTGAGCAAAATTCTTATATCCAAGAAAAAAGTGTTAAGTTAGCAAGTAACATAATTTACTTTTTTATTTCTTGATGTCTAGTCTGAAATATTTTGTTTATTTTGTTGATTGAATACAGATTCTCTACTATAAGCATGGATAATTAATTTCTTCGATAAGTGAATGGATAGATAAATAGTGCCATTCATCACATGACAGCTAAAATTCAATTTTATTGTTAGAGTGCAGTTAAATTATATTTGAGTAGTTACTACTTTGATCTCAGTTACTTAGACCAAATATGTGAGATACCTCTTGACTTTTGCATATGGGTTGTTTTGCCTTAGAGTTTCCTTTTTAATGATAAAATCTACAAATATTTGATAGAGTCAGGTAAATGATCATTGGTGAAGAACTTATGGGAAGGGTTATGAAATAGAGTTCAGAACATGAGGAATGCTGAAGCCATCCTGACATAGTTCCTGTCTCAAGGCTTCTCTAGGCGCCTCTCATAGGACATATTGTATTCAAATTTGTCTTTGATATAATTAGTTGGAAAATAGCAGAAATGATCTTTACTCAACAGAACTTGATTGAGATATTTTTCAGTCCCCAAAGAAGGCAAAGGCCAGGTGCAGTGGCCTGCATCTGTAATCATTTGATCATTCAAGAACCTAATACAAGAATATGACTGTGAGGCCAGCATGAGACATATACTGAATTTTATGTTTTAAGGATGCTTCAGCAACATATGTATGCCATTTCATAAGTGTAATAAAGAGTGCCCATCCCTAGACAGAGCTGCAGACAACCATTTGCTTCTGGAGAAGGAGAATTAGCATTTTGCAAAGATGGGCTCCCTAATTGTTTGTCTAAGGTAAAGTGTTCAGCCTTGAAACCATATACACACAAAGAACAAAAATGGATTCATTATCAAGGCTGTGATAGTGCATGCCTATAATGATGCAACACTCAGGAAGCAGAGAGTTCAAGGACACCCTGGGCTATAGAGTGAGGTCTAGAATAGTCAAAATTACACAAAGAAACTTAGTCTTGAATAAACAAATAAATTAATAAATAACATAAACATTTCAAAAATGGACTAAGTAGGGTCTATTTATGTATTTTGTACATCCATATAAACATATATGTATGTGTATAATCAAAGAGAAAGGTTATAAATTTGAGATTGAGGATGTCATAAGATGGGTTCGGGGCCCAGTAATTGGAAGAGCTGGGGAGAAGAAAGGCAGGGTGAAAGTGATGGAGTTCTATTTCAATTAGCAACACTAAAAAGTAAAAGTAAGGAAGTGTGTAGAAGCCAAAGAGCTACTTCTGATTCCTTGGGACCTTCCTCTGATTCTTCTCTGGTTCTCAGTCATCTGAATCTGACTCTTACAGAATGTGCTTGCTATAAGGAGTCAATGAGTTATACCACTGTTCAAGCAAGTATCAGACTCTAGAAATAAGGTGACAAGGACCTAGTTCCTGGGAACTTCCCCCAAAGAAACACTTGAGTGTGTAAAAGGACTACAGACTAGAGAGACTGAACTCAGGCAACTGGAGGAAGAAAGTGACTGTTCCAGGATGGCTTCTTAGTGTCTTCATGTTCCTCATGTTAGTTCCCTAGTGTTATCTTTCAACATCTAACCTCTCCTTTCTGTATTTGGAACTTATGCTGAGTCTTGGCTTCAGACACCATCCAGTACATGGCTCCTGCCCGTGCCTCTGGCACATATTTTTTTCTAAGATAATTTCTGCAAAATTTCTTTCAAAGATCACTCCAGAAGTTGAAAATAGTGAGAACTGTACAATTCTCTAAATAACAGAAAGCATGCATGCGTATATATGTATATATACATATATACATTCAATTAATACTTCTCTAATAAATTAGCAAAAAAGTTGAATTTACATCTCATAAAATTCATATTTTAAAAACCTAGAATGGAATTGAGATATATGTAAGAGGTATATAAAAACAATTTATAGCCAGGCAGTGGTAGCACACACCTTTAATCCCAGTACTTGGGAGGCAGAGGCAGAGGCAGGCAGATTTCTGAGTTCAAGGCCAGCCTGCTCTAAAGAGTGAGTTCCAGGACAGCCAGGGCTAGACAGAGAAACCCTGTCTCAAAAAACAAACAAACAAAAACAAAAACAAAACAAAACAAAAAATCTTATAGAAGATCTTGAACACATTTGCCTCTTCGTATCATGTTGTACTAAAGTATAGTAGATTAACACTTATTTAATATACACACAGTCAGTACAATATGATTAAATAAATGCAGAAAAAGTGATCATGAGCCTTTTGGGACTCAGACAAGAGACAGTCTAGATGTGACTCTTAGCACAGGCAGAAATAACAAATATTAAAATAAAACTAATTGTAATTTAAGGAAGAGAAAATTAAGGGTTATTCAGGAATATTTCCATTCAGTTTAATGAATGTTCAAAATACCTAGTCTGATGTTACATGATCATCAATATGAATTATGAACTGAGGGGTAGATTTCAATGCTAGAAAGTTGGCTTCCAAATTTTCCACACTTACTAAAAAGATGAAATTCACTTACATTTTTGAGCATGTGAGAACGTGTATCTTTTTGGCAACCCAGGGCCAAAAAATGTGACCAAAGAAAACTTGTCTTAGGAAGAAAAGCTTTGGCTGGAAACACCAGTAGCTCAGCAATGAGGGTATCACATTGAAGTGATTGCAATGATTTTTAGTTGGATCTGGAGTGTCAGCAAATTATAAGGTCTAGCTTTGCCTCATTTCACATAATGAAATGGATAGATTGATAACACCAATCTCATTAATTCTATGTTTAAAAAATGCTGTGTGTAAAATAATGACTGGTACCTAACAAAGATGATGGTTTATAACCAGCATTATTTAGGAGTTGAGGGGTTGGGTTCTCACTACATTGAATAATCTTCTGCCTTGATCCCTCAAGTGTCAAGAAGTATTAAAAATACTTAGAATTATTAATACCAATGGATGGTTAAATGTATTGGTCTGGACCTCAGAGCTAATCAGATGCGTTTGAAAAAAATCAATATCATGATGATCATTTAAATATTGGGGACAAAGTAATTTTTTTCTACTTGACAGGAAATAATTGAACACATTTGATTGAGATAGGTGGGGAAAATCAACTGGGGATATCTATAGCCTTATTATAAATAGAATTTATGCAGTGAAGCCCCCTGTGCAGAAATTAAAGCTACAAACCAATGCATTATTTTGTGTCCTAACAAAATAAAACTAGTATCTTAATAAATATCAGTAATAAAATACTAACATGTATATCTGGTGTTATATACTTGGCATATGATTTAAACCATGTTGATATTTTTATGCAAATTATTTTCAGATTTTTAAAAAGCAAGATAATGTGAATGTCAACTCCTTCTTGCACAGAAAAATGAACTAAAAAATAATTCCTGTTCACCCTTCATGCAAAGATGGGCATATGTGTTTCTTTGCTTATGCATATTTTAAATGATTGAGTTTCATCTTAAATATTTAATAGCATAAATATAAGTGTTAATTAAGTTTTTATGTATCACATATATATCAATAACTTGAAACTCTATGATAATATTTCTCCAGCTATTTCTATTCAATATAGTCTGCCCAGAATAAGAGAAGTTTCTGAGTAGAAAATCAAGTCCTAAAGTATACCTATGTTCGCTCAAAGTTATTATTTTTAAAATGCATTCTCTGCATGGGATCTACGTGCTAGTGTAGAATAGCTCAGTGGTATGAGAACAGAAAGATTCTGGCAGGGGAAAGCGAGTAATGAGAGGGGAATAGCCTGCGGAGGTAGCCTCTTTGTTCCTTATGAGTTCTGCGCTGTTGGCTTACGATTTCACCTCTGTTCTTCAGAAAGGAGGTCATCCGTCAGATGACGGGTTTCCCGGAATGAACAGTGTAGCTTTGAACTATGCTGGTAACTTATTATCTTTTAAAGTTTGAAAATGTTATTCTGATATTGGAGTATATTTCTTTCATATTTCCAGAAACCCACTTCCTAAATTGAATAATTTTATTTCCCATACATTTTCATTTTGCTGATGAAGAAAATACAAAAGATGAAACAATGTAACTTTGAAGCCAAAGGTCTTTCAAACTAAGACCATTTGATACTGAATTATAAACCATGAATCATAGAAAGCTAATTATGAGTAAGTAAATATTTAAATAAATTTAAACAAGGATGGATGTGGCATGTTCCAGTTAGGGGCTGGGTGACTTATCATCATGATTCCAACTTAGAGAATTTATTAATATGGTAAGTCTCTCTAAATAAGTCGTAATCATGTATTCTAAACTGTTTGACATCTTTTAAGTTTACAAATTGAGACTATATTTTAGTAATGCTACAAATAATTATAAGAATAAATACTACAGAAGATAGAGAATATTTTTAATACACACATAAACATACACACAGAGAAACACGAACACCATTAAATTAAAATGAACAGACAAGTTTATCTCTTTAACACAAATAGCTAACACAATAACGCATGGAAACACACTTGTAAACCTTTACAGATACAGATTGAGTAGAGTTGTAAGTCCAAAATTACATTTTAATTTTAAAATAACCTAAATAGAAGTGAGGCCAATACAGATAGTCCACATTCACTCCACTGAAAAACGAAGGCACAGATGTGTAAGAAGAATGTGCAGGAAGCACTATGCCAACTATGACCTAGAAATCCCAGGAAAATTGCTATTCCTCACTGCAAGCCATGAGACTTAGATGAATAAAACTACAGTGTATGTCTTCACCAACCATCCAAACAGGGTCTGATGTGGAGCTGGGGCAGGGTGAAGAATGAGGAACAGAAGGCAGAGGCAAAGTAAAAATAGTAGTTGCTACTTCTGTTGACTTCAATATGCTACACAGTTTTTTGAAGAAACTTGCTAACCTCTCCCATTGGGCTATCTTGAAATCTGTGAACTTACATTTCTTAGAGCAAAAGTGCTTCAGAAGGTAGGAATTCAGTACATCCAAAGCATAAATCATGAACTCCTAGAAGAATAGGAATTTTTTATCAGTAAATTCTTGACCAAAAGATGCTGTGAAAAATATAAATACCTGAAAAACCTATAAATTGTATTCTGAAAGTCAAATAAAAGTAAATGTAAAATATATATTTCTTAATTTGTAATTGAGAATGATTCTGATATCTAGCAAATGTGTTTCCTTGCCTATTACTAGTGACATGAATTATGTATTGATTAAAATAATTGACTTTAACATGTATACTCTAATATATATATACATATACATATGTATATATAT
>NW_022196898.1:29733371-29738371 GCF_008632895.1 Mastomys coucha
ATATATATATATATGACTATGAATTCCTCTAAAACATTTCTCACATGAATCAAATTATTTGCTTTGAGTGGATGTCTAACTTAATGAAAGTGAAATAAATTGAACAATAATAAATACTTGTATTTATTTTTAACCATTTTTATTGATAAATTCCAAATTATTCTATTCTTGGTTGGGAAATTCCCTGTTGCTACTTAAATTTCAGTTGCAATCTTATTATGTTCTTATCATCAAAATAGATTTTAGGTGTATGTAAGCTAAGCAATGTAGGAGGCAGTGATCAGCATCAGCAAATTGTGGTGTTTGTTGATGAACTGAATTTGACTTTTTGAGAGTAGTGAGAGAAGTCGTGAACATAGGGAAGCAAGTTACAAAATATAAGCTTTCTTTTGAGAGGAAATTATGAGTCCATGCTAGAGACAATTTCTGATGAATGTTACCAAGACCTTTGTCCTGAATGAAAGTTGATGTTTTCTGCAGAAGAATAGGTAAATATATCAACTTAGATTGTCAGCGACTAACCCTAAGTCCAAATTATTTCTATGTCACTGGGAACAAACACATCAGAGCATGATTTGTAGAAACTTCTCAGAAATAGAGGCTTTGAATTTAGCCCTTACCTCTAATAAATATTATTCAATAGATTCAATAAACATTTCTTCGAGTAAATGGGTAAATTAATGAGTTACTGAACGAATGCTCACAGATAAAACTGACTAGCATGTTAAGATGATGAAACCATTGAGAACCAAATAACAAAGACTCTCTGCACTGAGTGGCACTCCCATACATGAACCTGTTTCTTCAAGCATCAATTTTAAAAGATACAGTCTTTCCTTTCATCATTCCAGGAAACTGTCCTAGTATCCACATACTCCAGTTGAGGAGACACACAGAGGTGAGGGGATGGGGAAGATAAATCTAGAGTGCTGGACTTGACTCCCTCCCAAGAGTTTAATCCACTCCCCCACATTCCAATTTACAGTAAAATGAAATTGGCACATTAACCTGAAAGGAAAAAGAAAGAAAGAAAAGTGACCAAATTTATTCAGTGAATCCAGGCTATCATTAATTAAATAATTCTGAGTCTATGCTGTGGAATAGCAAAATTAGGTTATACTTATACCTTGTGAGAGAAAGGGCAGAGATATAAATTTCAAAATCCTAGGGAGTTGAATTAAAATAGAGAGTAGATTGTGCTTATAGTGAGATGGCTTTCAAAACCCTGATGGGCAAAGATAACACTGAGTTCTCAGTCTTCCTGCTTCTTCAGAGAACCTCCTGCCTCCTCCAGGAACTCTCCTGAATGTGGCTTCTTTAGGTAAAAGAGGGATAGAACTAGCCAGCAATGTTGGATCAGAATATGTGTGTGATACAAACATGGAGTTTAACACATGATTTCTCTTTCATTTGAGATATTCCTAGTCCCTTGCTATGGTCATTAAGAAGACTTTGAAAGTTTCAGTCCCGTCTTTGACGAAGTGAACTGCATTATATGTGTTCTCAAAGCAAAATCTCTCATAAGGCAAGTCCAAGCTAGATGGACAGAGCAAGGGAGGGAGGCAACGGAATAGGATGGATGAAACTATACACTGAGAGAACAATCGGAAATATGATAAGTGACAAATGTCACTTGTATCTAAGGGTACAAAGAGAGTGCAAAATATATAGCAAGAAGGGGATACAGACAGGACACAAAACATCCACAAATTCTTCATGATCCACATTAGCTCTAGGCACTTCTTTAGATCTTGTGGTAATATTCTTAGATGTCATGTTTACATAAATGTATTTGAACCTCCATGGGATTGGAGTGTCATGTGCTGTCTATGGGTTGGTCTTTTTATTTTTTTTTTATTTTTATTTTTATTTTTTTATTTTTTGGTTTTTCGAGACAGGGTTTCTCTGTATAGCCCTGGCTGTCCTGGAGCTCACTCTGTAGACCAGGCTGGCCTCGAACTCAGAAATCCACCTGCCTCTGCCTCCCAAGTGCTGGGATTAAAGGCGTGCGCCACCACGCCCAGCGGGTTGGTCTTTTTAAACATAAAGTGTAATTACTGAGTGTCTAATAAAATGTCTTATACCATGGTTTAACTCAAACAATTCATTAAATGCCTTTTTAAAAAAATATTTAATTCAATATTTCACAAACCATCTAGTGCTCCCTCAAACTTTTGTTCAGGGTCTCAGAGCAGTTTATGCATACTTACCCATTCTCTGTGCCGGCGAAGTATATTAAACCAGTTTTAAGTGTCAGAGCACCTTGTACATCTTTCCATAGTTAATGCATATTTGCAACTTTCAGGCACTTCCTTTAATAAGCTTCTTGTGAATGCATTCATAAAGATTTGTCAAGCTTACCTAATCAAGTGTCCAAAGTTAATGCTATACTGTTATTAATATATATATTTCCAACTACTGTTGATGTTATAGCATTTTAAGTCATTCAATCAAACACCTGCTTATTCCATATAAATTAAAACTAGAAAGGTACATTTGACTTAACTGCACTGTCTTTTACAAAACAGACTAGTTGAACATCCAAAAGAAATGTACAATCAACTTTATCAGCAGAAAGCATGTTTAAATACACAGAAATTATGTCCACATGTGAAGTCTTTGAATAGTTTATATTACGTAGACAAGTACCTCCAGAATGGCATTAGTTAAAGTATGGAAGGAAGGTGAGAAATTGGTGTGTTGTAGTGTAATGAACTGCAAAGAGGTTCTTTTTAAAAAGTTTTAATGATATTATTGGTGCTGGAGGATTGCTCAGTAGTTAAGAAAGAACACTTGCAGAGGACCCAGGTTAGTTTCCCCAAAACCATTTTGGGAGCTCGCAAACATCTATAACCCCATTCTAGCTCTGATATAACTGGGCTCACCCCTTTTATCAATAGACACCCGCACTCATGGGCCCATTCCCACATTAGGCACGCACATACATACTCTTAATTTAAAAATAAAAATTAATGATGTCATTAAGACATGGTAGGTGCTAAACTTTTTACAGGAATATTACTAGTAATTCTCTTCTTATTCTCAAAGTTTTGTCACGATCATCAAAATACCCACAGTACTTACAGATTAGAAATGTAAATTTACTGTATTTTAAGCAGATTCATCTTTATAGTGGTGTGTTAAACACTTGATACATTTAAATATAAATTATTTTACAAATTAATGTGCAGGTTAGGAGAACTATAATATTGGAATAACTTTAGAGTCCATGTAAATAGGATTGTGTATTTATTCAAATGACTAGCTTTGTGAAAAAATTAGTTAAAATGGAAAGAATTTTTAAGTCAAATAATAAATGGTAAATTTTAAAAAGTCAAACCATATTTTAAAGCAAGTTACTTTCCTGTTCTTTAATATGAGTACCATAGCAAATGAGATGACTGCACAGTAGGAGGGCTAAGTCCACAATGCCTGGTATGTTACCAATGTTGTCTATTACAAAATAAGTGATTTAACCAATAGCCACATTTCTATATATGTCCAAAGAATTTAATGAGTATAGGTGTGAAATACCAGAATTACTAGCTCTCTTAATTTAAATTTAAAAAGACATTTTGCCTATTCAGACTTTGCTGACAAACTGAGCAGAGATGCCCTCTCTCACTAAAAACATCTAGATTTATTTGGGGAGAATGTAAGATACACTTTTTGGTTTCTCATTGTTAGTTTGATGTACCGTTAAGCAAAAACAAAATAAAAAGATGTTGGCGTTTTATAAGAACATATTTTATGTATGACTGAAGTTTTCACAACACTCTGAAAAAGCCATCAGATGTTAGATTTAAAAATAAAATAAAAGCATTTTTGGACATAGTACACATGAAAAATTGGAAATCCCAGTTTCTTCAATAGAAGTTGTAGAAAGTGTTTGTCTCCTTGGAGTACGACACCCACTTAACACAGCAGAGAATAAGGTACTATACTGTAAACAAAATGTACAGTAAAGAACAATTGTAAATTTACATAAGAATAGTTCATAATTATTTTGGTCTTTCCATAACAGTTTATATAAAATTAATAAAAAAAAAACCTTGAGAGAGCTGTCACCACTCTTTTTTGAGTGCTTATCACTTATATGCACACAGACACATCTATACAGCAATATACTGATGCATTGTTACATGGATATTGAACTAGATTTTACTGCCTAAAACTGAGCTCTGTGTTAGCCAATCAACATTATCCACACTTGAGATACTCTTACATTATGTGTTCTTGTCATGTCATAACTATAAAAACATGAAAATATAACTTTACATTATTTCAATTATTTACATTAGTTCAAGCTTGACAGAGAAAAATTGATAAGCTCATTTTTTTTTGGAAGAGTAGGCCCAGAGGTACAATAAATAGCATTAATTGTATATAGTCATCTTTTTTAAAATAATTTTTAAAAACTCATTTTAAGTACAATATGGAAATAATTAGTCTGCAATTTGGTCATTCTAGCATTTATTATTAAAACTTAAAATGTACCTCCAGCATCCCTGGTGAGTAATGCACTCAAATTATTTGGAATGATCTTGGAATTTATAGAAGGGATGGTAAAATTTAGAGAAGATCATTATGAAACTACATGTTACCATGTAGAATGCAAGTGGCTACTATTAAATCTTACATTTCTGATCTTTAAAAATAGTCAATAAGGATGCTCTACCAAGCACTTGGTCAGACACCAAATATTACAGAGAATTTTTATGAGAAAAAATAACATAAATCTTAAAGATAACTACTGGGTATCAGTTGCCTTTAACCCTAAAGCAACTTTACTTGGAGGACAGTAGTGGAAATAAACATAAAAGGTATTTTAATGAAGGGAAGATAGATGACTTAAGTGAATCAAATATCATAGTATAATCTTTTTAGTGAAAAGTTACAGAGATGGGATAGTATCCACATTACACAAATTAAAGTGCCCCTTCTACTTGAGGCATCAATAAGAATTAATATATTAGAGTTGATTTTATAGATAGAAATGG
>NW_022196898.1:29743371-29760520 GCF_008632895.1 Mastomys coucha
TTGGATTTCCTGACTCTGGCTACTCCTTCTGCCGTAGTCCTCACAAACACAGAGGGCTCTGCACTCCTCATATAAGTCCACATTTTATCAAACACTGCGATTTTAGATCTCTGCAGACAAAGCAAAGGGGCCGGAGACATTTGAGAGCTGGCTCATAGAAGATTCGGAGATTGCAGAAGGGAGGCCGGAACTTCTCAGTGCTTACACAGATAGTGCCCAGGATGCATAAAAGCTTTCACCTTTTAACTTTTTTTCCCGATAATAATTCTATTGCTATGAAGAATTAATTTCCTTTGCACTTGTGAAAGAGCTCAGTTTGTCATTGAAATCACTGAAGTAATTAGAACCCATAATGAATTAGAAAATACGCTACAATGCACACGGGACTTATTAAAGACAACAGGAAAAGGATGTTTTCGTTGCCCCGGTTAAAAATACTCTTCTTAAATTAAAGGTGCAGCAGGAGTCTTGGTGCCTAATTGGGCCCGGAAACCACTAAGGACTTTCGGTAGAACTGCTATGTGAAAAACGTGAGAGATGATGCTGGAAATTTCTAGTAGACATTGTGGGGATAAATCATGGTTGTCAGCTTCACTGGATCTGGAATCACAGAAGAGATAAGCCACCAGGCACATCAATGAGGCCAGGTGCTTGAGTGCTAGCTGAGCTTGCTCTGGATTAGCAAGTAGGAGGCAGTGAGAACAAAAACAGGAATGGTGTAGGCTTTTGAAACTTCAAAGCGCCCCCTGCAATGACACACCTTCTCCAACAAATCCACCTCTCCTCTCCCTTTGCAAGCAGGTTTATCAACTGGGGAGAAAGTATTCAAATACATGAGCCAATGGGGCCATTGTTATTCAAAACAGCTATGGTTGCAATGCAAGATTATGTAAGCCAATCTTATTAATTGCATTGTAATATATTTTCAATCTATTGATCATGTTCCTCTAGTGAATCATGATCCACACTGACACTAACTGATGCACTGCATAATAACATTTTTAGGAAAGGAAATCGCCATTGGCCATTTAAAATATTTCTTAAATAAACAGTAATTTTTCTTTTGAATATTTGACCATCAGACTACTTTGTGTCAAGATTAAGCTAATCTTTTCCACAACAGATAAGAAAGAAAAGAAAGAGTATTATTGATTGAATGTGTATCATAAAGATTAGTTTACTTTAAGACAGAGGCAAACTTGAAAGGAGGCCTTTAATATTCTCCACACAAAGCTAAAACCAGCTGCACATGGATAGAAAGGTCAAACCATTTTACAGCTACATGTATTTCTTTGCACAGTTCTCACAAATGACTTTAATCCCCTTTAGCAGGGTGACTTTGAATAATCCGCTTTCTTATTCTAATATATTAATAGAAATTATAGGATGCAAAATTGAAATAATATTTTCATTTTCAACAGTGGTGAGATGTTTGTAGATTCTTCTTAATAGATGCCATGAAACTTTCAAGTTATAACCTTAGTAAGGTGTTGTCAATTCATCATAAATTGGTTTAAGACAGACCTACAGAATTTCTGAGCTTGTCACCCCAGTAATCCTAGCAGCTTCACACAAAGAGCATGGTTTATTTTGGTGAAACCTCATGTCAGATGCAATCAGAATAAGAGTAGCCTTTGTCTCTGAGGCAAATAAGTCTATGATGCTACTGCATCACTAGACCTGTGATATGCGCAAGCTTGTTGCCATTGCTGTTCACTGCTCTATGGAAGGGATCTAGGTGTCCTCCCTTAAAAGATACTAACTTTCATTACCGCATTACAGTTTCTATTAGCAAATCATTTTTCTGAATCACGTAAATGTATTTCCAATACTGACAATATCCCTTCCTGAGATTAGAGATTTGGTAGCATTCTCTGGCCAACCAGGCTTCCTCTCTGGTATGACATACAGCTCCAAGGATGCTCCTCTGGGAACTCATCTGCAAGTCTTAGCTTAATGATCATCATAGCATTTGTATAGAGTAGATTCCTTTTAAAAAATACAAATCTATTGAATAGTTAGGGACTTGGTAAGGAAAAGCAATCTTTGCCTGTTTTTGGAAACCAACTTATTCATCATTTCCTCTCCTGTCTTTTTTTTTTAGCCTCTACTATAATATTTCACTGTATTTGATTTTAGTTAAATTGACAGTTTCAACTCCAGATTTTTTCTAACATGACTTCCCCCCAAAAATATGTTTAAACATTTGCAACAAATTGTAAGCTGACTAAAAGGGGTTTGAAATAAAAGTACACATATATTTTAACAATTTATCCACTGAATTTATCAATTTATTCAAAATTGAAAGAAATATCTGAGGTACATTAAAGTGTTAAATAAAGGACTGGTGAGATGGTTCAGCAGTTAAGAGCACTGGCTGCTCTTGTGGAAGTACTGAGTTCAATTCCCAGCAACCACATGGTGGCTCACAACCATCTATAATAGGATCTGATGGCCTCTTCTGTCATGTAGGCATACATGCAAATAGCACTCATATATATAAATATATAAAAAATAACACCTTTTTAAAAGAGTCATATTTGGTTTGTTTTCCAAACAATTTTCTTTTTTTTTAATTTAAAAATTTTGAGATTTTAATACAATTGCATTATTTCCCTTTTTCCCCTCTCTCCAATCCCTCTGTAAACATTCCCTGGTCTCTCTCAAATTCATGGCCTATCTCTTGTGCATGTGTGTGTGTGTGTGTGTGTGTGTGTGTGCATAATATATATATATATATATTATGTTATATACAATTATTATATAATTGTAATAATAAAGTATGCTTATGTATTATTTTATAGACACATTCATGTAGCAAATATCTTAACCTTTCTCTCTGATACTGCAGTGTACTGCTTTAATACAGTACATTGGGATTTCCAAATCATAGAAAATCTAAGAAGTTGTGATTTTAGAAAAGAAACAAACAGGACCTAGTCTGGTGAAGCTCTGTGTATATCGTGGGTATGCTATAGTACACTGGCATACTACACATGTGTAGGGCAGATGTCTTCCTGGCACTTTCTACCTTATTTTTTGAGACAGGGTTTCTCACTGAATCTGGACCATACAGAGTCCTCAAGAGTATCTGGCCAACAAACATCAGGAGCCCTCCTGACTCTTCCTCCCAACACTGGAATCACAGGCACACTCCACCATGCCTGGCTTTTTCTGTGGGTGCTAGAGATCAGAATACAGGTCCTTATGCTTGTTTTGCAAGTAGTTTCCCAACTGAACCATCTCTACAGTTCCTTTAGTAAATACATAAAGACATTCAGAATACAGGAAAATATAAAAAAGGCAAATAGTTGTGGATTCAGAAAGCAAGCAGGAATAAGTCCTTTACTAACTAGTACTGTAGCTTTGTTTCCTGCCCATTGTTCTCATTCGACCACCCTTGCTTGGAAAGCGGATCTGTATTTTGGGAGACAGTAGTAAAGACACTGATCCAAACCTTCCAGACAAAACGACCAAGGACGTCATTCTTAGTCATTGCCTTCAACATAAATTATTTAGAATTATTCTGCTTTCCTTTTTGTCATCTCAAGAATAAAGTTCTAGTAAAGGAAAGTATTTGGAGCTGAGTGTGATGATTCATTTTTATTGGGGGGCATCTGTCCCCAAAAGGCAGTAGATGGTGGGAAAGTTCAAGGCCAGACTGGGAAGGACAGTAAAGACACTGTTCCAGAATTAAACAATCAAAAATTTATTTGGATTAAAATTATATAAGATACTGACTTCACACTTCAATTCCCAAGGAAAGATAATTTCATATATTTAAAATTTATTTTTATAATATGCTAGCCACATTAAAATGTAAGATTAAAATCTTTTCATGTCAATGCAGTATTTAATTTGGGAAACATAAATATTTCTGTCTGCCTATTATTTTGTTTTAACTTCCTTTTATGATATTGCTTAATTCCTTCTATTTCCATTTATTTTCAAAGTTTGTATTACTCTTTGAAAATGAGCAGTCATCTTTGCGAGGCAAAAATGCTTTGGGAGAATACTTAGTAAGATTCAGAACAAAAGTATGTGGAAATGTGAATGATACCTTATTTCAAAGTTATCTCTTCCTTTAAATGCCAAAACTATAATTGGAAAATTTTCTAGATTTTACCAACAGTATTTCAATATCATTTTTATTTTATTCTGATCTATAATAACATAGCACAGTTTTGTTTTCTGCCTGCCTAGACATTATTATCATTATGGTAACCGGTGTGAAAAAAAAAACAGTAAAAACACAAGTGATTATTTTATTTAAACAAGGTAATAAAATACTTCGAACCCCAAATGAAACACGTAAACTGGGAATTTTAAGCATTTTAAAATGAGAGTGTTCTCAAGGCTTTTCAGCATTGTAAACTTTGTTGTGAGCTTGTCTTCAGCATTTGCTGGAGTGAGAAGTAATGCTTCTTATGTATGGTCTGTAAGCAAAGGCTTCCTGTCATCAGGGTACAGAGCATTCATTGTGGCAGGAGATAGTTTCTAAATTACCCAGCTGGACAGTCAGAGGCCAGTGACATTTGTGGAAAATAGCTGTGGGACAAAAATAACCCACTTGTCCTCAAACAATCTACTAGCTTACCCAATAATCATAATGTAATAATAAAATATAACCTTTTCTCAGCACTTGGTCCACTGAAGTCCCATGAATCAGGATAGCCTCCTGTCTGTCTTTAGTCTTCTATTCCCATGAAATTTGAGGAATTTCCACTGTATGAGTTGTGTGGTTGCTAAGCCTGGCAATTACCTTGAAACCAATGTTTCAAGAAACCAATGTCAAAGCTTCCTAAAAATTTGACCACTTTTGCCATGCACTATTCCAATCAAACTGAACAGGAGCAGCAGAGCAGGTTTATCCCAGGCTGGCTATGTCTTTAAAACCCACAGATGAATAAAATGTTTCCTCAGTTGTTCTGTGGAATGGTGAGAAAATTAAAATGTCAGAGAAAGGAAGGCTGCCAACCAGGAGGAAGTGACTTCACCTTGTTCTGGGTCATCTAGACAATGTGTAGGCATGCAGGAGCTGGCAGCTAAGCAGATTGTCCTGCTGTATCGAATCTACATAACACGAAGGAGTGGAAATCTGTGATAGATATGACTAACCACGTATACATACATATGTTCACCATGTGCGCTGTGCTACTTATTGTTCTATGTTCACATTCAGCATTTATTTCATGCCTACAAGTTTAGAAGCTATTTACATATTTAAACATGAGTGAAGGACTATAAAGAATCTCTTCTTGTATGAGTAATATCCTACACCTACAGAAATATGTATGACTATACTCAGTTTCTAAAACCTTTGAAAACTGTATGTATATGTGTGGCTGATATACCAAAATCTATAGATACATATTTATTCCTGCACACATACACTGCTGATCTTGAAACCTAGCACAGAAATAACTGGCAGTATTGAAAATAATAGAATAGAAGGAGGATTTACAAACTAGTGAAATCTGTATTCTGCATATTCTTAGTATCAGGAAATTATGCTGCATCTTTTTTTGTAAGCTGCAAATCTAAAAATTGTGATGCTACTGAAAAAGTGAGTACTATTTTGTAAGTGTACAATGACTAGAACACTCTCATTTATCATTGTATTTACATATTTTATTGGAGATAAAGAATGGAAACTAGGACCTTGCATGTGCTAGGAACATGAAATCTGTTTTTGCCTCATAGTTACACTCCTAGGGAATGACCCCTCTTGTGCAATTTTATTTTAAATCCAAGTCTCCCCAAGTTTCCTCGCTGGTTTTGAAATCATTCTGCAATCCAAGTGGACCTCAAAATTGTGACCCTCTCATTCTCATTCCCAAATAGCTGTCATTAAAGACACATACTTCCCAAGCCCAGACAATAATTATGTAAATATAAATAGGTGTCATCAGTGCCACAAACACAGTAACAAAACATTTTGTTTGGATTTAGGAATAATCTCAGTTATTGTAGCTCTCTGGTAACCATGATTATTGAACAGTGAAATATACACACTCATGACACATACTCAGAGACACACAAACAAACACTCTCATATACAGAACCAGGAAAATTTCAAACTAATTCTTTCATTCTAATGAGGAACAATTGCATTGATCCTACGTGTCTGTCATTTATACTGTTTCTAAACTGAAACATGTCTATAACACTGAGTAACAACACTGTGGTCTGATAGATTAAGATCAGAGTAACTTTACTATTTACAAAAGAGAATAATTAGACTACTACATAAGAGATAGGGAACCATTATTTGACCATTTTCTTTTTTTCCTGAGACTAACAGCACTAACACATACCACTTGGTCAGAGAGTGAACAGTGTGTCTTGTCTATTCACAGGTGACAAATTGAGGAAACAGCTTGATTATCGTGAGAAGGACCTTGGTCATGGGTAAGAAACTCTTGCTCCCCTTCTGCAAGTCAATCATTGTCCTTTGTGGACTGACAGACCTGTGGCAGGCTCATGGAGAAAACCATTGCCTGCCTGCTCTAGATTCTAACTTGCTGTGGGAATATGACAAACATAGGTTCTGAAAAAAAAATCATTTTCCAGAAAATTATAGAACTATGATCTGCCCTATTTTAATAAGGGGAAATTATCAAAATTGAAACTCTAAAAATAGTAGTTTATATTTGAATCCCATTTCCCTCCTAATTATAGGTATTTTACAATGGCACTCTAATTAAGTATGCTTAGCAACTCCACAGCAGGTCACAGCAGCATAGTGGAGTCCATAGAGATGAAGCTGATAGACACAGAGAGAACCCTTCCAGGCCCACAGCTCTCAGTTTTTACAAGATTGGACTTGTAAAAAAAAAAGAAAGTCACATTCTTCAAACACAAACTAAATATTGATAGCATATTGATGAATGAGTAGAATATGGAGTTTAAATTAGAAAATTTAGAGCCTAAGTCACACTTCTAAATCTACTATGGACTCACCGACCTCAATAAAGAAATATTAAACATAACCTAACTTAACATTTAATTATTTACCTGAACTCTAAAAGTACTTAAGGCTTTGATAGAAACAGCTAATATCATCATAGTACAAAAAGAGATAATTACAAATTAGAAACTCAGTATAAGTTACTTTTACAGTAACAGAGTTATTTTTGTAATGAAAATTAGTTGCATGTATAAGAGATCCAAATTGCAGTTTAGAAATGGATATTCACTTTTAAGTATTCCAAGGTTTCTTTCATTTCTGTATCTACTATTTAAAATTTGGACGCTGTCCTTACTTCTCAAATTGTTCTCCCTAAACCTGAATTAAAAGCTTTCTGTCATCAAAACAGACAATTGCCTTAGTTACTCATAGATGCTCTAGTAAAATTAAAGAACAAAAATATATAAAGCTAATAACACAATGAAATCATGTCATATTAGGAAATGCTATATTAGAGCAATATTCCAAAGAAGGGCAATCACCTGTCTCCCACATGTAATTAGTTCTTTCACTAGGTGTTAGGACAGGGAATAAATAAAGCAGGTGGCCAATGAACAAAGCACAGGACCACATCTTCAGTCTGATAGCCCACTTCCTCTGTTCCCTCTTCCTGCTTGGCTGGCCACCATGACAACCAATGTGACCAGCTTTCAGTCTGCCTTGAATGTACAACTCACGAAAACTCAAATTCTCCACAATTAAAGGACAGTTGAAGAAAAGCATAGACCCATCGTGTGTGGTGATTATTAATCTCATGAAGAGAAGCAAATATTTCCTTTGCAAATTCCTTCTTTCCCAGAAATGTAAAATTTCAACTGTACTCAGCTAACAGACTGAGGACTAGTGGGAAATGTTGACAGAAAAAAAAATAGTTTTATCTTTATAAGGTCTAAATTAACTATGTTTTGTTCTATCTATTTTACATGACACTCAGGGGATTGGAGTTCTTAGCTTAAAGGAGATCCATTTCCTTACACTGAAGCACGTGAGAAGGGATGATGCACTATGGTTCCAGATGGAAAGAGATGGAAAGTTACAACATCTTGAAAAAAAAAATCACTGCATGGAAGGAATTCATTTATCATATTACATCGGGTGACCCTATTGTCAAATATAAACAGAAGTGGCAAGTGTGTCAAAAATCACTCTTAGACGAGCAGGTCTTTGATTTAATCTAACATGGAGAGATGAGCCTTTAAGAACGATAAACTTCAAATCAAAAACATGTCATGTGTTTCAATGAAAGCATTCATGTGTTTCTGTTGTAGTGGTCTATGTTTTTATCTAAACTCCCATTTACTGACAGGAACACAATAAGGAGCCTGTAAGCACATTCAAGCCCATGGTTTCTTTCTCTAGCTAAGAAGAGCTGACTGCAATGCTGCATGCATTCCAATCCAGTCAGGTTGTTTCAAATTCCTTCCAAAGCTGCAATAAGACAGACACAATGAGGACCCGCTCACATTTCAACCAAAAGTGATGCTGTAACTCCATAGAGTCAAACATGGATGTGATCAAGAATAGAACCTAGACACTGGGAAACAAAGGCATGTCTGTACAAGACAAAGCAGTAAAGAATCATTTTTAGCTCTCAGAATACATCAAACTTCTAAATTATTTGGCCACTGGTTTAATATCACATAGAAATCAAACAATAACCATGGTTCACATGTTTTCCTCAGATATATATTACAAAATATATTAGAATAGAAATTTTACTCAAAGCTGATTTGGTCAGAGATTTGGAAGCTAAAAAATCTAAGAATGAAGAGAAGTGTCATGCATGTCTACTGTGAGGGTCTTCTTAGCTGTGTCACTGCATGGTGACAAAGAAAGGCCAGAAATGGCCATATGCAGAAGGGACCCAATCCACAGGTGACTTCATTTTCTAACACACTAAAATCATGAGAAGTAACCAGAGTCCCTTATCCATATCCTTAATCCTCTCCCAAAGCAGCTCCAATCACTTTCTACTAGACTCCATTTCTAAGAAGCCCCACCCCCTTCCCCAAACCTCATACCGGGAACCAAAATTCTATCGGATGAATCTTTGAAGGACAACCAAGCCATTTCATAAACACAGTCCTGAATTATCAGGTAGGAATTCTATGAGGTTAAAAAAATAACACACGAAAAATATTTCTTTGGGAAATGTCGTGAGGAGAACAAAGCAGTTTGCGCAAATGAGTGTTGTTCCTTCTTCATTACTGTAGGAAGCATAGACTAGGACCCCAAATCTTGTGCAAAGTGCACAGTTACGGTACAAGCGAGTTCTGCAAGGCAAGGATGCACTGAAGCATAAAAGCAGCAATACTCTTTGGCCAGGGCAACCTTACTTTCTCATTTATATAATGGACAATTTTAGCCAGCTGGTCATGATATCTGGATTCTTGCGGCTTATACCTGCATTTCTGATTGACTGAGTGAAGAGTGAAGACATGCTGAAATAGAAAGTTGCAACCACGGTTACCTAAAAGTGACAACTGCAGGTCTCAGCAGATGCAAACTCTATTGGAAGAGTATCTAGAAACCAGTATGATTATTTTATACCAACATATATAAGACCAATAAAGGATTATATAGTAAGTCCCTGTGTTACTCATAGAATTTACTTACATCAAAGCATACCTGAGTTTTCCAAATAAGTAAAACAAGCCCTACTGAGTAAGAGTAACTACAGCCCTTACAATTGTATTTTTAACTAATAAATATGCCGTCTTCTGATGTACT
Organism: Mastomys coucha; assembly: GCF_008632895.1. Taxonomy (NCBI): domain Eukaryota; kingdom Metazoa; phylum Chordata; class Mammalia; order Rodentia; family Muridae; genus Mastomys; species Mastomys coucha. The sequence continues at coordinate 29,753,072 of NW_022196898.1, forward strand.
CTATTAAAACTACTGATATATCAAGCTAGGGAACAACTATATAAAATGATTACATGATCATATATATGCTCAGAAATGATGCTAAATTATAGTTAATAATAATCTGTGTCATAACTTTATTTAGATCTGTAATATAACAGGTGTTTCTGCTAGGACATATTTTGCACTCTAATTGAGGTGCTAATAAAAGCACTATCCTTTTTTTTCACACTTCCAGGTCATTGTGCATAGCAGCTATGGTTCTGCTCCCAAGATCGTTTCTTCCCATCCCAACTTGGTCCCAGTTGAAAATAATCAGGAAGAGATAACACAGGAAATGCGGGAGGAGAGTATTGAAATCAAAATCTAGGGCTCTGACATTTAGCCCGTGGAAGGTCCTTGCCTTTATCTTGAGGCTGATTAGCCAACATCTCACTCTCACTGGTATACATTCAAAGATATTTGGTAACTATTGGATCATCTTTTTTTTCATATTTGTTGGGTTACTTAATACATCGTCTGTGTGGAAATATGTCAATAAAATGAGATCTTCTGAAAATATAATGCAAGCATGAAAGAAACTTATTCTGTCTTATAATGGATTAAAAAAAAGTTAACCTACACATTGTAGTTGTATTACCTATTTTAAACATTACGAAGTTGAGGACTTTTCCTTTGAAGAGTTTCCTCAAAAATTCAGCATTTACAGCTGAAACCTAATCTGCTTCTTAATGCTGAAATAGCATACTGGATACATACATGAGTCTCTTCATGGAAGTTATGGATGGTACATGTAGAACATCTTATAGATGTGCTTATCAAACATGAAAGAAATATGCAGTACCCTTTCCTTAGAAAACTACAATAATATTATCTGTATTTTGTTTCAATTTTGATCCCATAGAATGTTTATCAATTTTGATAAAATTCAGATTGTATAGCATCATTATGTTTTTTTCCTTCTGAGAAATTAAGAATAAAAAATAAGGGAGCATAGCTATAGTTGGAGATCAGAAGGCATGGAAAGTCTGAGATAGAGACAGAACAAGAGCAAAAACAGTGACAGAGACAACTGGTTCTTCTCACACAGCAGCTTTCCTGGACCATGGGAAGAATGGTGGCAGGAATAATTTATGGGGGCTAAATTTAGAAGAAAAAAATAACCACAGACACTAAAAATCAGAATCACTTACCCTGAAAAACTCTTTAGTGGAGCCAGAGTCTAAAGTTCCATAAGCAATTTCTGTTTGCTTAGACAGATCCTCAGCACTTTCGATGGGAGACACCATCCTCTCTACGGTCAGGAAGGCAGCTAAGTTAGCCGTGTAGGAGGAGATTATGATCAGGGTAAAGAACCACCACACACCTCCAACAATGCGCCCAGAGAGGGATCTGATAACAAGTATGAAATGGATTCGTAAAGTGAAATGAATGATCGAGTATAAAACAAGTTTACATTCATATGCAAACAGCCACTTACAGAAGAGTCTACCTTTTAGCTTGCGATATAACTTTTCATTAGTGAAACTAGAAATTACTAATCATTTTGAGCAAGGAATACCGAATAATGAGGTTGAGATCTGAGGATGTATCCAAAGACCTAAACTCCATTCTTAGGATTCTTTCATAATAGACATAATAATCAATGGTGTAAAAATCCACGAGAAAGAAATTTCAATGTACAAATGTACAAGCAATTCATCTAATATGCAAATTCTTTGCCTACTCGTGTGGTACATAAGCACAACAAGAGAACATAAGAACATCAGCAAAGTTCGTTACAAAACAATACTAAAAAAATGATTTATACCGTAAAGTAGCTTTAAACATGAAAGAACCCCTCCCTTTAATACAGCCCACCCCAACCCCACAAATACACCGAGTTCCATTAGCTTCTTGGGCGTGCAAACACATGGGTATTCAATGCAGTACAGGAAAGAAATGGACAAATGAATGATACTAAAATAAAACATAATTCTTAATGAATACAAATTAAATCCCTTAATGGTGTGTACTGCTCTGACCCCTGCTCCTTTGTGTTTCCTGCTTAAGAGAAAAAGAAAACTCAAAGAAAACAGATTAAATGCTTAAAAGTTTTAAAGGTATAAATTTCTAATGTGAAGTATATATAATAAGACAGTAGCACTTAAATACTATAAATATATATTGTGGGTTTTTTGTTTGTTTTTGTTTGTTTTTGTTTGTTTGTTTGTTTTTTTTCAAGACAGAGTTTCTCTGTATAGTCCTGGTTGTCCTGGAACTCACTCTGTAGACCAGGCTGGCCTCGAACTCAGAAATCTGCCTGCTTCTGCCTCACAAGTGTTGGGATTAAGGGCCATCATTGCCCAGCTATATTGTGTTTTTAAAAAGCTTAATAGATTTCCAATATTTTACTTTAAACATTGAAGTAGATAAATATAGCTATATGGGTAACAGCAGCCATCTACTATGTTATTTTAAAAGATTTTATGAGATCTGTATATATTTGAAATAGTTCTAAAATATTAAGACATGAAAATTGGGACATTTATGGGCATAATAAAATTGGTTGGCAGTTAGCATTAACTAACATATCCTTTGATACATTAGACACAAGATAAAATTGTGGACGATTTTGGTAGAAAAAGCCATTCACTCAATACAAAAGGAAGAGGCAATTCCCCAAATGTCAAGATTTAGAACATTTTTGCTTAAAATGAAAAACTGAAGGAATGTAATTGAGCGTCCATGACAAAGTCATGATAAAATGAAAATGTTTAAATAAACATACTAGGAATGGAAAGTTTAAATATTCTTCATGTGGAATCAGAATCGAGTATTTTACAGACTTTGCTTCTAGGAAACCCTGACATGGACACAGCTACCATCAAAATGTATGCTATTTACTCATGCAGCATCATAATTCAGGACATATACCCTGCACTAAAACAGCAGACTGGAGCCCAGTTGCTCAGATCCCTCAACACTAATGTTAAATATTGCTTAATAAATCCGACACTGTACCAATGTCCAACATGATTAAGAAATATGATTATGTGTTACTCTATTTTAGCCAAAAAGTAAATACTAGTCAATATCTGTTTTCTTTTAATCCAGTGCTTAAACATATTGAGATTAAAAGTATTTCTGTATTACTTTAATTGCATTAATTGTAAAATAAAAAATAGTTTTAGAATTTATCACTTATTTTTAACTGTTTTAAAAGCAACAATTAAATTTTCTTGGGGTTCTAGTGAAGTTTTATTAAGAGAAGGAAACTCAATTTTAATTTAAGATGAAAGTTGCCATAATCAAAAACAAAAGTTGTACGTTGGATCACATATAGTGAAGATTATAAATGTAAAACCACAGTCATTTCTTTTAATATGCATCAAATAATGATATTTAAATGGCCTGTGACTTATATTGAGAGATATTGTGAATATAACAAAGCAAGATGAAGAAAAATATAATCACTATGGCATATTGCTTTTCTATTTTCTATTTCAAAACATATCTTACTATGAAAAGACTTGAAACTTTTCTTCTTCTTCTTCTTCTTCTTCTTCTTCTTCTTCTTCTTCTTCTTCTTCTTCTTCTTCTTCTTCTTCTCCCTCTTCTTCTTCTTCTTCTCCTTCTCCTTCTCCTTCTCCTTCTTCTTCCTCCTCTTCTTCCTCTTCCTCCTCTTCTTCTTCTTCCTCTTCCTCTTCCTCTTCCTTTTCTTCTTCTTCTTCTTCTTCTTCTTCTTCTTCTTCTTCTTCTTCTTCTTCTTCTTCTTCTTCTTCTTCTTCTTCTTCTCCTCCTACTACTACTTCTTCTTCTACTTCTTTTTCTTCTTTTGTAATTTTGGACAAGTTATAATTACTGAATTCAATAAATCATCCTAGACTGTAACTCAAATATGTTCTTTCAACATTCTTTATGAAGTTCCACAGTAGATTTTACTCGAAAATGGATGATGGATGAATTTTCAAAAAATATTTAAAAGGAGTTTTTAGTGGTTTGTTAATTTTTATCTCTTTTTAGAAGGAAGTAACTCAGCCTACTGTTTTGATCTACAGTGGTCATCACTGTCTTCCAAAACATGATAGTTGTGTTCATTCTTAAAATGGTCGTTAAACTGACAATGTTATGCTTTTTGTACAGTTGTTAAATACATATGGAGAATAAGCAGAAACTTACATCTTATTTTTAATGGTATATATTATATTTACATGTTAATAAAAATCAATAATAAGGGAAATATCTTAACTAAAAACCTGGTTTTTTTCTAAGAAATAAATATTATTGTGTATGAACTGTAGTGCATCTTGGCTCAAGAATAAAAGCACAGAAGAAAATATCCTACTTAAGAAATAAGTTCGATAAAAATGAGAAGTTATCTGAATACGACAATGAACCCTAGGATGTTGCAGAATAAATGTGCCTTGCACTACAGCCTCAAAAGCAAAATATTTTCTAGTTCTTACTTAGCAAACACTAGATAAGAAAGCAAATTCAGTGCCATGTTATAAATGGAATGTAGGAAAGCTTCCAGACCTGGTCTATCTCTAGGAACAGGACAGTGTCTTCTCTATTATATCCTGTCTGTCTGTCTGTCTGTCTGTCTGTCTGTCTGTCTGTCTGTCTGTCTATCTATCTATCTATCTATCTATCAATCTATCTATGGAGAAAGAGAAAGAGAGAGGGAAAGAGAGAGAGAGACAGAGAGAGAGAGAGAGAGAGAAAGAGAGAGAGAGAGAGAGAGAGAGGCTTCTCTTTATCTAAAAGAGAGAGTACAATGTATGCTGGCCAAACACAACTGTCTTTTACTTTGAACCCTGTCTCGGAGGTCTTATCAAGCCTAAACTATTAATCTATTGATCTATTAAACTATTAACTATTTATCCAGTGTTTAAGGAACAGGATATTCTCTGACCCTCAATTTTGTTATTTTTATCTTCCTCATTGTTAGAAACTCATCTTCATATTATTAACCTTAATAAGATAACTATGAGAAATGAGAGGCTGGCTCTTCTACATGTCAGAGGTTAACTATCTACTTAGGGCCATACAATCCTTCATTCTTGTCATGCAAATATAGCTAGAATATTTCTAATTCAGGGACACCCTAAAAAGAATTCATAGTGAATACAGAGCTTAGATTTTTTCTTTTTTAAAGATCTGCATAGTTTGGTTATTTTTTCTTTAAGTGTGATTTTTTTAATGCATTACCATAATATCAACTCGATATTTGATATGAATTTAATAATTTCTGCCTAAAGGATAAATTTCCCTCTTCTCAGCCAGTGGAAGACATTAAAACACTTAGAAAGCTATGTGTTTTGAGATGCTTATACTCATTATGAAATTAATTGCTTGTAATTTTCCAAGAACACAAAAACTAACACTTCAATGAATTATCATCAGACACTAATTCCCTTAACTAGTAAAGATTATTATTGGAATCAAAAGAGGCTATTCCAGCTTCAATTTAACTTTGCCTAGAGACAAATATCATTTTGACTTTAAATGTTAATGATAACACACTAGCAAATGTGGGATTTATTTATCAGAAGAAATACAGGTAGTTATCATTCATGTTGTAACATAAAAGCAACTGGTAATTTGTGACTAATACTGATAATTAGTTTCTTTAAGCCTGAGATAATTACAACCTGATGTGAACTGAGGTATGTGAGTATGTAACCTTCAACATGGCATAGTAATTTTCAGCAAACCATCCTTTTTCTATCTGTATTTCTAGGTACTTGAAAATGTGTGATCAACTTTTTACTCCAGGAGCCTAACATTTAAAAAGTTTAGTAATCTCTCACACACACCATTTCCATGAATTGATGTTAGAGAAATAAAGAGATGAGGTATATGCAAATGAAGTGTTGTCTAACAAGTTGTTGACTGTAGGAAAAAGCTAACATCGCCCATTTTCCCATATACAGGTCTGTGGATGAACACACAGATAACTGTAAAATGAGAATATGCAGCAAAAACACGGTACCCCTCCAAGCAGGCATGGAATGATAGGAACCTTATGCATTTTATAGCCTCTCCATGGTGTGCATAATTTCACCAGGGAAACACATGATCAACATTCAAGGAACATTGTTCAGGTATTTCACAGGCTTACGCCGATGGTAAAAATTTGCCTCCTAAGCATCTTAAATTGCTTGGACAAATGGTCGGCAGCTGCTGACATCTTTATGGTGAATTCATAAACACCATGAATATCCACTTGAGACCTAAAATGCACAAAGTTGAAGCAGGTGAGTGACCAACCTTGGCGAAATATCGCATCCTTGCTGCATAAAGGCACCCAAGGAAAACCAGAGACTATTAAAAATCCCAAATTCATTAGTTGATTCACTACTTTGTGTTTCTCTTCCATCTTCAAATTCCTCAGTGTGCCACTCGTAGGGGCTAAATCTGCTGACCAGGAATAAAACTACACTGACCCCAATGTAGGCAAACACAATGCACATCCAGATCTCATAGGCTAAAGGATCAAGAAAGGAAAACACTCCTGGTTTGGACTTCTGAGGCTTCTTAATCATGATAGAGATTCCAAGACTCATGAAGGGCTTGGAGAAGTCAATCACCTCTTCTCTCACGAGCGTGATAGTTAATGGAGCAATTGCAATGTCAGCTTTCTGTAAAGGAAAAATAAAAGGGAAAATAACAGGACCCAGAATTGTGGTTAGAAGAGATAAATGTCTAAAACTTGGAGTAGAAGGAGATGGGAATTGGAGAATGGCAATAATCACAGTGCTTGTACTGAAGAATAAGCAAGAGGGCAACGTACTTAATGACGTTGTATTATAGACAAATAGTTGACCTATCTGACTTGTCCAAGGCCATTACACATTTAGGTCATTACACATTTCATGTACTATATCCTTGAAGTTTGGGGATAATATGTGTGCTTGAAGACAGGTGAAATGCATGTTTCAGTTAATCTTCAAGTTTACTTTTTGCTTCTGCCTCAAATTTAAATAGTTTTTATTTCCCCTAGAGCATCATGGAATGTTAACAATCTAAGATGTGGGTATTTTAAAAGAAGAGTGACAATCTGTCAACAATAATTCAAACTGAATTGCTTTAACTTTAAAGAGACATAAACTTACCCCATATACAAGTTCTCCAACCATACCATTCCAAATTTTGGTGTCTGCATCCCTGGCCCCATACTTGCCATCCCCAACAATAGTCAGCTTGTACTTGAACCCACAATGTTTGGCAATTTCGGCAGCTAAGTCAACACAGTAGCCCTCATAACGCTCATTCCCTTCAAGCATTTCATGATTTTTCTTCATCATAACATATGGAGATTCCTACAAGGAAAGACAATACGTTCACTGATTATTATACTGAATTATTTGCACACTGTTATTATGTCAAATCTCCTAGTTTAGCAATTGTCTGTCATAAGACATATATATTAGACATATAGATAATATGGTAGACATTGGAAGAACAATATATATATATATATAT
>NW_022196898.1:29760530-29882496 GCF_008632895.1 Mastomys coucha
ATATATATATATATATATATATAGTGCTTCTACAACAAAGTTTCTTAAATCTGTACATTATTGGTCATTAAGTGGCTTATATCTAATCATATCAGAATAAGATACCCAAAAGCCTCCTCACCATATTTGGAATCCTTAAACATTAGAGAGAGAACTTTTAGTTTTTAACAGCTACTGTATTTAACTTTGTGTCTACTTTACCCTTCATCATGGCTGGTGAATGCCAACCCTAAGACCCAGAATTCAGCCAAGTTACGTGTTACTGCTCCTCCAAGCACAATCATCATAAACCTAAATAATCAATGACCACTGTCAAGGAAACATACTGATTCTATTCCTGAAAGCATTGTGTATCACTTCATCTGTGAGATATAACCCTCTAGAATGATTCCCCAATTACACCCATAGAGATTCTCTTTTTACAAGCACATGAAAGAGGACATATGAAAAATGATTCAATAACTCTAATATTGTCCATTTTGGAATGTCATGGAATATAAATTTAAGTGAGATAGTGGTTCTGATCAATAGTAAGATGTGAGTCTAACTCATAGTCATTATGAGAATTTCAGGTGATGGTAGTGTTTTATTTAAATCTCTTATAAGTGCATCTACAATTTTGTCTTGTGTTGTCAAAGGATGAATTCACAGATTTATAACTTCCCTGCTAAGTAAAGCAGTACACAATCATTTTATTTCAAAACCATGTATCATTGTGAATTCCAACTTCTCTCACTCCCTTGCTAAGCATCTTGTCCTCATGATTCATATTTTTCCCTTCTTCAATCCACATCCTAGATGTTCCACATTCAGGTGAGCTTTGCCTTGGTCTTTCACTGTTCAGGTATCTAGAACTGGGTATACAGTCACCAGTATGTTCAAAGGAAGGGTATGAAGATGATCATCTGTGCCTTTAAGGGGTCTTTATTATGATAGAAGATGGGTCAACAGCATTACCAGGCCACAATATCAAATGGGAGGGTGATGATAAGTCAGAGATGGGTAAGATTTGAAAGGAAGTATGAAGTATGAAAAACAAAACAGAAATTGTTCTATTGTTCCCCTATGTCAGCAGCAGGGTACCAATTAGCTGTTAGGCTTGACTTCAGCCTCCTAGAGAATCAGAACATTCTGAATGCTTGAACTTAGCCCATGTGTAATTCTTTCCAAGTAAACATGCAGTAAGTGACACACTGACAAATATGCAGAGTAAAAGGTGCCTGGTGTGGTTACTTTCCAAAACCATAAACACCAGCTCTCCAACTGGAAGCTTTGTCTATGGAAAACCAGAGCTGAATATAAGTACATGGAGTTACTTACCAATATTGTGGTGACAACCACAGTTTTGTTTTCAAGTCCAGATGTGTCATTTCCAGAGGGGATCTCAGTTAGGGTGACAACCATTTTATCCACTTCACTCCAGTACCCAATCTGAAAAAGGTCACAGCTGATAAACACGGAGAAATGAACCATCTTAATGTAATACACTGTATGCTTTTCAAACCCATGCCTGTATCCAAACTAACACCCTCATTGACTAGAATTCTAAATAATAACAAAAATTTTACAGTCATAAACACAATGTAATCGGGATTGAAATTGTAAATATCATGTTCTAAATCGGGTGGAATCTTCTTTTTTACTATTTGTTTATTTGGTTTTGTTTGTTGGAGGCAAGAATATGGAATGAATTTATGCTGGTTTGTGTAGAATTCAACATGCATTCAAATCACAATCCTGCTGCCACAGACTCTGTTGTTCTGAGATTAAAGGCATGAGCAAGTAAGTGCAACTGGCTCAATTTTCACTTTCCTGGATAAGTTACACTGTGGGGTGATTATGCAAATATACCCAAACAGTGACATTTTAGCCAAACTATTTTAAGCAAAGGTTTTAATTATAAAGTTCAACACACGTTTCCATGGCTATTTATTTCTTCCAAGCTCATTCCATCTTTAGCAGTTGCCTTATCTTGTACTTATAGCCTTCCTTTCAAAATTAAAAACAAGTGTATCATTTCTGCTTACAGGTACTATTTTAGATTCTACTGCACTGTTGCTTACCAAAAGCAAGTCTATTTGATTCAGCAAGCGGATCTCAAACTTAACGTTGTTTTTAGAAGTAGTTCACTACTACTATCTACATGCATGCGCCCTTTGACCACAGTTGTGAGGACTCCTGATGGAATCTGCCTGCTCACTTTCCACCCTTAAAGTTTTACCTTCCGGGGCCCATTTGTTTTGAGCTCCATGATGTTAATTGTGTAGTTTATTCTTTTTCCATTCTGGTCAAACTTTATATTTCCAGAGAGACCTTCAACTTGAACCTAATGATGGAAATGAAATAAAACACAGTTATAATTTGATCAAGTCCAAAATACAAGCTGTGCAGACTGCTCACACTGACCTAAAATAAATACATAAATAAAAGGTTAGTTTAATGGGTTTCTGTTTAATCTTTAGCCTATCTTTGTGTTTGGAGGGAAAACACAGGGCCTGTGTGTTCAACGGGAGTAAAAGAAGGGTGGCTTATTTGGTTTGGCAGGAAAAACAAACACTACCTTTTAATGCCCGTGTTAAGTCACATCAGCACTCATTCTGTGAAACTGACCTGCTTGAGGGCCCTTTCTATTTCTACACCTTGTCCCCAAGGCACAGCTGGGTTGGCCAAACAATCTCCTGCATTTCCTCTCCGGGAGATTTCAATCCTCTGCTTCCGAAGGTTGCGGAATGCTTCAGTCATCACTTGGACAGCATCGTAGGTCAGGGCCGAAGTATACTGAAAAGAATCACACACATTATAAAGACTGGAGAAAAGACTCAGGGCTTTGCCGCACATAGGCCTTGCCTACCATGCAGCACAAATCATCCAGACTGTTCTTGCCTACCACGCAACGCAGATACCAGATAAAAAGCTCCAAGAAGTTAAAACACAGCTCCTCTATCCAGCTGCCTCAGAATCCAAGCAGAGAATGGACAATGGGACTATGCAACATGCTGTGCCCACTCAAAATGCCCTAATAGATTAGTATTTTAACAATTTTAACTGAAACTATTATTTTTATGAGATCAGTTTCTCATTGAACTAGTACTCTATGCCCAGCTGTGATGATATATAAACTTTCAAAATGAGAATAAGCATATCTCTGATGTCCAACAAGAGATTCTCTAGTTAAAATAGGCAGAAAATAGATGAAATTTTGGATTCTGAATCTGTAATTCAACCTTGGTGGTAGTCACACTAGAGTGGTGATAGACCATTTATTTATATTCTCCTGAGTGCTTAGAAGAAACAAATTCTATCATCATCCTTCAGTTATTTTGTGCTTTAACCATCTATGAGAATGCTAACTCAAACTTATAGTGGCTGAGCAGGCATTACTAGACTGCATCTGTTGGCTATGCTACTATTGCCAGTGACCAACTTCACTTCTCTCATAAAGGTTTAATAAATATCACTACACATTTTTCAATCTAAAGGTACCAACAAGTGGAGTACAGCTGGAGAAAAATGCAATGTCACAACTGATATTGTGACACTAAATTCCTTTTTTTTCTGTATAGCTCTGGCTGTCCTGGAACTCACTTTGTAGACCAGGCTGGCCTCGAACTCAGAAATCTGCCCGCCTCTACCTCCTAAGTGCTGGGATGAAAGGTGTGTGCCACCAGTGCCAGGTGACCGTAAATTCTTAACCTAAGTCCAAAGTGGTGTGCTGTTCAGCTGAACAGTCTTTATTTTCTCCAGTGATGCTTCTTTCCCATAGTGACACAGACTGTTTTCTAAATACCACATAGCCCCCACATGCTTCTTTTTCTTCAGACTCCTTATTATGTTGTATTGTGGAGAACAAGAGGACCTGGGTAGAAGTTCCCATTTTGTCTCCTGCAGAAAAGCCTAAGCCTCTCCTGAGCTGACAGATGAGAACTGGCCCCATTCTATCATGGGTGGGGGGAGAACTCTTTTCCAGTGTTCTGATCTCACTCCTCTGGTTTGCTTAAGCACACTTGTTTCTGAAATCACACAGGCATCACTTCTCAACAGCTCACTTTCTCTTGCTCTCTCTCCTGGACCATCTCTACAAGAAAACCAACTTGTTTATCTTCTACCACACTTAAAGGAAGAAATAAGAGAAGATTGGAGATGAAAATAAGAAAGGAGAGGAAAGAAAAGTAGAGAAGCACCAAAATGCTTCAGATGAATGTATCCTTCTAATCGCTAGCCCATTTTTGATTTCCTTCTTAGAAAAGTACATTGAGAGGAATTTCTGAATCTGTCTTAGCACATCAATCTTCTCTGTTTTTGCTAAGTGCTGTTCTTCGGTTCCTGGTTGTGAGTGCCATTCCAAAACTCATAAATGTGCCTTCCTTAGTGCTGCCTTTCCTATACAGCCCTCCATCAGCTATGTTCCTCTTCGTCTTATTTATAGCATTTTCCAGCATCCGATTATCCTGTGTGGCTATTCTTCATGTTTCTTTTAACTATCTTCCTCACAAGAATAAGTACTTGAGGGGAGGATAGTTCTTGTCTGTTACCACTGAATTCTTATGTACTACAATTGGGTTTGACATATTGAAAAGACAGAAAATGATAAAGGAATAAAGAAGGAAATAAGGAGGAAAGAAGGAAGGATTATGGCTTTTTAAAATTCAAGCCAAAGAAACTAGAGGTACATCTACACAATGGAATACTACTCAGCTATTAAAAACAATGAATTTATGAAATTCTTAGGGAAATGGATTGATCTGGAGAATATCATCCTGAGTGAGGTAACCCAGTCACGAAAGAACACACATGGTGAGCACTCTCTGATAAGTGGTTATTAGCCCAAAAGTTCGGAATACTCAAAGTACAATCCACAAACCACAAGAAACTCAAGAAGAAGGAAGACCAAAATGTGGACACTTCATTCCTTCTTAAAAGGGGGAACAAAATACCCATGGAAGGAGTTGCAGAGACTAACTATGTAGCAGAGACTGAAGGAAGGACTGATATAGCTGTCTCCTGAGAGGCTCTGACAGTACCTGACTAACACAGAAGTAGAAGCTCATAGCCATCCATTGACCTGAGTACAGGGTCACCAAATGAAAGACCTAGAGAAAGGACCGAAGAAGCTGAAGGGTTTGCAGCCCCTTAGGATGAACAACAATATGAACTAACTAGTACCTTCAGAGCTCCCAAGGACTAAACCACCAACCAAAGAGTACACATGGTAGGACTGATTACTCTGGCAGCATGTGTATAGTAGAGGATGGCCAAGTCGGTCATCAATGGGAAGAGAGGCCCTTGGTCCTGTGAAGGTTCTATGCCTCAGTGTAGGGGAATATCAGGGTCAGTAAGTGGGAGAGGGTAGGGTGGCGAGCAGGGGGAGGGGGGAGGGGGAGGGAACAGGGGTTTGTTCTTGTTGTTGTTTTTTGTTTGTTTGATTGATTTTTTTTGGAGGGGAAACTGGGAAAAATGACATGTAAATAAAGAAAATATCTAGTAAAAAAAATAAAAAAATCATGTTGATTTAAAAGATTTGCGGAAGCCAATAAGAAGGATATAGCAAGTTTTGTCGGCCTCAATGTGTCTATTTTTATTATCCCACAGTGAAAAACATTAATTTTCTTTCTGAAGAACATTCAGTTCATTGCCAACTTAACTCTTAACACTAATGCCTAGGTCTCTGAATAGGTAATGGAACTTAAATTGAATAAGTTGGATATTAAGAAAATATTGCAATTTTTATTAAAATTGTAATAGCTAAAGGCCAAGATCTTTATTAAGTCAGCTTGCTCTCATTACAGGGAGAAAACCACGAGGCTACCCACTAAACAGTTTTAGAGGATAATAATACCCTGCAAACTACATTAGAAATATGATTAGGAATAACTAAAAAGCATTCTCATCCAAGGAACACATCCGCACTGCAGCTAGGCATGCTCAGTGCTTACGGGTGGGGGTGGACTATTGTCCCCTCAACCTTACTCAAATGCTCCAACCTAAATACATGCTAAGTTTATTATCTCTTTAAATTTAAACTCACAATTAGAAGCACAATTCAGAGCTAGGAGACACTCAGCATTCTGTGCCTTTTAGCTTCTGCTCTGAGTTTGTGGTTCACTCATTTTCCTAAACAAGTACACTCACAATTTTGACTGGTAAGTTAAATATTTCCATTTGATTCCACCACTTGCTAAAGTAGATATAAATTAGTTAGAAGGGAACATGATGACAGTGTAACTATCTTCCATCTCTGGAAACAACTGCTGCTTCCCTGCCTTGATGTTTATGTTCTGTGAACTCTCTCAGAGTTGTGAATTTATCCTTCAGTGGGGGGCCATTTGGCTTAGCTCTCCCCACAGGCACTGCATCATCACACAAGCACAAGAAACCTGAGAAATCGTTTTCATGGTCCATTTTCCAAATGTATGCTTTATTCCATTTTAAGTGCATCTTTATTGAGACTTATTTTTTCAGAGATAAAATGTAATGTAAATTTTAAATGTTTGTCATGTCCAATAATATCATGCAAATCATTCAATAATGCAATAGTGTAATCACTGATACCACAAGATGGCCATTTCTAACACCAGAGAAGGCAGTAGAGAGGAAAATGTTGTGTTTATCTCATCTTGTACATATGAATGTAAAAGAGAAGGCCATGACTACAGTACAAGCTTTTGCTGATTATCACATGGGGCCAGGTTTTCTGACACATTATCTAAGTCTTGAAAACATAGAAAATAATATTTAAAACAAAAATACCAGACACTAGCCACTACTAAAATTTTTTATATCCTATATATTGCCCCATTTTTAATTTGTTATGAAACTTGAAATTGCTTGAATATACTTTAGGAAGCACAGAGCTTGTGTGTTAGAAAGCAGGCCTACACTCGGATTTGCCCACCTGGCTCCTCTGCTATCTCGGATGGTTTCCAAAGAGCTGCTATGTGATGCTTCTTAAAGACACATAAACAGTATCTATTGGGATGTGGGCAGGTACTGAACAACACCAAGTAGTAAGAAAGTCCTCGTCCACTTAGGTCTCTGTATGGCGCTTGTGGGTACAAAACATGCAAAGGTACAAATAGTTTTCTTGTGACCTGACAGTTACAAAAGCATCTAAAGCCACAAGTCATTCTGATTTTATAGATGAAGGTTACAGGTCTGTAAAGTTGTCTTTTACACATAGCCCCAAAAGTTTGCTATTAGGGAAGAATTTGAAGCTAGCTCTCTGTCATTTAGAGATAATGGCATGAGTGACGTTCTGGTTTGCGCTAGACCAGGTGTTCTCAACCCATGGGTCACAACCCCTGTGGGGTTGAACAACCCTTGCACAGGGTCCACCTAAGACCACTGGAAAACACAGAGATTTCCATTAGTGATTTGTAATAGTAGTAAAATTAGAGTCATGAAGTAGCAACAAAGATAAATTTTATGGTCAAAGGGTTACTACAATATGAGGTACTACATCAAAGCAGCACAGCATTAGGAAGGTTGGGAACTAGACTATCACTATGAAAAACAGAGAATCTTGACTCCTAAGAAGCCATACCATGACAACTGCCATTTCATTGGGTAAATGTGTTAAGTACGTAGATGAATAGAAAATAGTCAGTTGGCAAATAGTAAAATAGGCTAAATGTGTAAATTATTGGCCAGCAATCTGTTTTGATTACTGTCAATCTTGCTGTAAAGCAAGGGTATTTTCACTTGCCCTGAGAATCACGATCTCTTTTATAAAAAGCAGAATTCTGTGGTACAATCATTTCAGAAACTAGGTCACTCACACAGTAAAGAGCATCGCCTAAGACATCTGAGTGAGAATTGCCACCTGCTTCGTCCTGCCAGGCACTTAAGACATTCCTTAACACTACCTTACTTTCTGTAAAATAATGTTTCCCATGACATACTTCAGGATGAAAGTTTCACTGCTTGGTAAGAATTCTCATCCTCATATCTAAGAGAGCACCCGTTACCTAAACTATAACATACCTTTGCAGACTCTAATACAATCTAGTATTCTGATTCTTTCCTTTACAAAATAATTATCAATAGGATCAAAGTAGTGGGCGCTATGAAAGTTAAGTACATTTATAAGAAAGATTTAGCAAATCTTTTATTTTAATTCCTTACAATGTCTATGAATCAAATAGAGACTCGAGGAAAGAGAACAGCAGGAGCCTGAAATTATTCACTTATCTTAATTTAAAATTCACTGACTGTCCACCCTCTTGAAGAGCTGTCTGTGATAAGGTCATCTTTAATTTACTGTAAAGCATCTTGAACATGTGCCCTTTGGATCCGCACTGCATAGAGGCATGAAACCATCACGAAGCTCCACCTCTTTGGCAATTAGACCAGCCAGTGGAGCACAGTTCCCAAGAGGGAAATGGGAGCTCAGTGTAAAGAAACTAGAATTAACATCTATTATTTTTTCTCAGAATAACAAAAATAATCTCAATGACTATAACAAAAAGAAAGCCTGATATTTTCAAAGGAACACACACACACACACATACGCATATGCCAAAAATATCAAGACTGTTTGTTGATTTTGATAGAAAATCTTACTTAAGGAGCAAGCCTCTCAATTCAGACACTTGGAATTATATATTTAGAGATTCAAACCTGTACCTAAAGCTAATTAGGCAAGCTAAAATAGACCAAGAAGCTCAGTTTAAAGCACTGTCTGGCTTGATTCAGCTACAGGAAGGACTGCTTCAGAGCCTCATTTCATGGCTGACTCGATCACTCTCCTCCATGCCCAGTTCCTTGTGGTTAACAACTTATGAGGAAACAGACTGTCTACAGCAGATTTTCTGAACCTGTGAGTCACTACCCTGTTGCGGGGGGGGGTCACATATCAGATATCCTCCATATCAGATATTTACATTTCGATTCATCAGAGTAACAAAACTACATTTATGAAGTAGCCATGGCATGATTTTATGGTTAGGGCTCACCACAACATGAGGAACTGTATTAAAGGGTCACAGCATTAGGAAGGTTGAGAACAACTGTACTAAAGTGATTCTGGTTTAAATTACTACACTTGGTGATCAAAGATGTCTACCCACCAGTCCCTGGAGCCTTTGCATAATGAAGAGACCACGGGTAAGAGCAGAGTCAGCAAACATTGTAAATATTTATGTAGCCTTTACTAAAGGCTGAAATTGGCCTTTTATATAATTGTTGCAGCAGAGATTTCAAAGATATCCTCCTGTCTTACAAGTGCTCTTTCGGAGGAATAAACGAGTAAATGCAGCAGAGCACAGATGTCCTTCATTACAATTATAACCGGGTATAATTCATTTAAATAGCACAATATATTTATTTGCAAGCACTTTTTCAGGATATATTATCTTAGCAATATCAGTTTTGTAATTATTTGGGATTGATTTACATATGTCTTTTTAACTACAAAGTGCAAAGGCTTAAATGCACCAAACTTTTAGGTGTGATGAGTAAGTTGCTTTAATATTTGCAGTAGTAAATGCTGAGTCTTAGCTGTATCTATGGTCAGTTTAAACACTCACAAGGCAGAATTAATTCTATTAGGCCACCAGGGTACTATTTAATGCATTATGCTAATTACCAGACTGAAAAAAAGATTATACTATTTTCAGAAGGCCCAATAATACTCTTAGGGCAGCAATTAAGAAAGTTTGAGAATGTGTTAAGTCGATTCCTGAGTAAAATGAGATTGTGGTGGGAGAGGCATTATTTAAAGTGCCACACAGATGTGAGTCCATGGTAGTAGTTGAGCTCCTTACTGCCAGCAGGACATTAAAAAAGAGTGGAGCAACAGTTACCATATGAAAAGGAAACGAAGATAGCCATGTCTGGCAAGATGGAGACTCTGAAAACATAAAATCTCTCTCAATATGAAAATACTTACAATTTTTACATACTTGTCAGTCTACTTATACTCTCTATCTCCTCTTGAAATCTTCAAGAGAGGTGAATGATCTATTTCCACTGCCCCTTGGAAAAGAAAGTCAGGCTAGATTACAGATAGCCTCCTACACTACAAGTGTATCCCGTGAGGCTCTCCTGTGCACGTTCTATGATTAACAACCACCGTCTAAAAGGAAACACATGCTTCTCACAGTCTTGCTATTTTTTATCTACACATATCTCTTAACTGCACTTATCAGTAAATTAGATACAAATGGTTGTAATGTCTGCAGTTATTTCTTTTATAAAGAAATTAAGAAGCAATGCTAATGTGATAAATCCATTTGTTTCTACCCATCTGTAGGCACAATTTTGGCTCCACCCTGGCCTGCCTGGACAATTTTGAGATACCTTTCTCCTTGTGATTCTTGCAACAACTTGTCACCAGGGAGTCCAGTTATCATCTTGTGCCCAACTGATCAGCACCCACTCCCTGAAGGTTATAGCCTTTCACGATGCTGTGCAAGGAACTCAGAGCATCAGACCTGTCAGCATCAGCACTCCCTGACTCTGCATAGTCCTTAGACACCTCTATTCAGTCCCCAGACTGATGTAAGTCTTCTGTTTTACTGGACTAGGAAACTTTCATAGTTTTTCCTTTACTTGGAGCCTCTGATCCCCTAATCTATGGAACTTACTCACTTTCAAATTTCAAACACCTTTGCTTCTTGCAAGAATCCTTTCTACCCCATAAGCTCCTTGGCATGATCATTATGTATAATGCCTCCCCCTACTTGAATATGCAGGAAGTTACTTGAAGCCACTATTTTTCAGTCTTTATTTTACATCCTTGTGATGGATCAGCTACAAGCAACATGACTCTTACTTAAAAGCAAAGGGATAAAACTAACAGCACCAAGAAGAATTTATTTACAAATACGTGACAGTAGAGACAAGAATAACTTTTAAAAGAAAAGAAAACTCCTTGAAGCAGAGACACTCAATGTCACCACCACCTCTGTTGAATGGAGTAAAAACTATTGTTTAGAGAGCTGACCTCCAGCTTCAATGGGAAGATGCAATTTAATAAAGCTTGAAGAAATGCAACAGGCTTACTTGTGAAGAGAAATGAGAGAATGATCTAGAAAAGGAAATAGCCAGCATAGAGACACTAAGTCAGAAAATGTCAGAGTGTTTAAGGACTAAAAGTGAGAAATACAGTTACAGCAAACTCAGTGAGGAGAAATTATCAGTTATTGAGGTCACATGGGAATAGTGGAACATGAGCAATCCTTATGTCAAGAAGGTGACTTCAGTGTTCATACCAAATGCAAAAGGATTCTGGGGCTTTTGGAGAATTATGAAATTCTATAACTATATTTTAAAGGGAGTACAAAAATTGAAGAGACAAGAGAAAGAGGAAGCTGGAGAATAATTTCTTAAGAAAGCCCCATAACAGAGTTGACAGTGGGTGGTGGTTTGTTTTGGGCTAGTTGTAGAGGACAAGACAAAGCAAGGTGAAAATTGAGACAGAGCTAGATTTTCTGCAGGATGGATGTGAGCTGCAAGAAGAAGGATAGTGTTAATATTTTCAAATGCTTGGTCTAAACAGCACATAAAGTCAGAGTTGTCATCATGTTATGGGAAAGACAGTGCAAAGAGGAATTTGCAGAGGCTAAAGAGGACAAAGGTTCCAATGGGAAAATCAAAAGCTTAGGAGAGATAATAAAGAGTTAAGTTTGAGATGTCAACAGGACCATTTCTGTCAGTGGGACAGAGTGATTACTGGTTTCTGATGTAAAAGTATGTCGATATTTTGTGTTTTATCTCACATAGAGCAGTACCTACTACAGAGTTGCAACATGTGCTGTTCTAAAGAATGAATGCTTGAACATTGTTGCAAGTCATTAGACCATTAGTGAGAATCATATTTAATGTCTCAATGCTGTGACTCCAGTCAATTTTTAATTATGTAAAGAGGAAGAAATTTAAACATTGTTATTTGTTTATTATTAAAATATGTACATATTAAATTAAGGTTTTACATGTATCAATCGAATATATTTTAATTAAGAAAATGAGGAGTCTATATTAAGTTTTAGGAATTTAAACTTTCAAACATGCATTTCTCTTTCCCACAATTTGGTATAATTCTAAAGCCTAACCATGCAAAGAATTTCATTTGATGAATTGCAAATGTATAAATTTTTCATGCCCATAGCTCTTATTGTGTATGATTTTTACAATTTTTATTATAGAGCACTAAAATGTGATTTTAATCAACAGTATAAGTGCTATAATCAACAAAGCCACCCAAACCATCACGAAAGGATATTACCTCACTAGATAGTAATCTCATTAGAGAGATTTGCATCCTTTCCTTCAAACAAAAATTACACAGAGAAAAGGTTTTATTTAGACATATGATAGAGCTCCTTCTTAGTTCTACCTATATAAGTCAAAAAAAATCATAAAGGTATTCATTTTCTCATATAAATATTTTCTTCATGGTTATAACTTTCAATGTTCAATTCTGCTGCAAAGTTTGCAGTTAAATGTCGGAAGTAAATAAATCATAAGACTTAAATTGCAGGCTGTTCTGATATTCAGGGCATAACCTCATGTTCTTCCTCTCTGTCCTGTGTAACATATAGGTCATCCCTTCATTCAGTATATCCAGCTTTCATATGTCATCTTCCGTTAATTTTACTATCCAGGTTCATGACAGAGTTTGCTCAGATTCTCCAAAAGTCAGCCTCCTTTTACTAAGTAGTGTCACCAACATACAGTATCAATGCAAATTTAATATGTTGGCGAGACATTGTAAAGAACTTTTTAAGAAAAAACAAAACAAACAAAAAAAAAAACAATAAGGAAAGAAGAAAAGCAACAATGCCTGAACCATCCTCATTGCCTTACTTCACAGAGGTACTGTGTCACTGTCACAAATTATCACATAAGTAATAATTAGTATGACATGAGCAGAAACTATGACAGCACACTTACATTACCTTTACTACAGTATATTTTTATAGATCTGTTTTATGAATAACTTTTGTTGATCTCTAAGTGTGCCTAATGTAAACTTTATAGGCAGGAAGTATATATTTGAAAAATACAGTGTGTATGTCAATGTGGAGAAGATGATGGAGGGAAAGATGGAGGAAGGGCCAAGAGTGAGGGCAGAGCAAAGAGCAAAGAGAACATAAAAGTTTGAAATTCCTTCATTTTAAGCCCCAAAGGCTTTCAGTGATCTGTATGAAGCCTCTGGGGTAAAATAGAGGAAATACAACATGTTCAACTTGGAATAGACCTTCACAACTGGCTGAAATTCTCTGAATTTTCGATCAGGATTGGAGAAACAATAAGCCTTTATTAGGATCTATGGTTTCCACACTGTGCTAAAAATCTACTAAATGGTATTTAGTCTTCACAACAGCTGGGAAATAACAGCCATGATCGTGCTGTATGAATGAGAACATTGATCTGGGTCAAATGCAGATTCCAAACCTATTTCAAACTAATAAACCTTCCTTTTTTGCAGTATCATACTAGGATGTACCATCATGAACTTGTTGAAAGTTAGGTAAGGCAGACCAAAGGAAGTCACTGTGAACATAAATGGAGCAAAGCAAAGGGTATATTGGGTGAGCTCAGCAGACTGAATTCTCGGAATAAGTTTCAGCAAAAATTTCACAGAATGTGTTTCTAGATTTCCCTCTCCCCATCCATCTTGATAAAGACACATGAACCAAATCATAATGTGAATTCCAGGAGACAAAATGAAATCCATTTTTCTTTTATGTTTCTCACAGAGGCAGTATGGGGATGCTACTATGTGTATTAAAGACTTTGAAGATCAGTTAAGGATGTGAGAGGAATGCACTCTCCATTGCATATCTTACACTGAAAGCATCAGAGGCCTGAAGTCCAAGGAAGGGATGGATGAGCACTTAAACTTTCATTAATCCAGATGGAGACATGCCCTGTGACACCAAGTGTCCATTGTCATTCTCAGAAACTGTGTTGCATGACTGTATTCCACAAGATTACATAATAGACAGCAAAAGTGTTAAATTCAAGGTCACCAAACAGGAAGTCACTTACCTTTTAGAAAATAAGACAAAGTATTTTTTAACATACAACAATGTAGTTCTCTGAAAATGATTCAAACATTAAAAGAAACTATTTATGTAACCTAAATATAGAATCTCAAACTTTCTATAATATAGCTAGGAAATATATATATATATTATTAAAGTAACCATGTTTTTATAAGCTTTCTGATGTTTTCAGATTACTCATGATCAATTATTTTATACATATAACACACTCACTAAATCATATGCTTATTGTCTAAACTATATACAAGTGAGTTGATTGAAGTTTGAAAAGGTTCATATCTGCTGTTCTTTTTATTTATAGTCAAAGTACTGAAAATAACAGCCACAGCCTTTTGTTTCATGGGTCTTACGTTTTATAATGCCTCCTTAGACAAGGCATATAACTTCTGTTTTAACTTCTGCCATCCATTTCATGACTTAATCTTCCTTTCCGTGCTGTGGTCTTTTGACTGCCTGTCCTTACAGTACCGTGAGTGAAAGCAGCAGTCTGTACAGTCTGTGCACTGATTTGTCACCAAAGTTCCTACTTGATAATCCACAGAATATAAAATTTCCACTGGATAGATAAATGAATGAAGACATTGTGGGGTTCAGGCACACTACAGTAAAACACCATTTTTTTTTATCTACAAAAGCAAAATGTAAGAAATGTGCTCATCGTTCTACTTGCTCGCCATATTCTGTGCTGCACATTTCTCCCTCCAGCATTTTCTAATCCCCTTCTTTCCCTTAATGCAAACCTTAATCGTCGCCGTGTGTGCTCCAGGGTATTCTTTCTCTTCCAGTGTTGACCATCTTTCTATAAATTTAGACACCAAGGAGTCATCATAGTCTACAATCTGAAATCCAGAGACATTTGCTCCTCCAAACTGAATTTTCAGCAGGTCTCCATCAGTAAATCCCTAGGCATAAAACAGATTTGGGTTATCCCTGTGGGTTGTAACCTTTCCCGTACCTCTCCCCATGTTATGTCTTGGCCGGTTAAGCACACACAGAAGAGATAAAATGCCTTCAAAAAGATTTCATGTATTTAATAACTAATACTTGTCAGCACACCTCATATAAAAGAGGAATCATGGCAGGTCCCCAATCAGTATGTTTACTGGTGGCCCTCTCATGTAGAGCTCACAGGGATATTTACATAGGAGTTTTCTCTCATACTGATTCAGCTTCCATGGTTCAGGTAAGGACTGGGTTTTCCTCATTGCATTTATCAAGGAGCACAGCCATGTGCTTACATATGGAAATCATTGATCAAACTATTCTCACTTAAACTGATCATTCACTCGCCAGATAAAATATCTTTAAAATGAAAAGGGAAAAACAAATATCTAATTTTGTTCTTAAATTGTTTAACAGAAATATAATTTTATATTAAATGAGAAACAAATCAAAATGACAGTTGAATTTTATCAATCAGTTGGGTGATTAAGGGCATCTGTTCTGCTCTTGGAGAGGACCCAAGTTCCCTTCCAGCATCCTCAATGGGCAGTTCACACCCTCTTTTAACTATTTTGATGTCATCTTCTTATGAATACAGGTTTTGCACTCATGTACTCACATAAAATGAATTTTTAATATAATATTAATATTTTAATTTAAAATTTAAATTTTTCAACTTAAAATTTTATTCAGTTGCTGTTGCATGAAAGAATCAAATACAAAGTTCCATGTTACATTTTCATAAATCAAAATGTTATTTTGTGATTAAATTTTAACTGAATTTTCCTTTTCTAATCAAGGATAGAACTAGAGATCAAATTTCATTATGGCAATTATTAATGTATTCATATTTTAAACATCTTCATTCTATCATGTATAATGATTAAATATATCCTGAATTAAGCATCAATCTTTTATTTGTAGTTAATATTTAAAACAAGAATTATTACATTTTTTTCACCCTGGCAAAGAAAGGTTCTTGCTAGCCTACAATTTTGTTTCTACACTATGCACTTTTGTTACTTAGCACTATGAGCAGTGCTAAGTGGATTCTGCATTTCTGCTGTGCAAGTGTAGCTCATCCAGATGCTTAGCTGTAAGCCTCAAGGGTGGGAGGAGTGCTTATGGGCCCTTTTTAGTTAGCTTTGCCTCTTTGTTATGTGCTTTTTAAACATTTCCAGTCTATATACAAATGTGTGTGGTTAAACTCTGGAAATAGAATGATGGGCAACTAAAGGCATGGCTCAGAATTCTGTATGAAGGCTCCTATTGATGTATCTAGGTGTACAGGGGCCCATTTGATAAGTTCAGCTGATGCCCTGATCTATAAGCATCTCGTAATTCTAAATAATAACTCGCATCCATAACTTTTTGAACAGAATTTTCCAGAGAAAACTGAAGCCACTCCATCTTAATCCTTAGAGAGTGATAAGATTACCTATTTCTGGATTTAGAACACCCTCTCTGCCTTCATAAACTTTGGGACAGAATAGGGCAGTTTATGTAACACAGAGCAACAGGGCTGAGCCATCTCTCCAGCCCCGAACATAGAGTTTCTAACACAAAGAGACCAGCTCAGGGGACCCTCTTCATTTGTGTGAAAATAAAAACAAACAAACAAAAAACAAACAAAAGACCAAAATAAAAACCGAGCAAAACAAAACAAAACAAAACAAAATTTACCCAGGTATCAACTGAACCACATTCTTCCTGTTTTCTCCCCATCTTGGTTCTATTGATGCCTTACAGGTTCCCGCTAGCATCAAAATCTGACTAATGTGCACATGGAGCCAAGGTCTGCCTCTCCAGATCGAATAAGAGAATACAGCAAGAGCGGGAGCTACCTGTCTGCTTCCCGTGCTTGTCACATCTCTCCAGTCTCATGCCTCATCTGTTCAGTATAACTGAGATAAAGCCTCTGACTTTCTATCTTGCTGGCAATTTCAGTCTCATTATCTCTTTCTTTGGGTTTCATTTACTTTTATTCATGCTGTCATTTTTCTCTGATTATACAACAAACAGCTTCAACTGAAGTTCTTGATAGGTTTGATAGGTTTGATCCTAAATAAGGATCTGCATTTTTTCAGTGTTTTCTTTCTTTACTCCTTGGCATATTTCAAACAGAATTTCCCAGAGACAATAGAAGCCACTCTGTTATAATCCTTGCACAGTGACAAAACAATCAATTTCTGGGTTTAGAACGCCATTTACCCCCAAGCACTTTGGAAGAGAATAGTGCGGTTTTCATATATATGTGAAACAGGAGGAGAAAGAAGAAAGAAAGTGGATAAGAAAGAAGAGGAGGTGGAGAATTAGAAGAAAGAAGGGAGACAGAGACAGAATGAGGGCTGGACAAGTCAGGTACAACATCTCACCAAATTAAAACCATACTATCATTCAGGGAGATATATTAACAAGACTGAAAAACAGGAGCCTACATGCTTTAAATGATAATTAGCAAGTTAAATCCATGAGAACAGAGAGAAATGTGAGCACAGGATCTTATGACCCTCATCATAATATGGACCAGTTAATCTTTCAAAAACTACAAAGAGAACTTAATCAGAGCCTGAATCTGAAGAAATAAGTCCACCATTTAGCATCTCTTAAAATGGTTTACCAATATGCAAGGATTTTAAAGAATCTTTCACAATCACCGCTTTTAGCATCTCTAAGGCACTGGCCATGGGAAAGTGTTACTTTTCTATTGAGAACTTGGAGAATTAAATCCCTGAACATCAGGAGGCAGTTTTCAGACTTCAACATCATGAAGGGTCCAAATTCTCAGATATTCCAGTAGAGTCAGGACTCAGGAAATCAGGCATTCAGGAAAGAGAAAACAGACCCGAATTCAGATTCCGAATTAATTTGGGTAGATTTCTAAATAGAGTCATGACCAAAGCATGGACTTGTTCACTTAGACAACAGTGCTTTCCTTTTTCGTGGCATTACATAGCAACTCTCAAATTGATGAGACACCTTCTGTCATTATTTCTCAATGTTCCAATATAATCTTCTCCATCTGGACATTTTTAAAGATTGCAGCTTTTACTGTGGCACTGTTCTCTATTCTATCAAATGGCACAATTCACACAGGGACTGAGTGTACAGGCTGTTTTAGGCATGGAACAAAGCTGAACAAAACTCATTGCAGAGCCTTAGCTCCTGTTAACCCTTGTGTCTGTACAGTCTTTTCCAATCTCCTAGGTACACACTCAGAGAAAAATCCCAGAGGATTTAACCATGTTGTAGGAGGTTGTAACCATGTCACTCAGGACATTCACTGATACTAAGTTGAGTGTTCTTAGCGAAAACACTATTTATTGAAACGCTTGTTCTGTTTTTTTTGCATTTTTCTGTCATACTAGGGATGTTTTCTGAGAGATAAACTGATACTCTATAAACCATAAAAAGAAGCCTGTATTTGAATAAACACAAAGCTTGTGTGCAGCCTTTTCACACAGTCGAGAATAAATATTCATTTGCAGCCTTTTTCCTGGTCTCGCCATATTTTTTATCAAGTTGTGTGGTGATAATTTCCAACAAACAGGGTCATAGCCGTTCAAAGACCATGAGGAAAGCCAAAGCCTGTTTGACTGCCACTTTAAAGCCTATTTTGGAAATAAAAATAAGTGTTCAACAATCTAAATTGATTGGCTATAATTATAAAAGAAAAATAAACAAAGAAATATAATTAACCAATCTGCTTTTTCAATATGTTCTGAATGGACAAGAATATTGATGGGAACATGATCAACACAAATAAGTATTCAGTTTCATTTCATCGTGTTATGTAGAAAATCAGAAATAAAATATTTTTAAAACATTACTATTACATTGCTATGATATGTAACTGATAATTTTATTGACATAATAATACCATATTTTAGATTTACTTTCATCATAAATGTGCACCAATTTCACATATTATTGATATTAAAACCTTAAGTATGCATATAGTAAGTTTATAGAACACAGTGGCATAAAAAATAGATAACTAAAGATTTAAACTTTATATTTTTGAAAAGCTTCACTTAGTGAAAAATTACCAAGATAATTTTTGAGTAAGTATGGTTATGAAGATATTTATAACACATGCAATAACTAGAACTAATTTAAAGGTTGGAAAATAAACTTTAAAACAACCAAATAAAACATTTCCTTTCTTGCCTAAAAATAAAATCAGACTATATTTTTAAAATATCCCTTATGAATGATGATTATTTCAAATAAATATTTTCAAAAAAGATCACATAGAGGGGCTAGGGAGGTGGTTCTGTATCTAAAAGTACCAGGATTAAGTTTCCAGCATCCATATTACAGGATGGCTCCAGACAGGTAACTCCAGTTCTAGTGAACAATAGATCCTCATCTACAATCTACAGGCACTCTATGCAGGTAGTGTACAAATATTCATACAGACAAACTACCCATATCCATGAAATATAAATAAATATATCATAATAAAAATTTAGTAGATAAAATAATGTCAATTAATTCACCTACCAGATTTGCAATGATATAATGGTACCCTTTAACGTGTTTTCCAATGGTAATAACCTAGCAAGGATAAAACACAAACATTTAATACATATGAAGAAAAATAAGGCAAAATTTCTGCTATCATGATCTAATTAGCAAAAGATAAAAATTTAAGTTTTATATTCCACAAGTCATTTTCAGTAAAACATTTGTATCAAGTACAGAGAATATTTCTCAAGAAAATATATTGATTCACTTTAGTGTTTAATAAATGTTATCTATTACACAGTCAACAATAAATAAAACTAACTCCCCTTTTTTAGTCAATACTGAAATTATACCATGCAGTTTGAGGAATAAACATAAAAGAAACCACATTTAATTCATAACAAGTAATAATTTTATTTCTATCAGCCTATATTTCTGTCTTCTTAATAAAATAACTACCTGATAAAAATTCTGAAATGTTATAATTTTCCATCAACAGTATTCAACATATAACAGGCATAGTTTATAGAAAGATTAGGGGATATTAATGAGCAAATGTAATATTGTCCTTGATGCAGCCAAAACCTAGTTCAAATAAATATTGCTTTTCACTTTAGGCAACAAAGTAGCCAAGAAACTAATTTCACTTCATAAATCAGAGTCAAAACTCAATGGCAAGATAAGCTTACATCTTAGAATGAGAGATTACTCTAGCAATGGCTATAAAATCTTTGAATATTATTAAGGTACACTTTCTTTACTATATCGTTGACATGGAAATTTAGGTGCAGGTGAGCGGCCTGGTGTAGTACTGTACAGAGATGCCACTAGTGATCAACCACTGTAAAATAAAAATAACTAAGGTAAAAAATGCATTTAATTCCACTAATCTCCTGGCCTTCATAGCTTGCAAACAAGAATTCAGAGAAGCATGATTTCCTTCCTTTCATGACTGGAGGAATTTATGAGTGGAGCAGTGACCTATGCCAGGGAGTATCATTCTGCATATTGGTACCACAGGGAAATAATAGAGTGCAAACAGACAGCTTCTGCTAAATTCATATGCCTTCCAAGGAATCATAAAGCTGAAAAAATCATAAAATGATCCAAGGAAGTCTAGATATTTATTTTCAAAATAATTCCTTTAAATTTTATTGATTTATTATTTCAGTAAAGGTCCTACTCTGTAGCCCATATTCTCCTTGAACTCGGCATGCAGGCCAACCCAGCCCTTCTGCCACAGACTCCAGAGTCCTGGGATTCCAAGTTTGGACCACTATCCTTCCATTTTTAAGGAAAATAATCAAACAAATGGGAAACGTGTAACTGAAAGCTACCAAAAAATATATACAAAGCATTATTTTACTTCCTAGTTCTCTGGCTCCCATTGTCTCTGTGCAAATTCCTCACACTGAATACTGTAATGATCCTGCAGACTACTCTAGATCCACTCTTCCCTCCCTCTGAACTCAGACCACATGGGTTCTCTTAACTGCTTTTGCATAATAGCACACTTCTTACAAACAGCTCAGGACTTTACATCTTCTATATTTTTACTTGCAAATTTCTTCTCTTTACCACAAGCATGTGTTATTAACATGCAAGGCATAACCAGTCTCAGCCTGGTAGTCATCTCCTGGCTGAAGACTTCTATGACTGTCCATCACCTGAGACAAAGTCAGAGGCATGAATCAGCACATTTGGCTCAAAAGCAAAGAGATATTTTCTTGAAAAGATTCTACAGAATACAAAGTTCATGTTGTGTAGCAGCTGTGTGAAAAGACATTAGGGTTTACATTGCCTTCTAACCCATTTTTGCCTCACATAACCAAATTGCCTTTTCATAAAAAATTGTATGCCCCAGGTTGAAGGCAGAAGATTGAAGAAAAAATGTTCTTGCAAGTGAAAAATATTCTAATTCATTTCAGCTTAATCAGCATGCATTGTGTCCATAAATATCTTCGAAACATCTGTTGATTCTGCTTACTGAGCAAGCTACCTTGTGAATGTCCATTTTCTATTGGATAATTAAAATAAACAGTCAAAATGATACCAGTCGTCCTTACTTCTGTTTACTGAGAAAAAGATGTGATAGAAATATTCACTAGATTCAAGTTTTATAAATGTTAGTGTTGCCATAGAAGCCATTATGATTTTGCTTTATAATAGCACTTAGTATTATACAATAAAAAATTATGTTAATTTACAAGTGTTTTGATGGCTAGATACTTTTCTCATCTGATCACAGCTAGAAATAAGTGTCTTTAGGGTTTTATCAAATGATATTAAAATAGTCTTAATCTAATGCAAGTTAATTTTGTTGCTAATTTCCAGCTGCTATGAAGATAAAGAGTCTCACTCCATCTCTTTTCTCTTGCAAATACTAGTTGAATGCATTAATAAAAGAGTGTCCTCTTTCTTAGGATGTGCCTTATCACAACCTTGCACTTAGTGAAAGCTGTTCCTTGAAGAACATTATGACCTAATCTAAATGGTTCCTTTCAGTTATCCTTTTCCCAGAACAGTTTGTTCTTTTCAGTCGTGGTACATCCATGTTGATATTACATAACCACAGCATCCGCATGCTTTGATGGGGCTTGCAATATTTTAATAGTGTTCCTGTAGACTTACTGCAGTGTCAGCACAGCAAATACTAAGGAGATGGAATATTCATTGAAAAGATAAGTGAATGGCTCAAAGCTAGCCAAATACTACCTCTTGTGTGAACTTTGTACAAATCATTTCTCTCAAAAGATAGGTCTATCCTCCTCCAATCATCATAGACCCCTTACATAGTTTAGATGTTCTATGATCTACCCAGAGCCCGAATATTAAAGACTTGACACTCAGTTTGGTGCTACTGGAAGGCTGTATGTGGCTAATGAGCTAGGCAATAATGTAAGGTCTTAAGAACATGAGACAGTTCTGCTTGAGCTACACTGAAGTAAGCAGTTCCTTCCAAAACACACACACACACACACACACACACACACACACACATGCACACACGTACACATACACGCACACACACACACATACACGCACACACATCATTGTAGATAGTCTTGCCACAAGGTGGAAAATCACAGGCAAGTGAACATAGATAAATATTTCCATCATAATGAACCAAAATAAACATTTCCTTCCTGTAATTTGATTTACTATATTATTTGTTATATTAACAAAAAGCTGAGTGGCACCAATTTATATGCTATAATTTTTAGTTCTGAATCTACATGTATTTTCTTCCCCAACAAGAAATCTCATAAGATTCAAATAGCAGTCTTTCTTGTCATTATTTGCACCCTTCCCTTAGAGAATGCCTTTAATAAATGATTATTAAGTGGTACGCAATCCATTCTGTGCACTAATTTAATGAATCAATAGAGGTGCACATTTATGGAATATAGATATAAAACAATGCATTTTGGTCTGTATTACATGGAAGCTTACATAACTAATTATAGATTTTGCTTCAAACATTGCTTGCATTTTATCACTGCAGTTTGCTACACAGTTTTCCCTACTTATAGTTTTGAAGGACACACAATTGTGGCTTTCACCTGTATTTATTATGGAGCAGCAGGAATATTTAAAATTGTAAATCAGACTACCGAATATTATTAAAATTCAACTTTAATGAGAACCTCCTATGAAATTCAAATGTGATTCTGAAGTGCCCATTTTAACAAGAGAATGAGGTTAACACCAATCCTAGCTTCATCTCCTGAGACCAGAATCAAGATTGTTTCAATTAAAATTATTCTCCTCTCTTGTACACATTTGATTATTTTTCAGGTTTCATTAGTTTGAAGTAGTTATCTAATTCTACATAAGACACTCCATTTTTATTTCTTCAGGCCTATATTATGTATCAATTAAGGCTTTGTAAACACTTGTTTCAAGAACTTTATGTAAGGAATATATCAGTGAATTTCAATTTGTATTTCATGGGCTAGAAGGAATACAAGTGCTTGTACAATTGTATGTTTTCTTTCTGATTTTATGTATTTTCAAGCAGCTACAGTCTCTCTGTTCCTGTCTATGTCTCTCAGTTCATACATATCTCTCTCTCTCTCTCTTACACACACACATACACACATACAGACACATACGCATATACACACATATACAGACACACATACACACACGTATACAAACACATACACACATATGCATGCATACACACACATACAAACACACATACACACACACACACACACACACACACACACACACACACACACCCACACCAGCAAGGACTAGTAGAAGATACCTTACATAACAGGTTGAGAAGCATGTCTGGTCAGTTTCTCTGTCTTAACCCAATTGTAGATTTGGTTCCTGGTTGTGTATCTTATGGTATCACTTCACTGTGATTGTCCTATGCTGAAAGGCTTACCTGAAGTAAGGCAGTACAAGAACAGACAAAAGCATTCTCATGTCTGATATTATTATTCTTTCTTAAACCCGTGAATACTGTTGACTTCTGCATTGTGAACCTAGTCTGAAATTATTTGTTTCACCTTTTAATTTGTAGAATACAATGTGTGGACACAAATTTTCTTATGTATGTGTAAACTCAACAGTTATTTCTTACAAAAATACCCCCTCTTCCTAGAGATAGAGATGGTCTGGTGGTTTGAATGATAATGTCCCCTATAGGCTCATGTATTTGAGTGCTTAGTGGACAGGGAGTAGAGCTATTTGATAGGATTAGATAGATTAGGAACCTTGTTGGAGGAAATTTGCCCTGGGAATGGGCTTTGAAGTTTCAAAAGCCCATGCCAGACTCTCCTCCCCTCTTTATGCCTTAAGATCAGGAAGTAACACTCCAGCACCTCCAGGCCTGCCACCGTACCCCTCCATGATGATGGACTCTGTCTCTGAAGCTGTCAGTAAATCTCTAATTAAGTAGTTCTTCTTGTAAGAGTTGGCATGGTTATAGTGTCTTTTTATAGCAACAGAATTGAAGTTGAATTGAACAGTGTTGAAGACACATAGGTATAAAAATCACACAGGCTTGGAGTACATTATATTGAAACAATCATGTAAGAGTCTCAAACAGATTCCACTTTTACCTTAGGGACTTGTTTTAACTTAATTACCTCTGCTTAAAATGTTGAGGCAGAATTAAATTTAATGTTTCCAACACAGGAAAGCACATATGTTTAGGACAATCCTTCTGTAATGTATGAAAGTTTGATATTATATATTGAAGTTATTCAAAGACAAAAGCAATCTGTCAGCATTATTGACAGTCATGTGCCATTGCTTACTGAAGCTAGAGATAATTCAATTGATGTTTTTTTGCTGCATTGTACATGAAGTATAAACTAAAAACCGCTGTCCAAGCATCTTGCAGAATGATCCTTGCCAATGCTGATGCTGCATGCATAGTCTATATTTGGCAGAAAACAGAGAGGAACAAACCTGGTCCACAATGTCATTTACTTTATCCCTTTCACAGTCAAGGATTACACGCCGTTCTTTTTTTAACTCCAGATCTTGAAAGAGTGATCTGTAAGTCTCATCTTTCTTGTCATTGTTAATGTTCCCCACATTGATAGCAGTCACCTGCCACTTCTTCTCCGCAGCAGAATCCAGCACAGCTTGCAGTGTTGATAAGCCTGGGAAGACAATGGGCAAGGATGACTGATAAAGATAGTAGAGCATCTCAGAACCTGAGTGTGAAATGGCCAAGTTCACCATGTTGTTCATCCTGATGCACTATGCAGCTTGGGGAGGCTGAATTATGATAGAAGCTATGAATTTTATCCATATCTGCTCATGCCTGCATCATGTATTTTTAAAAAGGCATAAGCAAACTGCCAAAGAAAAATAGCTTTCTTTGTACTTCTAAGATGTGTTCTTGTAACATGCTGAAATACAAGATCTTTAATATCTCCAAATTAAGTAAAATAAAAGATATTCCAAGCATATCCACTTCATAGATGGCATAATGGCTTTAGCTGTAGGCAATTGTCTACCATTTTGTACTAGTAACCTGGTAGGGTTTACATTTCCATACGTAATCTCTGAGTAGTTGGATAGCATAGCCAGTGATGTCTAAGAGGCTGCCATGCATCCTTAGTTGTCCCCAATCACCAGCAGACTGAGAGCTTCCACACACACCCCTGTAGCCTTCTGTAATGTTTTTTGTTTGTTTGTCTGTTTTTTTTTTGTAGGAACTGATCTCATGAAGATTGAATTGTTCGTGTATTAACCAGATGGAGGCAGCTATCTCTCTAGTTCAGAGTTATCTCATATCATAAATATTGAACTATTTTTCTATTTGTTAGTAACTTTTGTTATACTTTGGCATGATTTCACCTGGTGAGCATTGTAGCATTTAATTATATATAAACTACACCATGTTTAGAACATGGACCAACAACCAGTAGCTGGAGGGGATTGATTTTTTTTTTGAAGAGCTAAATTTACAGTTTCATACTGGGAAAAAAAATAGCATATGTCTTTGTCTTCCAAATAACTACAGCTGTTCTCATTGAAGCCAAGTTCATCATGTAGATCATGTAGAAGATTGACTTTATGGAAACATAATGTCAAGGCCCCATCAAAATTCAAGCTCCATATGTCATTTTCCTCCTTACAGAATGATCTGCATGCTCAGAAAACTACACTAATCTGTTCTTATTTGTATGAGGTGTGAGTCTCCAAATGTGAGCAAATTGGTCTACAATCTAAATTCAAATACCCACTTTTATTTTAGATCTATTTGCAATGGCAAACAACTATCTGTTTTGTTCACCAATATTTCCAGATATAAAATGTCACTGAAAATTTTATGGATTTAATATTAGTCCTGAAAAGACAAAGTGAACATAGAATATATTCTGATACTGGCAAAAAAGTAAATTCCTCAAAGAGGTCATATGCCAAAAGTTGAAGTAGCCATTTGTAGCTTGTTCAATAAAGACAAAGAAAATGTAGCATCATTCAAATCATAATGTCAACAGACTAAAGGGCCTAATTTTTATTTTACCCTTGAAATTATTTAACCCTTGAAATCATAATTAAATTAAGTATTAAGAATATTTGTTTGCTTTTAATGGATTAAACCAATTACCCATTTTGAAAATATAAACAAACAAGAACTATGGGGTTATGGAGGCATTTTCCTGTGTGGCATATTCTCAAGGTGAAGAGAAAATCAAATTTGGGTCTTCCTTTAGTCACAATTCAGCTAATATACAACTAACAAATGTGAATATAATTCTAGCCTTGTGTAACTCTCACTGGAGCTAATGAGTCAAGGTAACAAATGTCAACTATGCTATGTCACTTATGACACAGTTGGGCTGAAGCATAAAAACTGAATTTTCTCAAGCCATCAATGTATAGGGAACATAGAGTATACATTAAACATCAAATGTGTTCAGATCATCAGAATCTAAACTAGAAAGTATATCACATAATAACAACTCTGATAAAACATATTAACCAAATATGACACACAGAACTCATTTTATCCTTCTCTGAGAAAGCACTTAAAATGATGATATTAATGGATTATTTCTAAGTATGACAACAATACGGTGGTTAAATATAAAATGAGAGAATTACATATCCATTAAATATTGAAATATCAAGAAATGAAAAAATGATGACAGTACTTGCTTCAAAAGAAGGGCAGAGCAACAAGGAAATAGATGCTACAACAATAACTTTTCTTCATATAATATTCACTGAGAAAGGATAACAATTCCAGGCAATCTGGGTGTAGTGCCACTACTCTGTAATCCTAGCTCTTGTCAAGACTGAAACAGGAAATAAAGAACTTCAAACATAGTCTCAAACAAACGCTTGACAAATTTTCTAATATATTTTATAAGGAATATTGAAAATAATATACCTCAATGGATAGTTCATAATATGGTGAATTTAAAGCAATCTTGGGGAGGTAATTGAAATCATGCCCTTGTGTCTGTTTTGATAATAAAAGATTCAGATAAACATGAAGTTTGCAAAGGATGACATAGATCTCTCATCACTTGTTAAAAAAAAATAACTTTCAGTGATAAAGCCTTAGAACCTGTCATAAAACATCTGTGATTTCTACCCACACCAGAAAAATTCAACCCCCCTCCCCTAAGCTGTAACATAAGCATCCAAGTAGTATGTCTGCATGTCATCACCAGTAAAGGCAAAACACACAACAGATCACCTCAGGATTTCAACAGCTACATGCTGCTGGAAAATACAGTTTCTAACTACTCCATTGTCTTTCTACCTTCTAATTATCAGACAAGTGCCTCTGGTCACCATCAAAACATGACCATGAGTAAAGGTCATGCTCTCCCCATTTTAACATGCAGCAATCCTAGGGAGCATTTTTTATTCTACACACTAAGATATTTTATTGTATTTTATGAAATCATGAAATTTCCACATCAAAAACTCCAAGTGCTATTGCATTTGGCATTGTCTTATCTTTGACAGATACTTTAAGAAAAATTTATTTATAAATTCACTTATAAATGTATAAGTAAATTTCATCATGTGACAAATTTAAGCCTCAAATTTATTGGCAGTTCACAGTGTCAAAGAAGATAGGCTAATATATAAAAATAAAAGATAATGGATTTTTTTCATGACTAACTTCCAAATTCATTTATTCTGTGTCAAAAGTAATGTGTACTCAATGTAGATTCCATTATTAAAAGAATCTTTGGATTAATATTTTGGAAGCTGTGTAACCTAACACAAGTTACTTCTATTTATTAAAACCTCAACTTCTCGAGTAATGCTATATCAGATTTCATATATGTTCTGTCAGTTGTCATTGCATAATGTTGCATCAAGTCATTCAGAAGCTGAGATTTGCTCTTACACAAAATTTAAAGAAAC
Organism: Mastomys coucha; assembly: GCF_008632895.1. Classification (NCBI taxonomy): domain Eukaryota; kingdom Metazoa; phylum Chordata; class Mammalia; order Rodentia; family Muridae; genus Mastomys; species Mastomys coucha. The sequence goes on from NW_022196898.1 coordinate 29,788,823, forward strand.
TGTAGATCCTTGCTCAGGAATACACTCAGATTATTTTTCCTAGGAAATAACCACAAACTCTCAGTTACTCAGTCAAGTTCCTCATCCTTCACAGCTGACAACCTTGTAAGATTTCTACTGATGATTTCATCGCAGTTCATATAAGACTTTTAAATTCCTGAGATTGATCACCTGCCTACTGTGCCGAGGGTAATGATTTTTTAATCTTATATACCACCAATAATGTACTTTCTACATACAAAGGTAACAGTAAACCCTCCACTGACAACTCTCGTGCATGCTGCTGTTCTCTTGCCCTACAATTAAATTAGGAGATGGAGGAACCTGAGCATTTCTTCCTATATGAAACAGCACAGGTATTTCCTCAGCAGTGCATGAATTCCTTAATCCAGCTATAAATATTTGTGGGAATTGGATGCTCTGCATAAAATTGGTTTATGTAAAGCTATCAATGAGCAATATTCATTCAATACTTATTCTATGTATGTCAGCTTTCTAACTACTTGTTTCTGAATAATTTAAAAAATAAAAGAAAGATGTTGAGAGAAATAGTTGTCCCTGTAAAATCAGAAGGAAACTGAAAAATTAACCATTCCTTTTAATATTTTAAATATGATCATAAAATGTTTCAATTATATGATGAGTCAAAAATTAAGTTGTCAAAGCTACTAAGTTCTTAAGCATTTGTATAGAGAAATAGTAATTCGACATTATTAGCAATAGGTTCTGTATGTATGACCTATTTATTAGCTGTCATTTTTTTCTAAAACTTAAAAAAAAAAAACAATAAAATGAATAGCACTAAATGCTAATTTCATTTGGACCTACTATGAATAACATTGAAAGAAAAAATTTTAATTTAAAAGTTCTTTTGTTTGCTTATTAAGGACTGAAATTTAAAGTGGTAACTGCCAAAAGTATATTCTATCCAAAGCAGTCTTCATTCTTTAAAATATTTTACTGGTCCTCTGTTGAGCCAGGGGGCCACCCACCCATCTAAAATAATTTAAACCAGAGTTGTTCCTGTCTAAAGGAAACACAGGGACAAAAAATGGAACAGAGACGGATCCCATCCACAGATAACGAAGCCTGACACTATTACTGTTTCCAAGATGTGCTTGCAGACATCAGCATCATATGGCTCTCCTCTGAGAGGCTCTGCCAGCACTTGACTAAGATGGATGCAGATATTCACCAGCCAAACATTTGCCTGAGCCCAGGAATCCCAATGAAAGAGTTAGGGGAAGGAGTTGAAGGGGCCTGCAACCCCATAGGAAGAACAACAATATCAACTAATTAGACTCCTCAGAACTCCCAGGGACTAAACTAGCAACCAAAGAGTATATATGAATCAGTACATGGTTCCCACTGCATACAGCAGAGGACTGCCTGATCTGGCATCAGTGGGAAGGGAAGCACTTGGCCCTGGGGAGGCTTGATGCCTCAGAGAAGGGGGATTCTAGAGGGGTGAGGCAGGAATAGGTAGGTGGGTAGGGAAACACCCTCTTAGAGGCAAAGGGAGTTTGGGATGTGTGGTGGGGAGACCAGGAATGGGGACAACATTTGAAATTTAAATAAATCAAATAATAAAAAAGAAAATAATATTTTGTTTGTTGCATAAAAATTCCACTCCATCACTCATTCTTCCAGGTGGAGTAATAAGTGTACTCACTAACTCATTAGCCTAGACTAGATTAGATGATCATGTATATACCTTATCATCTTTCTCATGGCATTGAGAGGAAAATGTAGTTTTGAAGCCTCTTAGTTCTATGCTAGATGATTTCTTTGACCTGGAATCAAGTTCCTTCCCTTTGGGGGATAAACAGTATTTGCTCAAAATAAAACCAAAACATAAATATAGAAAGAGGAATTGATTCTGTGTCTACTTACTGTCTGTCCAGAGAAATATATCACCTCCCTTCTTTGACATTGAACCAACAAATGCATGTCATTGGACTCAAGTTCAAATATGTTTTACCTGTATCCAATGATCAAAATCACAAGGACTAATGGCCTGAGAGGGGTGGTCCATTCCTCTCTATTTAAACATATTTCAAACCTCTAATAATATACCCCCAATTCAGTAATTGCACAAGGCTTTAAGGAAGGGCACAGAGTCCTCAAGAAGTACCAGGCTGCTGCCAAGTGGCTGGATAAAGAGAAGACACCAGAAATTCTGAAATGTCAGCATGCTTTGGAGGAATAGCATCTGATTTCCTTTCACTGGGATACTGAGCCTGATGGAAGATGATTCCAGACAAAGATGGGAGCATTCAAGGCTTCCCATGTTTCTGTTGGATGTAACCTTGGAGTTAAAACAAAATAATTACAGTATCCCTTAAGAGCAACATGATGAAATAAAAATTTGTCTAAGTCTCTTTCGTGTAGTTTATATATTTGGGCAGAATATTGTTTTGGAGAGAATTTCAATGCCTGAGACTCATGCTGTTCAAAAGATCATTTATTTATTGGACACCAAAGCATAACACTATAAGTTACACAAATCCTTGGAGTCCAAGAGGGAGAGAGGGACCCTGTTGAGAATGGATCAAATTGGTTGAAAAGGGGACCTGAAGTGGAGGAAATTGTGGAATTGCTTTAAAAAATCGTGGTCAACAAGATTGAGTTAGTATGCCAAGGTGGGCTGGACATCAATCATGTAGCGCTACCATGAGGATGAAATACGTGAAAGGACAGAAGAAAAGGAAAGAAATAGCTCACAGAATGAGTGCACGGATAATTTCAACATTATGCAAAATCATACAAATTAAGTCGTTGCTAAGACAAAAGTGCCCAGCAATAATCCCATTTCCATGAGCCAATAAACATTTTGCAAAGGCAAAAGCTGTTTGAATGTTTTGAGACTTGGAAATAGTTGCCAATGGAAGGCCTGTGAAACACTCTGCACATTATAAAATCGACAGCTACTTGATATAGCCTCAAAACTGTGGTCATAAGGTCATGATGGCTTTAATGTATAATTATTTAATATTATCACACTAATGTTCTTTGGCCTACAGTTATGCTTGACTCTAACCAATTAGTAAAATTTAATAATTGGAGATTATCTCACCCTTCCAATTTCATTAAGTATTTTGAAGGTATTAATAGAATCATTGTAAAGTGTCCCAGATTCTCTCTGCAATTACATAGGTCCATCCGTCTTCACTTGCAGGTTCTGAGTATCTCTCGTCATGTCTTTGTGTTTCTCTTTCTCTGTATAAGTTTCTTTTGATACTCACTTTTAATCAATGTGAATAACAGAGATAAGGCAAGAGAAAAGATGAGGTCCATTCCTCTTTGACCTCAACCATGAGTAAAAGGTCATCTTCTAATTCTTCAACTTCACAAGCATAATTCTGCTTTTAATATCAGATTAAATTTAAGATGTTCAAACATATAACTCACTCACTTATTCCCACTATTTACCAAATACCAACTCTGTATCTAGCATTATCTGTAGCTCTGCATGTCCAGTTACAAAGTTACACCCAGTATGAGGAGTGCTCCTAGGCATTGCCTTCTTGCAGCTAATAGTAAAACCATAAATAACAAAAAGGCCTTATCCTGGGTGTCAAAGACATTCCCAGGAATGTAGTAGGAGCTCAATGAATAGCTCCTGAGTGACAGAATCAATCTCACTATTAATTATGAATTGTCATACACCTTAGGAAGGGGACTCAGACATTGTTTTGTGAGGGTATGCCAGTAGCAAAGGTGTCTCTCAGGAAATGATATATTGAAGCAGACACCAGGAGGCTCTACAAATCTTAGCACTCTGCAGACATTCGAGGTGAAAGAGTTTGGCTCATCTCAGAAAGTGAATGAAGGTCAATCTGATTTAGGACTTAGATTTAGTGAATGTACATGTCTTAAGAACTCAATAAAGAACTGGGCAATACCCAAGTATTATAAAGACTGAAAGCCAGACAGAGAATTTTGATCTTATTCTCATTACAATTCAAAGAAGTCATTGAAGTGTTTCAAGTAAGGGAGTAGAGAATTTGATTCTGGCAAAAAAAATACATTTAAAATAAATTTTATCTGATTGTTGAAAATTAATCCCATAGAGATTTGTGTAGCATTTCAGAGATGAGGTTCTATACACGTGGTAGTACACTGGCCTGCAGAGATGGTTCTGAAAAGAAGACTCTAAATATGAAATACATATAAATGGTAGAAATATTATCACTAGGATGCAAATGTAAGAAATGTATCAGAAATATGCCTAGTTTCTAAAAGTGTTGTAGAGAGACCGTGTTCTAAAAAAGTAGCTGGGGGTGGGGTGGGGTGCGGTGCAAAAGGAAAGGCTAAATGCAATAAACTCCATTCTATAAGTCATTTTATCACATTCAGAGGAAGCCCATATTAAAGTCATCCCAAACCTTGAAACATACATTAACTGTGTATAACTGTTAAGAGTTTCAAGCATAGTGTGGGTATCATGGATTTTTCTTTCAGTTTCTAAAGTGTTAACTGGCTTTTACATGGAGGAAAGTCATGCCATGGTTCAGGAGAACAGGGCTAAGGAAAGACACCTAGCTTAAGCAAGCCTGCATCAGGACCACCGTAGCCAAGGACATCTAAGTGATCAGTGGAGAATAGCTTCCTTCCGGTCTGCCCTTCTGCATAACAAGGTGCCCTATCTTTGTCAAAAGGGAATTCTGGGTTTCATTTAAAATTTTCAGTAATCCAGGAAGTGAGCTTCTGAAGGAAGGATTGCAGAGCTTAGCTATTCTTATATATAATTCTTTACCCTCTTGTTTTAATTTATCTGTAGTCTCCAAAAACACACAAATATTCATGCAAAATCACTCATAGAACGTGAGATATACACAGACTCGTTTATGCTCATTCTGGATCCAATGAATGTTAAAATCTCAGCCTCTAAGCCCCAGACAGGCCTGTTAATATTAACATCAAATAATACAGAAACAGAAAGATTTTCCCATCACCAAATTTGTGCACAGATTTCAACAACAACAACAATTTGTGTAGAATTATATAAAGCAGCATGAGTTGGATATCAGGCTATGTGGACTATCCCACACATGGGTAGATCAGGAACCCATGAGCAACCTGTAACTTCTCTGAGGTTTAGAGACCTTATTTCCAAAGGTAGGCTAGAATGGACACTTCCTGCCTGGTTAATCTTCTACATTGAACCAGATCTCATAAATTTAAACTATAAATATAAAATTTCTACATATATGTTTATACCAATTCTCTTACATCACTTCTCCTCTGATTAGTAATACAGTTTTTATTGGGATCTTTGTTGCACACATGACAAGCTGTTTTCTGCTAGGACTGAATACTAAGTCATTAGGTATTCACAGATTATACTTATCAACTGTGCTCTCAAATACTGGATTTTGTATTCTATCCCCCTTGATTCTTGTTTTCTTGATTATTTTCTTTCTATTTTACTTTAAGTATGCATCCATATTTAAAAAACATTATTCATTTACACAGCAAAATTAAACCAAGAAATTCTTTGGAGTTCACATACTTTCATAGTACTATAGCACCACGTATAAATGCCAAGGGCAAATGCTGTGTTTGACCCATTAAAAGGGGATACATTCTGTCACCTACCTCGGTCACTGTCATAGAGGTATGCGAACTTGTCCCATTGGTAGTACTCAATCAAGCTAAGGAGTGCTCCTTTGAGGTCAGGTCGCATCTGGATGACAAATGGATGTGTGCCATCTGTTGGGAAGCTAGGTGTGATGAAGGACACATGGAGTGTCCCACAGAATGATGTGATGGTATTTACAGACTTCTTGTCATAAAATCCAAAAATCGCATAGACTCCTCTTGAAAACTGGGAACAGACTAGAAATTGAAAAGACAGAAATGATAAGTCATTTAATCATCATGCAATTACATGGAATGACCAGAAAGGCAATATGCCTTCATGTAAAGTACAAGATCATTAGCAAATCAAAAGAAATAGTAAGTTAATATCAACAATTCATTAAAATTTATGGAAATTTATTTACTTAGCCTTCAGGTTGATGAATTTAAGAAAACTATAACAGATAAGAAGTAACAATTAAGGTTACAAGAAAAGGCATAGATTATTTAACAAGCTTCACATGGGTAAATATATTTAAGTATAATTTTTTTAAAAAAATACATATGTCACTAGGGATTTTTAATATTTTATTTTAATTAAAATATAATTAAATTCTTTTCCTCTCTTAACACTTCCTACACCCTTCACCCTCATTTCTGCTCTAATTTTTGGCTGCTTTAACTTTACTTATCAATATCATATACATATCAACATATAAATAATATATAGCAAAACCTTTTGGGTCTGTTTTGTTTATTTGTTTGTTTGTTTGTTTGAGGCTTTTGTTTTTGATTTTTATGGTTTGAATTCTTGTTTGTTTGTTTGTCTCTGTATATATCATTTCAGAGCTGAGCACTTTTTATAAGGTAACCAACCAGTGGGCTCATCACTGAGACAGGTTAATTCTCTTTCTCTTAACAGCTATTAATTGCCTATAGTTTTCTGTCTACAAGTGGGATCCTGCAGGATTTATACCATTCATTTTAGCATAGGTATTATTACTGTTAGAAATAACCTCTTAATTAGACAATATCCTCCTTCAAAACAGCTTATTCTTAAGCAAATCAGGTTGCTTAAAAAACATTACATGAGCTGGGGAGGTGGTGGCTCAGTTGGTAAAATGTATATCTCACAAGCAGATAATTGAGTTTGAACCATAGAACTTATTTTTAAAAACAGCTATAGCTTCATGCATTAAAAACATTATCACTAGGGATGTGGAAACCTGAGGATCCCTGGGACTCATGGGTCAACTGGCCTGTCTAATCAGCAATATCTAGATCCAATCAGAAAACCTATATCAAAAATAAGGTAGATGGCTATCATGAGGAAAAACATTCAAAGATCATTTCTGTCTTCTTCATGTACATGCACACCTTTAGCAGGGTCACCAGCATGCACGCATTTCAGCAACACACACATGGAGACACATTTTTAAAAAGCTTAAGCAGTGTTGTTTTGATAATGCTTCATATTACAAGTTCAGTGTGTTTCCATTGTTCTAATGTTAACCAAAATCTCTGTGAAAAGAAAAAACATACTTTCTGCTGAACTACAGAGATCTGTCACAAGAGAGGCATCCTGCTTTGTGCTACTCAGTCAAGCAGCAATTAAATAAAGTTAATAAATAAAATTACATCAATTTTCTGAACTTAGTTGTTGACTTTTAACACTTAGTTTAAACTATATGTTCCTCTGCACATAAATAAAAATTAATAAAATATTTTGCAGGACTGTTATTTTTAATATAATATGATAGTATTTGAAAGTAACCATTCCTTCCACAACCCATTGTCTTCTTCAGTTATTTCTATCTCAGTAAATAATGTATGACTATTCCCTCTGCTTCCATCATCCTGGAAGATCTATGCTGAGATCAATATATTCAAATGTTTTCTCTTCATCCCATCCACTTGCTTCAGTAACAGAAAATTATTTTTTCTTTTTTTTTCCTTTTTTTTTTGTTTTTTGTTTTTTGTTTTTTAGTTTTTTGAAACAGGGTTTCTCTGTGTAGTTCTGGCTGTCCTGGAACTCACTCTGGCTGGCCTCGAACTCAGAAATCCGCCTGCCTCTGCCTCCCAAGTGCTGGGATTAAAGGCGTACCACACCACTGCCCGGCCTTTGAAAATTCTTATACTATGCATATCATGTGTCTGCTAAGTTTTATGTAATCTCATTTCTTTCTCATGATAACTCTTGAGATAGGAGCTACTATTATTCTCAAAATTCTATGGTAGAAAAAAATATCAAATAGAGGAAATAGCTTATCTAAGTCATATTGATCGTACAAGAGGCTATATTCAAACGCAGGCAGTCTGGATTCAGAATCTGCATTCAAACCTAGTGTGCAATACTTTTTAAAAACCACAATTCATGGACTAGCTAGCAAATTGTTACTGTACCTGCACTAATGGACCATGTACTCAGTTTTCTTCAATATAATCAGAATGATCTTCTGAAACATTAGTATGACTATATCTATTTCTGGGAAGTAAGAGCTATTTGGCCTACGACTGCACTGCTCTATAGAAACCATCTGTGACAGTCTTCTGGCCACTAACTGAGGTTATTAGATGCTTTTTATGGGTGCATAGTTAGTATTTCCCAAATGATCCTGGACATAGCAGCGTCTTATAAATGAATTATCTCTATCTGAAGGTAAAATCAATACAATCTTATTTCATTTGTCTCTTTCACAAAAGTATATAGATATAGATTTGTCTCATCAAAAGAACCTTCCTTCAGTCTCTGCTCCATAGTTAGTCTCTGCAACTCCTTCCATGGGTATTTTCCCCCCTTTTAAGAAGGAATGAAGTGTCCATATTTTGGTCTTCCTTCTTCTTGAGTTTCTTGTGGTTTGTGGATTGTACTTCAAGTATTCCAAATGAAGGAGTTAAAGAAAGGACCGAAAGAGGTGAAAGGTTTGCAGCCCCTTAGGATGAACAACAATATGAACTAACTAGTACCCTAAGAGCTCCCAGGGACTAAACCACCAACCAAGGAGTACACATGGTAGGACTGATGACTCTGGCAGCATGTGTATAGTAGAGTATGACATGTGAATAAAGAACATATCTAATAAAAAAATAAAAAATAAAGAACCTTTCAAAAACAGATGTGGATTCTAATGATAATAATAGCAGTAGATGACCAATAAATGATAGCCAACATTTCAATAAGTATATGATATTAATTGATGGAATTCTCTGAGTGGTCATTATTTCTAAAAGATTTCTATATTCCAGTAAATATTTCTTGGCATTCTACTTACTTCTCTCTAACATAAGCTTTCTGGGTTTTTAGAAAACATCTGTATAATGGATTATTGACATTAACTCTTCTATTTTTAATCTTGTTTGGGATAAGCTGACACATTAGAGAACCACCAATAGCTTTTCATACATTTCATGTAACTCTAAAATTAGGTTTTTTATTCATGCCCATAGTATTTGTTCTCTTCTGGGCAAAAATGTAGTCTTTAATATATTTGATAAATGTGTCTGTTTATCACTTAGATGTAAAAGATGTTGACAGCTATGTCTTTTAGGCAAACTCTTTTGAGTAAGGTGATATCTTATTTTGTGCATGGATACGTGTGTGATAACACACACATCTTATATTTGAATTGGTTACAATATTTGCTAAATCTTAGATTGATGAAATATGACACTTGAAAAGGGTGGATTGCTATAAAATTCTCCCTGAGTCTACTTTATTTTATTTTCTGTGAAAGTTTGGCATGCCATCTAGATACTATGGGGATATCATGCAATATGATTATTTTGATGGAGCTTCTTCTTATTAATGGAATATTTTCTGTGCTGGGAAGAGCAACCCTAGCCCCAGCCACACTGGGATGCTTGTAAAGGAAGCCACTGTTTGAATACAGAATCTCAGTAAGGAGCCATACCTTTCATTTTCCATTAATCTGAAGTGTGTTGTCAAGAGACCTCTTTGTTTTGCAACCAGCTGGAAGCACTGCTTTTGTCTCAATAAGAAGCATAAACTGTACAAAACTCCTTAGATATTACATCTCTTCTAACCTAGAAACTATTTTTCTAGGTAATTATTTTATAGCAATGGCCTTCATCTCTTTACAAACCTTGGTCACCCTCAACCCCATCCATCACATTATCTTTCATGGCAGATAAGGACTTTCTTTTTTCCTAATGTACCCACATTTCTGATATTTTTCTCTTAATATCCATAATATTGCTCAATCACAGTCCCTACTCCTATATGGTAAGAGTGTCACTGAGATCTATGAGTAAGCATCTTAGCTGAAGCACTGTTTCCAAGTTCTAAATGACAGTCTGAGAAGGGGAAACTTAATGACAATAGAACAAAGTCAAACACAGTGCTATTCTGGGGAAATAGCAGGATCAGATTGCAGAAGGTCTTAGACATTTGGTGTGAGGCACCCAAGTGCCTGCTACGTATTTGATAAGAAAGCTCATTTTCACTCTTGTTACATGCTTGTAATTGAAGGCTCTGGTAGAACTGATTTCAATTCATAGATACAATGGAGCAGAAAGAGATGAATAAAGGACCAGTACAATCTATAACTCGGAAGAACATGCCCACAGTGACCGATTTTCCCCATATATGTGCAAATTTCCACTCTCTAACCTTTCCTAAAAACACCAAAAACTAGAGAGCAAGCATTGCCCACTCTGATTTTAACATTTGCCCTGGCTTCCAAAGGCTTCCACCCATCTCAGAATGAATTGTCTGTTGCCAAGAGCCCGCATTATTTCAGCCATTATGAACTTGGCTTAAAGACCAAATGCAAAATGTTTTCTGAGACATAAGCAAAACTCTTACCCATGACCCACTATAAAGTCCATTGGAAAGTTATGTATTTCTAAGATGCAAATAATAAAAAGTTCCAATTCTAAAATGAAGTAATAGGGAATAAGAAGGAAGGCATAGAACAAAACAAAACAAAGGAAACTAATGACAGAAAAATAAATCTAATAGGGAAGACACTAAATTCTTTAGCTCTGCATAGCATCCAAGATGGATAGTGTCGGGATATAAAGTCCAAGGGGCTTTAATAGCTCCATCACTAGGGCTTTGTTATCCTGCATCCCACATTGTTTCCCATCTTTCCTAGAATGACTTAGTCCTGTCTGCAGTTTTCCTCAGGAGACATTCCATATTTCAGGCATCTCTGAGTTGACACACACAAAGCTTCATGCACTACCCTCCCAGGGAATCTTTTGGAGGATTATGGCCCTCATATACACTCTATTATATCTCATGTTTTCCTTTCAAATCTAGGAGGGACCCTCGACAACAGTGTAACTCATGTTATTGCATTCTCTAACAGTTCCTGGGGATGGAACAGAGTCGGGGGTGGGGAACAGAATGAAGAAATAATAGACACATACAGAAACAGATATTTGGGATCAGGTGGTTCTGGCCTTGAGATAGTGAAACTGTAGCACCCTGGGAGCTCATCATGTTTTCTATAAAGAGTTGAACAGACAGGCAGCTTTATTGGATGCAGCTGAATCCAGAGGTAGGGTTATAACAATAAGTAAGGAGGCAGGGTTTACAGTATACAGATGCCTCAAGGAGCCATGTTTATCTAATCTTGGTAGGAGCAGTCTCTGTAAGAGAGCAGTTTTCAGGGTGTAAAAATCTAGAAGGAAAAGTGATGATGGACACTTTATGTATATACTATTAATATCCACTCTTGAACCTCAAATAAAACTTTGGCATTTCTTTCTGAGTCTCACTGCAGTGGCAGGATCTTTGCCAATTACCTCTGCATCTAAGTCTAGTGTCTTCACATGGCCATACACATGTCAGTAGCACACATTCATTTATGAACTCATTAACACCAGGCTTCCTCTTTTCTACATATCTTGCCATCTGTTATGTCTATAAAACTAGCAACAAGTGGACAACATCAAGACCTGCTTTCTTTGTAAGCAGCAGACTCTCTTCCTTGAACAGTGGGTATAGCATCCTCTGAGTTGCTTAGGTTTCTTAACATTAAGAAATACTTCCCCCAACAACCCTGTGTAACCAGAGCACCACAGAGCACTTTTAAGCAGCTTTATCTTTTATAATAAACTCAGTCTTGGCTTTAATGTGGTCATATTTATTCTTAAGCTATTTTTAAGCTATCTTTTCTTCTTCCCGGTTAAAAGCCATTAGCTTAATTTTTAATGGTACTAATCTTGTTAACAAGTACATCTTCAGCTGGACCATGGTGGTGCATGCCTTTAATCCCAGCACTTGGGAGACAGAGGCAGGCGGATTTCTGTGTTTAAGGCCAGCCTGGTCTACAGAGTGAGTTCCAGGACAGCCAGGGCTCTACTGAGACACCCTGTCTCAAAAACAAAAACAAAAACAAAAAACAACCAAGTACATATTGCTTGGCTACAAGTTTACTCATTGTCTGTCAAAATGGTGCTTTTCCAAACTTTCTAAACTACTCCTTGTTTGCAATTCTCACTATAAATCTGTCTAAAAGATGTTTTTACTAACAATGCCACAGTCAAGATGCTGCACTATCTTAAATAGTCCTTCAGTAGCTTAAACTCTACTACCCATGAGGTCTCAGGTAACTGATAGCAGGTGGAGATATTCATCACTGTAAAGGTACTCCTGTTCCCCAGTTTGATCTTGATCCATCAATAAAGATGCTAGCAGCCAATGAGCTAGGAGGATAGGTGAGGCTTTCAGGTCTCTGCAGGTGAACTAGCAGATGCAGGAGAGAGAGGAAAAGAGTTTCTCACCATGCTTTGGAGGGAAAAAAAAAGCCAACCAGCCATGTGCGATCTCAAGCAGAGTGACCACTAGCCACTGGTCACTTCTCCTGGAGGGAGGTTGGGGTGCCCAGCTGAGACTAAAGGTACCTGAGCAACTGAAACTAGGGCAGGTTGAGAAATGATGAGCTAAGAGTATTGGGAAGGGCACGTTAGCTGTGGTGGATTGAAGGTGCCCAGCCATTGAACCAACAAGGCAGGTTGAAACCGATCAGTGTGTGTGTCTGTGTTTTTCATCTGTGGGTCCAATATTCTCTGGGTGGGGGCTGGTAGTGTGTACAGGTAGGGCTACCTATTCCTGTAGCATTATGGCAGGGTAGCAAAAGGTCCATGCAACACATCACCATAACAAAACACAAATAGCCTTTATTCCTATTCTCAGTAGAGTGTTTCTTTCTGTTTACATCTTTATGAGTTCATTCTTAGCTGTCTATATTCTTGACTTCTGAGCTCACACTAGAATCACTCAGTCAATTATACTTTAGGCTTTGACTAGCACTAATCTCCATACGTTTTCAAGTCCTTCTCATATGCCTATTTCCAAAATTTCAGAACTGCATTTTAGGTTTACTGAAAGCAATGACCCCACTTTTAGCACTAGCTTTCTGTATTAGTAGGAATTAGTAATAAGCTTTTCATCACAGTGGTGACATATGACACAATCAATTTAATGGAAAAAAGAACTTCTTTTAGTTTTCAGTCTTGAAGGTTTTATCCATAATCCTCTACTCTTTTCATTCTGGTCACTTAGTTATGCATAGGATTATGGCTATACAAATATGTGGCAGAGGAGTCTTGCCTTGTAGCAAATAAGAAGCAAAGAGATACAAATTGGCAACCAGCCTCCATTGCCATACCCATAATGAGGCCCTTAGTTAAGTGACACCAAATATCTGAATTCTTAACACTTCTCCAAATAATACTGCTATAATGGAATAAAAAAATTCAAATTTAAACCTGTAAGAACATTTCATACTGAGATTGTAACCAGCATGATAGGCGCAGAAGCTTATTGACACATTAAACTCTAAAATTGAGGCATTTTGAATTAATTTAAAATGTGATTATTTATTTCATATTCATGTGCATTTTCTTCCTCAAGGATGCTTTCAAAAGGTAAAGCTACCTCCCTGCACTATGGCTTCTAAAGGAAGAAGGCTTACAAGTCCTAGAGTATTCAAAACGGAGTATTTAAAAAATGAGATTAAAAAAATATCAGAATTCTATCCAGTCACCTATATAGACAAAGGGCAGGTCTGGACAATTACAGTTTTATGCAGTGTTGTAAGTTTTTGAATGAGTAGCCTAATTAACATAAGGAGGTCACGTATGATTTGAAGCTTAAAAGTGACTACAAAGGAGTTATTGAAGATATTCTTGTTGAGTTCTACTTGAGTTAAATATTTAATAACAACTTTGAAAAACTCAGCAAGGTCAAATCCTTTCATAAGATGTTTTAGGTCAAACAACAGAAGTAATAATCTCCTGGGTGTAAGTAACTTGCTGATTATTTCACTTTTTATTACAAGCACAGAATATCTAGGCAGGCAACATTGCTGATGGGGCATCTGACATTCCTTTTCTCTTGGGTCATTCTGCTCATTGATGCTGTTAATGTGGCATTCACGATGCAGTCTGGTGGACTTTACACCATTATTTACTGGAAGGGGAAAAGAGCTGAGTATGATTTAGTTTTGTTTTCTATTTTTACATCTATATGTTGATATTTACTTTAATGAAATGGTGTGAGCTGCTTCCTAAGCAGGAAGCCCCATTTACAGCTTGTAGTCTGGCCATCTTTTTCCTTCTTTCAGTCTATGTTCTTTACTACAGGTCTTCCTAAAACATACTACCTGAAAGGCATTCTCTGACAATTTGTCCTCTTAAACATTCAATTTTTCAGGTTTCTTATTCTTATTACCACGATCCAATTAAAATTTTCATGTAAATCTTCCTAGATCTCTATCACCCCAGGTATGTCTTTGTTTATCCCTCTTCACATACCCAGAAAATACACAATGTAAAATGCCATATACACTATTAATGTTATAAGTCCAGGTTTATATTATAGTTACTTTTTTTCTCAAATAAGTGGTAATTAAAATTATTTCCACAAATCTGGAGAGTAAGCTTTCTAGGAAAAAAAAAAAAAAGAAACAAATGACACCATTGTTTTACAGTGTCTAAAACATATAATTTATCCTTATGCTTAAAAACTTAAAGACATAGAGACATTATTCAGTATCCAAGGATGTGGTAGCAATGACTGTATGTACAAGAGCTGACAATTCTAATAATGAGAGCAATATGTATTTTAATCTGGATTTGAGCTTAGAGAGACAAGTTATTCTGCTCCGTCTCAGCCTGAGGTAGCAATATTACCCATATCAGCATAAGATATGAAGGCATTAACAAAACACACACATGCACACACACACACACACACACACACACACACACACACACACATTCTCAGCAGTGTCAGCAGCTATATAACCACATGAAAACATCTGTTTTCCACTGTACTTTCCACATTCTAACTAATGCTAATATTAGCTATCAATTAGGCATCAAAAGTTTGCTTATATTTTTCTTTAGTTCGAATTTATCACTTCCACAAGACAGTGTTCGTGAGTTGAAATCCTAACTCATTTTCTCAAGCCAAAAGGTGTAAGGAGGGTCTCATCTTTGATCCCAAGAATACAAAGTGTTCAGCAAGTACTATCCATTTTACCTCTCCAATCTGTATTCCTCAGCTTGGCTGGCAGTACCTACTAGAGTCTCTTAAGCACTTATTGACTAAATTCTTGCAATAACTTCTCAAACAGTCCTCTGTAACATATCTCTTCCCTATCACAGCAGAAATCACCCCCCTGCTCAAAAGCTGTCTATCTGGTCCAGTTGCTGAATATAGAATAGATTTGCTCTAGTTTTATCAGTTTTATGTGATCTGAATCACATGTGTTTATCATTTGTGATTGTAAAGGCAATTGCATAGCTGTATGTTAGCCACAATTATTTCTTCTCAGCTTTCTCCTTAGAGTGATCCACCTGAGACGTGAATAAAGATCCATTTATGTGTACAAGCCTAATGAGAACACAGCACACAGCAATCACGTAATAATAGCACTTAATAAGATGGCAATTCTTCCACAAAGAGTACCTTGTTTATGACCAAGTGAATGCCACCATCCCTGGTTGTATCTGTCCTCTTGTCATTCTCTCTTCACACCATCTTCAGCCTGAGTTACAGTTCCTTTGTCAGCATATCTTGCAATCAATGAGGGGAATTAGAAGCCAGGACTCTCGTTCACTAATCTCTTGGTAGGAAAACTGCTGATCTTGAACCTCAGGTCCTAGTCTAGTAACTGGGGTTTCCAACTTGTCTATCTACTTAACTGGGATGCTTCAATGTTTGTGTTACTAAAACTATAGAACATAATCAAGAAAATATTAGTCATCAGGCAAGTGTGCTTCTAGCAATAAATCCAATGTTCATAGTTTTTGTTTCTTCTGCAGTAGCCAAATCAGGAATTTTATAGTATTTAATACTTAATGAATATATGATCAGAGTCAAATGATTAATAAAATAAACTGTAGGATCTTACAATAAAACTTCGTTTTTGTTGATGGCTAAACTTTTTGGAAACCAATACTTCACTCCTGATTTGCTAGTTTTCAGGGTCACTGGCTTTGTTTTAAAATCCATATGAAACATGGTCAATGTTTAGTGAAGCAGAGAAACAAAACAAACAAAAACAAGCCAAAATACCACTCTGAAATACATGTAGTGTTCAATGGAGTTACTTTTTCCAAATTTATTTTGTATAGCAGAATTTTCCACTCCAAATGAAGAGGTTAAAGCATGACAAGTTACACAATGAAGAAAGGACACTTTGGTGAAAGAAGGTCCTCCTCTGTGCTGTGTATGCATCGAGCCTTGAAGTTTATCTTAAGTGACATTTATCCCTTTAGTATATAATTGTACTGTGTTGTACATACATTATTAAAATTTTATATTAAATTTTTGGGAGAATATAGAAAATTTCCATTATTTGTGGAAATTGTTGGTCAGTACAATTTTCTATGTTATTGATGAAATGGAGTGAAACTTCCCCTTTTCCATAAATAGAACTATTTTAAAGTTTACATATCTACTGGAGGACATTTTTTTTCCTTCTCATCTGTAGATTAAAGGGCACCCACTCATAAAACAGTGGTTTAACTTCTACATAAATCTCTCCAAAATCCTAGCAATCACTGCATAGCTAGTGAACAAAATGCTAAATGGCTCTGAGACAATGTGTGGCATAATAAGTACACCCAAGTGACAGTGTCTATAAATTGCCCACTAATGTTTAACTTACAGCCATGACACCCATCCATACAGTGACAAATTGTCTCTTTTTTGCATGCATTTTTCACAGGAATAGTTAATGTGCTGCAACATTATCTCTCAGTCATAGAAGACTGTGAAGTAGTAAGAATGCATTTTTCTTTCTGTCTAGCAAATATCTGTCCTTCCTGACTTTCATGCTAAGTAGTCTGAGTGAGGTTAAATGTCCTGGGTTTATTGCTGTGGCCTTTATTATATGCCACTTTAAAAATCTATAACATTTATTTTTGCATCATCCTTCATCTAACATGGCAGGCAATAATGGGATCAGCAATAATGGGCAATAACTCTAATGTAAATTTTAATGATGGGACCTGGATATGGAAATGAAGGAGAATTACCTTTGCTTATAGAAGATGCTTTTGCACAAGAGATGGTTGCATTCTTCATCTTGGCTATGGATTTCCTTGTCACACACACACTGGTTTTGACCTCTGAAGTCTTGCCAGCCTCAGGCTCTAGATGAGGTCTAGAGCTCTGCGTGCTGGTATAGTATGAGTGTTATGTATAGTGTGTCAGGTTAAGTGATTGCCCATAGGGTTGGCTTCTCATCTCACCAAGCCAAGAGCTGGTTGTGTGGTTGCTACCTAGCAAGTGGTAGAATTCAAAGTTCTCAATGTTCTCAAAGGTCCCAACTAGCTTAGATATAATTCTAAATGGCTGAATGCTCAACAGATAAATTCTAGAAAATGTCAAGTGAGTCATGAGTTTTCTATACTATATATTTTTCACATAAAATCCACATGTGAGTTATAATTTACTTGAAGGGACTGAGTCCACCATCCTCTGTATGTTCAATTAGTCTAACATTCATCATTTCTTTTATATTTCTTCACTGTCCTCCTCTGGTTTCTCCTAAACTATTTTATTCTGCATGTCCCTTTTGGACTTGAAACTCTAGACACTTACTAAATTAATACCTCCACATTTTGTAACATTAGAAAATTGTTGTCAAGTTCCTTAAATGTTCTATTTTAGATGTGCTGGATAAGAAAGCTGTAGATTGTCCAAACACAAAGTGAACCCTAGAGATGCTGCTGAAAGCCTAATCATCTAGAACAAGTCTTTGTTTGATGTATTTGTAATTTTTCATATATAATGTGTTTTAAACAAATCCAGCTCTTATTTCCTCCCCTCAAGTTCTTCTTGTATTCTCTATCAAAGCTACCACCATTCTTCCCAATTTAACATACTTTTTTTCCCTCTTATTAAACCTGGTGACCTCACTTAGTCTGACCTCCATGCATGCATATAGGACCAATTGCTGGAACATGGGTGGGTTTTCAGAAATAATCTTTTTTATTTTTGTATGCATGTTGTATTTCTTAAAGGAAACATATTTTAAAGGCATGCCATCAATGTGTTATTGAGGCAATAAACGTTGAGTGAGAATTTGAATAACTATCTGACATAGTTGATCAATGTATGCAATTAAATCCTTTTATACAGACCATAATTCTTCCTTTCCAATAGTAGATTGGTTTTTAAAAGGTCATATATTATTAATGATTACTCAATTCACTACCACATAGCCCATAGTATATGAAAATATAGAAGATAATATAATGAAGGCCACATAATATCAATATTTAGTCATTATTGATATGACCTCATAATTATTCATACCATATTTTCAGAATACTACTGTAGATAATATAAGAAAAGATAAAATAATTATCTAGACAATATTTTTCCATTATTATTTTTTATTTTTCCATTATTAAAATGGATCAAAGCTATTTAGAGGGTTTAGAATGAAAAGAATAGTCGAAGAATAAGGAAAGGAAACAAAAATCTCTGTCAGTATGGCAAATAGCTATTTCTATGAAAGATAAGGCTAGAGAAGCTAAAATTGAGCAGATGCAAGCTAATTGCAAGGGGAAATATTAATAATATATTCTGACTCATATATCTCAAGTTATTTCAGCTTCATGTGATCACTGAACAAAGACACATATGAAGTCAGTTAAAACCATTATTTCAGATATCTAAATGAAAGCATGTCTGGTTCTGGAGAAATTGTATAATTCTAGATATAAATCACAGAGTAAATTGTAATGTTGGCAATTTAAGAGTGTGCAAATTGAATGCAACTGGTGAGCGTTAGAGGCAGGAACTAAAGTCCACACTGAAACCCTTCACTTTAGTTTCCTACTTCCTTCAAGCTGTAAAATAGCTTCCAAGCCCATAAAAAATACAAAAATAAACAGCTCTAACATAGGTAGGGAGTCTAATTACATATCTAGGGCATTTTAAGAATCTTGAATTTTGGTTTCTTACTGAATCCATGTATATGGGAGCAATAGAAGCACTGGCTCCATTCTCCACAGATTGTAAGAAAAAAAAAAAAAACATACTGTACATGGTGGGAATTGCCGCTAGATAGGACCAGACTGAAAACACAAACAGTAGAAGACTCAATAGACCAGAAACCATTGAGCAATAAAAGTACACAGAAGTGTCCTATAAACTAGACCAGAGGATTTCCTCACCTTGCCCTGTCCCCTCGGAGAGGCCTTCTCCTTATATGAAGGAAGAGCAATGTACAAAACAAATTCTAATCACAAGTTGAACTGTGACTCATCCACTTTACAAAGGTGCCATTGGACAGTATATATTTAAATAAGTGCTCCCACCACTAATGGGACTGCCAAATTCCACCTGTTTGTCCTGAGATATCATAGAAATTATATGTATGGTTTATGAAATTAAACACAGTGACAAAACAGAACAAACATACAAACAAAAACTTGGATTTTACTGACAGTAGTTTCTCATGTGGATGTTTACACCCAGAATAAGTAAGTGGGTCATAGCAAGAATCAGCATAAATGATCTCAACAGTCACATACAATACTAAAGCAGAGTCTTATGAATGTTATAATGTCTAGACTATACTGCCATGAGATTTGATCTCCATGAGCACATCACTTGAGGGTCTTCACAGGGAAACCTGATGCTTTTAACAAAATCAGATACCAAGCCCTTATGGTCTTAGTTCTAATTTTTCATTTGTGGATGTCAGGGTTATTCTGGAAAATGTTAAATGGCATTAATTACATTGTTAATAACCATTGTTCAATATAATAATTTCTCTTTTTTTAAAGTTTTTGAACATTCATAAACTGAATCATTCCATATAAATCATATAGCTGCCTTTGGCTAAGAGATCACAGCATACTGTGTTAGGTATGAATGTATCATGCTCAGGCTATCTTTCAATAACTTCTCCAGGATTGGACAGATAGCTCAGAGGAAGACCATTTGCCTAGCATTCCTGAGGCATCATGTTTGGTCACCAGCACTGTAAAATTAAAAATACATAAACCAATAGTTTTCCAACATCATCCAAGATTAGAAAATAGTTTAAAACAATTTGGAAAGTTAAAACTTTTATATTAAAATAAGTTGGTATGTGATATCTCTGATTTGAAACAAAATTATAAGGAAATAAGTACATCTTATTTATGTTTACAAGTTTAGATGGTGGGTTTTAATTAATTAAATTTAAAAATAATTGTTATATATATATATATGGATTGGTCAAAACTGTAGTTCATCACTTAAAGAGACGGAGGCAAGGAAGTTGCCTGGGGCTACAGAATGAGTTTCAGACCAACCAGAGATAGAAATTGAGATGGAATGCTACATGCTATAAATTGAAGATTGAAAATGTACAGAAGAAACCTATGACTCTAGCTAATTATACTTATAAGTAATTTGCAAAAAGTGTTAGCTTGTGTCTTTCAAATATTTAAGAGAAGGGATACACACACACACACACACACACAAAGAGGTGGGCTGTGCAAATAAAATTTAGAAAAAGAGAAAGAAAGGTTGGGTTTGCTGGACTTTATGTAAAGCAAACTGCTTCCCATACCTAGGATAGGCCTCTGACACTGTAAGAAATGGTATGAAGAAGAGAACCCAGATGCAATTCCTAGCACACATAATCTGGCAGCTCTTAGTACCTGGGACCTCCAGTTCTAGGGAATTCAATGCCCTCTTCAGGTCTCTGTAACTAGTAATGAATAGCAATCCATAACTCTATAACTACTAACTACATGCATGTTATGCATATAGAAGACAACTTCACACACACTTTTTTAATATTAACTGATTACACACACACACACACACACACATCAGTACCTCATTAATTTATTCATCCAATCTTTTCCAACACTATATTAAAATCTGCTGCTTTATAACATGTTTAGAAGTCAGGGTGATAAGTCACTGTCTCTCAAATTTATTTAATAATTTGGATGAAATTCTGGATCTGTCATTCTATAAAATCTTTAGAATGATTTTGTCAATATATCCCAAATAACTTGTTAAAAATTTGATGGAATTATATTGAATCTATAGCCCAAGATGGGTAGAATAATATCAAGACTTGCTATCAATAAATGTCTCTCTTTCTCCAGTTATTTCTTTTTTCTGTGCTTTATATTACCAAAATTGTAGTAATTTTCCTCAAACAGATATTATAAAATTATATTACATTTGTTGCATATGTTTCATTTTGAAATGTACTTCAATTTTAACTACAAATTTCACTTATTCCTCTTACTTATTTCTGCTCTACAATTAAATCTTGATGTTTCATACTAAAGCATTTTATTGTCAATTTTCTGCTCCAAGATTTTCTGGCCATTCATTTAGGTGCTGTGTGTAAATAATTATGTCATATGAAAATGAATACGTTTAAATTTCTTCTTTCCCTGTCTGTACACCTTTAGTTGTCTTACTTTATCAGGTATAACTTCCAGGAGGATGTTGACCATCATTTGAGAAGACATCCCTGCTTTTTTCTGGTCTTAGTGAGAAAGCATGTCTTCTACTGTAATTTTTGCTGCAGTGTTATGTAGACACTCGTTATCTAGTTAAAGAGATTACTTTCTCATCTGAATTTATTTAGAGTTTTATGATGAATGCATGTTGAATTCTGACAAAAGTTTTTTATTTTTATGTATATTACTGTGTAATTCTTCTGTAGCTTAGTGATACGAAGAATTGTTTCAGTTGATTTTCTTATGGTGAATTGGATTTCTCTACAACTCTGCTATTATTATTAAATGTTTACAAATTATTGTATTCATTTGCATGTGTTTTTCAGAATCATTATAGTTATGTTAATGAGACTTAGTCTCTTCTTGTAATCTATTTGACCATATTTGAATTAAGAAATTCTGATCTCAAATAATGGATTAAATATGCCAACACCCTTCCTTCTGTGAAATAGGTATTAGAATGTTGGTAAATGTTCCTTCTAAAAAACATTAAGGAATTGTTCTGGTTTACTTTCTATTGCAATGATAAAAATATAACCAAAAGCAGCAGGGGGGGGGAGTGTTTATTTAAGCTTCCAATTCACTATCGAGTTCCAAGGCAGAGACTATGGAGGATTGCTGCTGACTGGCTTGCTACTCATATTTGCTCATCCTGCTTTCTTAACACCTTCCAGGACCACCTACCCAAGGAGGGCACTCTCCACAGTGGTATGGACACTCCCAGAACCGTCAACCAAGAAAATGCCCCACAGGCTTGTCTATAGGCCAGCCGTATTGAGGCATTCTCTCAATGGAGTTTCACTCTTCCCAGATGACCCTAGATTATGCTGTTGATAAAAATCTTACCAACATTAAACTATTATATATTTCTTGATATATTGAAGCCTATATCACTACATAATCATGTATGAACTCCTAAAAAAGATTCCTTTATATAAAATTGTCTGTATCTGACATTAATATGGTCTCTCTCTTACTTAGCAGAATATGCAGTATCTTTCCCTATCCATTCACATTTCTGTGTGTACATTTATATTTAATGAAGTTCTCTTTCAGACAGTACAAGAGTATGGCTTTTGTCTTATTATATGCTTTGATTTACATTTTTAAAATCTTATTAAGAAAATGACATTGAAACTAATTATGAATAGAGTTAAAATAGCATATTTCTTACTGGTTATTGCTTGTTCCTTGTTTAGATGTTTTTAGCTTTTCCCTGCCACGTGTAGTTTTATGAACCATTTGGTGTAATCACATTCTCCCTTATGTTTGGGCATCAGTCATCCTATTTCCTCTGTATGGTTAATGGTTGTCCTAATATTTGCTAAGTTTACAATATTCTAATCCTTTCATCTCTGAATTTTATAAACATCTTCCAGGTTTGGTTTCTCAGTCTTATGAGAGAAGCCAGACATTGCTGATGATGGTTGTTCCTTTTTCTCCAAGACAGGGGGACTCTGAGAAAACATAATAGATTAGACTCGGCTCTGATACAATATTTCCTCCTGAAGACACTCTTTTGTTAAGAAAAAAATAAGAGTGACAATTCTCCTCCCATGACTGAAACAAAAAGGATCTTTGGGTGATATCCACCAAATATTGGTAGAACTCAGAAGAAAAGAACAAAAATGAACAGAGCAGGGAAGATAATGAATGGCTCTGTCTCTATTTGTGAACAATGAACTGCCACCTCGATATTTGACGTTTGAAAAGACATTTTGATTTCACAGCCTCTCACAAATCTTTGGATTTGTCCTTACAGATGAATGGGATGAAGCAGTAGCTACAAAGATTCTTAGGTGCCAGATTGGACTCCAGAAGACTTCCTGTATGATCTAGGCCAGTCTTTTCTTGAAATCACTCTTTACAACAATATCATCTACTCCCTTTCACATAGTTATGGTAAAGTCAGTAGAACGAAATCAAAGTCTATGAAACAACAACTCAGAGATGGCTGACCTATGGTATCATAGTTCTTAAGTGTCCCTTAATATTTAGGCACTTATTTAGGAGAAAACAAAAATCATGGTCCCTGGAGGCATTATTTTCAGTACCAAAGGGTGCTCATTGTAGGACAAAAAATAGAATAAGGTATTATTTTCAGCCAGTAGCAATGGTTAGTTCCCATTAATATGACTCAAGTGTTATTTCTCTGAACATCTAGAGGATTTGTTTACATGCAAAAATGTACATTTTTAAAACAGCTCACTTTCTTTTTTTTTTTTTTTTTTGGTTTTTTTTTTTCGAGACAGGGTTTCTCTGTATAGCCCTGGCTGTCCTGGAACTCACTCTGGAGACCAGGCTGGCCTCGAACTCAGAAATCCGCCTGCCTCTGCCTCCCAAGTGCTGGGATTAAAGGCGTGTGCCACCACCGCCCGGCAAAACAGCTCACTTTCAAACATATACAAATAACATAAAAGCAATTTTAGACTCAACAATGAACACTTCAACTTATCAATTTAATTCTTCCTGTTGCTCATATATTAACCTCCCTTCTGAACTGCAGACTGCTCTTACTCATCAGGTAAGATTAACTTCAAGGTTCTCTTCCCTTCTGAAATCTGGATATCCTTAAGTGGCAGCACAGAAAATAGTCTAGTTAGATCATTAGAAAATATGCAAGTCTTCTAAGTAAGTGAATGAAAAAAAAGACAGATTATCATTACATTTTCATTAGAACCAAGAAAAATATGACTCAATGCTAACATACTTCAAATATTCAAAAATTATAGTCCAAACTGAACACGTTGACTTCCACACCAGAAGGAAGCCTGGAAGCACAGGCTGTGGAGGCTGTCGGGTGCTGTGTTCTCAGCATGAGCCAACACCTCGGAGCTAATGGCCTCCTGCCTGTTGGAGCATCAAAGTCTCCAGGTGTCACTGAGAAACTCATCCCAAGGAATGATTGCCAAAGCTTAAAAGTGGCAGAAGGGGAGAGAAACGTGTGTCCTTTGCATCTGAATAGATATGAACATTTCTCCATGAGAAAAACATGAGCATACAGTTTTGCAGAATCATAATCAATATTAGCAAGTGAAACTGAACCATAGCAGAGCTGATTGGGGGTAAGTATGCAGCAGATATAGCTCTGTTCTGCTTCCATATATACAGTGAACAGCCTAGACAAATTACTAACGTCCTTTAAATTGTGAAAGGAGTTAATATTACAAGCTGAATTTTAGCAAATTGTCTTTATATAATGCTTTTCATGGAGCCACTGTCAAGGAGGAAACCCAGATACTAATAAAAATGAAAAATGTATTCTAAAATTTAAAAAAGGGAATATGATTTTAAGACATTGATGGGCCTTCATTTTATTAACCTTGTACTGATTCACAAAAATAGATTCAAAAGTATTCCATCTAGTCTATAAAGAGAACGGTAGAAATCTCATGAACGTGAAAGGTAAATTATCTTTTACAAAATGAGATTTGACAAATAAATTTAAATTTATATTTCAGAATAGTAAATATATCTATGATGGCCTGTTTGAAAATAAAATTTCAGTAATGCTGGATTTGATATATAAAATGCAATATGCTTGTAAAATATCAATATACTTGAGCTTGTAAACTCAGTAGCTAAGAAAAGACTAAACAGGTTAAAATCACAATGATCTGGATATTTGGGATGATGACAAGAAGCCGTCCAGGCCCTCCTAGCCTTTAGCACTTAGTTGATACTTCACTTGTCATTGACTTTGATATCTTGGCCAAGTTATTTAAACTTTCAGAGCCTTAAGTTCAGTGTTTTATGTAATGATTTATTTATTTATTTATTTATTTATTTATTTATTTATTTATGGAAGCTCAAACAGTCAGATTTAATTACTATCTTTCAGAAAGAGATCTGAAGCCACAATGGTAGAAGAATCACAGTTTTGGATAGGTCCCTCAGTTGTCCTGGGCTGCTGCTTCTTGCAAATGAAGGAACCTAATCTTACCCTGCCTTTGTTGCGTTCATCCATCTTGCTCATTGTCTTCCAGACTTTTCTCTTGGTTCCACTTCTAAGTGGCATCAGTTGAAATGAAGAAGTCAATTCAATGAATGCAGAAACAAAACACTTTAGCTCCACTCAGGAGGATAGATTAGAAAAGTTCCAAGGACACGATGAGTAGAAAAGCCACCTCACCTTCGGGGCTGGCTGAAGTGTTTTGCCAGGACAGAGACAAGAACTCTGACACAATTAACAGGTGCTCAAGGCACTTCACTCTGCCCAGTTACAAACCTTCAATTTTCTAGGAATCTCACCAGAGGCCACATTTACAGGAAGTTCATGTACTGAACACCTATACAACCATGACTCCTGGTTTTACCTTATCAGATTATAATTCCAAACATAATACGTTGGGATTAATTTCATCAAAATGAAAGATGAAGGGAGAAAACAATGGTTTCTTGCAGGTTTTTAGGAAGTAACTGGAGTACCACTAAAATTATGTATGCTGATGCTAAACTTTAATGGGGATGCTTTCCTGAGGATCCCATACCTACATTCATGTATGTCTTGTTTTCTCTGAATCTCCCTTGAGGAAAATATACCAATAATTGGGGATGTTTTACAATTTTCTTCTAAGTGGCTATTTTTTTTACAACCTTTGCATGTAAGTCTTTATTAAAATATTTTTAGTAAAATTTCCAACTATGCTTCACACTAGCTAGTTTTAAATTTTTATTCTACTTCAAATCCCCAAATCCCAGTTTGACCTGAATCAAGATCCTTAAAAGATTAAAGAAACTCTTCCAGCTTCCAGAGTGACAATGTGGAACTGTGACTTTGTCCCTTTAGTACTGACTGTACCTGTCCAACTTCCACTGTCATCACTAGATGATGGGGAAATTCTAATTTTGCATTCATATATGAACTGACACACATACCTGCATACATCCACGTGGTCTATGTCCACATATGTCTGCACATACATGCCTGTGTACACACACAGTGTGTTTGAAGGGAGCGCTTTCTATTCTCTAATGCTCCAAGGCTCATGCCACATATATATTTTCCAGATTCAAAAGGAAATGAAAACTACTAAACTGTGTTTATACAGTTTGTTTTCTCACTTGCTTTTAAATTATTTACTTTCTCTCTAACTTCTTCATATATTCTAAACAACAAATTTATGTCTTGAATTTAAAGGAAAATCGTCACTGAAATGTAATAAAATTAACTTTAGTTGCTAAATACATTATTTAACACTGTAGATTTACCATCTACTCACAAAATAATTAACTAAAACTGTGAGAAGTTGGATTTTTGTCATCACAGAAAGTCATATCAATCATTTAGTATAACCTGAACAATAAGTTACATCTTACTCACAAATTCATGGTAATTTGTATTTTCATTTGTCTTATCTCTTTGATTTATTTCTTATTATATCAAAACAGATTATTTGAGTCAACTTTCCTCTTACTTTGCACTAAGTCAATGTACTTTTGAGACATAAGTTCTCATTACAGTTTCTTAAAATTTGTTGGGAAAGTTCTTATTTTTTCTTGTCTAAACTGTATAAACTTTGTTCATCACTGCTCTCAGCACATTGAATTTTCATACAAAGACTTCTTTTAAATGGATTAAATAAAACTTTCAAGAGTTGAGACCAGTTTAATTTCAAAGTCTGATGATTTCAAAGACATCAAGGAACTTGTTATTCAGATATGTAGTAAAGAATTCAAAGCTCTTTTTTAAGGTTATAGAAGTCGAATTCCAAGAGAGATCTTGCTCTTATAAAGTGACATTAGAGAATAAGATGTCAAGGCTAGAAACATTCTTCCTGGTTCTTGATTCAAAAGTTTTAAAGAATAAAAACCAGGTGGACAACTTACATTTTCAATCTACAGGCACCCTTGTATTTCAGTATTCAGAAAATGTGGTTAGTCTTATTTAAAATTATGTAAATACTAGCAACATATGAGGTCATTAATTTAAAGATACAGTACTCTTGTTCACAACACTTTAATATCTAAAAAATTTTAAAGTATTTACTACTATGCTGATTTCCTGTTCACTCAGTGTATTATGCAACAATTAAGTGAATTTGTGAACTTACATATTACTTTAAATGTTAATGCAAGGTCACATTTCTTAATATTCTTTGTATTTCTATTATTTCATCAATATCTATCTATTTGAGAAGATTTATTATACATCATTCATCTGTTTTTACATTTTTTAAGATTTACTTATTTATTTCATTTATGAGTACACTATTGCTGCCTTCTACACATCAGAAGAGGGCATCTGATCCCATTGCAGATGGTTTTGAGTGTGGTAGCTGAGAATTGAACTCAAGACCTCTGGAGGATTAGTCAGTGCTCTTAACCACTGAGCTACCTCTCCAGCCATCTCATCTTTTTTTTCAATACATATTACTACTAAAATAGATGACAATATTTCACTTTTACATAGCTATGAGTTAACCTCATGAGTGGGAGTGCATAACTCGTCAAAGTGCTGAGATTAAAAGAACTGGATGCTCAGACACAGATACAATATCTCTATTAACCCACTAGCACTAAGGCTCAGCAAACACTGAGCAGAAGAGGAGGTAGGGAGAAAGAGCAATTATTCATTTCCCCAATCTCATCAGTAAAGAGGCAGGCCTAGAGATAATCTACCCTGTGTACACTGGAAATTTGGTGGCTTGATTTTGTATAGGCCTTATACAAGTAACCATAGCTGTTATGAGCTCATGGCTCTCACATGCCATATCCATAGAGAAGTAATTGACAGCACTCTTCCCCATCTAGCCAGGTGGGTTCAGAGGGCTTAGATGTATTTTCTGAAGTAAAATTGGATTTATAATATATGAAGTCTGCATTCTTCAAACTGCATTCAGACTGCAGATAGATTTTTGGCATATTAAATGCCTAGGCTACCTCTAAAGTTTGAATCCATACATACTTTACAAATAGATATCCAAGATAATTATTAGTTCATCTGAAATAGTCTAAATGTTTATAATTTGTGTAAAGTAACTCTGAAACAGTCCTACTTACATTAAAATATGAAAACCTTAAATGAGAAGCAGGTTAGAGAATGAACAAGCATATGGTACCAATTAAGTTGAATTAAAACACTGAAGATAATGTATTTTCTGCTTCCCCATTCAAAGAAACTGCTATGTGACACTGCACCCTAGCTTTCCGAAATCCTCTTCTTCCCTTACTTTCACATATTTAAATGCCAACCAGAAGAGTCGCATTTTAGTAAGCACACATTAACTGCTGTGGTATAAACTGGTTGGTTGTTAAACTGGGTTTCTGTTTCTGCATTTCTTTTTGTAATGTTACTTTAAAAGATTTGGTTACTGATAAATTATTTACAGATATAAACACAAATTAAATCTTTTCCATGGAAGTTTTGATAGCATTTATTCCTTTTAAAAGTCATTCATGAGATGTCGATGATAAAGAAAGAAGGAGAGGAGATGACTCAAATGAGAACACACTTCTTCTATGGTAGCAAAAGAAGGAGAGCTGCTAAGATCTGGCTGGAGACAACTCACAAGGAAGTCTACTAAATACTGGTCAGAATGGAATCTACTCCAAATGAATGAGGTCAAACATGGAGCAAACTTTATAGGAAGTTGGGCTATAGCTTAGAAGCCACCTGGGCACCCAAGACTCATTCTTGACAACCTCCTAATATCAGAAAGGTAATCAACTGTGAACTTAATCAAATTAAATGACAAGAGAAAAGTAGAACTGTACGGGCTTTACCTGGCATTGGCCTGTCTTTTTAAATATGCCAAGTTCTAATAAAATCAGGTGGTAGTCATAAATCAAAT
Organism: Mastomys coucha; assembly: GCF_008632895.1. Classification (NCBI taxonomy): domain Eukaryota; kingdom Metazoa; phylum Chordata; class Mammalia; order Rodentia; family Muridae; genus Mastomys; species Mastomys coucha. Next base: position 29,818,174 of record NW_022196898.1, read on the forward strand.
GTGAGAGAGAATTAGATCTTTTGTTTTCTCTACAAGTACTAAACAAACCCACAAAGATCTGTCTGAAGAGTGAAAAACATATGTTCGTCTTACTTTAGGGTCTTTTATTCTTTCAGGATACAGTTTGAATGTACCTTGGTCTTTGCCACCAGCAAGGATTATATGGCTCATGAAACACTATTCCCACAGTTTAACAGCGACATAGAATACCCAGGGTTTTGAAGACAAATCCTATGTATTGAGGAAAGTTAAACTATGCACTTTATATTAACAGAGAGCCACCTGTGCAAAGGAGCTACTTCAAATACACAAAGTTCTTCCTCAGGATGCTGGGGCACATTTGGACGCCTTGGTATTTGCCTTTTCCATCTTCCTTTACTGAACTGACTTTGTACTCAAGTTCGTTTCTCTTGGCTTCATGACACTTGGACCTCTGCAGTTCTTTTCAATTGTGAGTAATTCTGAGGCTGAGTTATTAAGACTCTACAGCATGGTTCACATTCTTGAGCTATTAAATAAAGTTAGCTTTAGAAGAAAATCTAATTTATCTTCATAATAATTCTAGTGATAAAATTCATTTTCTTCATAGACTTTTATTTGAAGGCTCAAATTCAATAGCATTCTATTCTCATAAGTAATGATAAGATACTATGGTAAATAACTATTTAAATTAACCCTGTGGGTTGCCCTTTTTCATATGGCTAGATCTTCTTTTAGCCCAGAAAACAGTGCGAACATCTGCTATAAAAAATGTTTAGAAAAATCAAGCAAAGCTCATTGATTGATCTTTGTAATCAGCTAGAACCATGTCTTCAAGACATCATCAATTCTTCAGGCTCTAAGGAAATAAAGTTAAAATAGTCCTCTGGTTGTGAGAAACAAAATGAAACAAAAGTAAATCTTATGAAATGTAACAGCCTCTGAGAGTAATGAACCACTGGGGAAAAGATAACAAAAAAATTGAGTCTAGCACAGGGGTTCAGAGTTCTAGGGCTTGGAATGAAAGGCATATAGATTCCAGCTCAGCAACCTAGGCCAAGTGATCCCAGGAAAGTCATCACTGTGGAGAATAAACATACAAATATTCTAACCTGTGCTGATACAAACCTGTAATACAATCTCTCATGAAGGCAAAGCAGGACTGAGTTGGAGACCAGCCTGGGCAGAATGATGAACTCAGCTGCTAGGTTTTGCTATATAGCATTTAGGGTTGTGTTCATGAAAAGAAACACAGGATGTTGCTCCCCCCTCCATCTCCATCTCCATCTCCATCTCCATCTCCATCTCCATCTCTCTTCTCTCTCTGCCTAGTTACTAAGTGACTGGTTTTGTTCTGCCGTGCGAGTGATAGGCTCAGAAGCAAGCAGTCATCATAAAGGGAATCCAAAAGTGTGAACCAAGGTATCTCTCTTCTCCTTACAGATTGATAATCTTGGATGTTTGCTACTGCAACAGAAGGCTAGCCAATGTAACATTAATATTTAAAATGCTGTGTGAGCCCACAGTGTGATGCTATTCATATGTATAGTTTTGACTTCTTCCTAAAAATAACTTTCCTTCCATGCAACTGCAGCAGGGTGTAGCTTTTGCTATGGTCTGGTCTGCTTTGGTCAGCAGTTTTTTTCCTGGATTTTTCTGGATACTAGATTGTATTGGGTGAACTCTGGTTTGGACTGTGTTCTTTTAAAAGTTTCTTTAGTAGTGTGAAACTACATTCCCAGGTGAAATAGTGGCACATGCATGTAGTTCATGTATCTAGAGATATATTTTATGACATAGCTGATTACTTTCAATTTGTATTTGATCTTCAATGGCTTTTACTAAGGAGAGCATAGTATGAGTTTTGATTTTCAAAAAGTACTACAGTGATTTTGTAAATCATAATTTTGTAAAACACATTTCTTCAATACAATAATTCAAATCTTTTTCATAAGTAGAATATTAAGGATATGAGAATTCTGATTTGAAAAAAATCAGGAGCTGGCTCTTGACGTTTCAGAGGTTTTGAGCCACAAAGGCAGAATAACTTTAATTGCTTTCCTCACTGACACTAGAGTCACTTACTGTTTGTCAGGAGAGCGCAGACTTGAGGAGTAGGGGGCTGTATTAGATCCTCGGGTCTCAGAAATGACTGGCTTATCAGGAAAGAGGGGTTTACATCTGAGTTACAAACTTCAATGGGACTAAATTTTAGTATTTTATTTCTACCTAAATTATGATTTGACCCATGTAAGTAGTTTGAAGTGTCTTTGTTCTTTTAATTTCACTGGGAAAATTAAACTTAAAGTTTCATAAGTTAACAATGTTAAAGTAATTTGGTAACAGTAAGTTTACAGTCTAATTTCCTATAGGGTAATACACATTCGTTACAAAGAAGAAAGAAGAGAAAAAAGAAAGAATTTAAAAATCAAGACAGCAGGAGTCTCCCACAGCTACCTCACTGATAAAAGCAACTCACAAGTCTTCCAGAGAGACTTTTATCAAACAAAGCATTTATATTCATATGTATGCATATACTACATATAAATAATTTGATTTTAAAATACGTAACATTTTATATATAGCACATGATAAAGTACTTTAGTGTCTATAAGAATAAATGCATTTTCATAATGATATAGGAATATACTGAAGTTATTTGTTATTTATTTAACTGTTCTGTGATTACTGATTAGTTAAATTGCTTCCTGATTTACTGTTGAAATAAATGAGCACCCTTCACCTATGTCTTTGACTATGGGTGTGAATATCCTGAGGATAAATTACAAGTGACACATCTCAGTTGGCTATTGCACATTTGGCCAAGTTAAAAGTCCATTCGGTTTGGCATGCAAAGGGACCACTTGCTTCCGCCAAACTGGATGCTTCTAACAGTCACAATACTATCATATAGAGATTTCCCAAAATATTTGCTGCACATGTTTCCCCTTTTTCAATGTATTTGTAAGCTCTAAATATTTATATTCAGGGTTTTTGTTTTTTGCCTTTTCCTTTTGGTGTAAAGCTCTTCATCAGTATTGATAACTATAAACATAAAATGTGTATCAATTATGTTCATGAGAACAATTTACATTACATAGATATTGAATTCTATGTCATTAAAGTTAATACTTCCCTTTAAGGCTTTCTGGGTTATGTGATGTATGTTTTAAAAATATACATCAACATCTTCTTACATGCTAGAGATACTGGAAATTGAAGTTTGTACATTAATTCCCAAATAATTATCTAGTTGTCCCTAAACCCTTAAAATACTGCAGCCTCATTCCTTATTACAATGTTCCTCATTTTTAGTATGTGTGTGTGTTTGTGTGTCTGTGTGCCTGTATATGTTTTTGTGAGTCTCTCTCTCTCTCTCTCTCTCTCTCTCTCTCTCTCTCTCTCTCTGTGTGTGTGTGTGTGTGTGTGTGCTTGTGTGTATGTGTATCTGTATATGTTTTTGTGAGTCTCTGTGTGTGTGTGTGCTTGTGTGTATGTGTATCTGTATATGTTTTTGTGAGTCTCTGTCTGTCTCTGTGTGTGTGTGTGTGCATGTGTCTGTGTATATGTCTTTGTGAGTCTCTCTTTCTCTCTCTCTCTCTCTCTCTCTCTCTCTCTCTCTCTCTCTGTGTGTGTGTGTGTGTGTGTGTGTATGTGTGTATGTGTGTGTGTGTGTTTGCTATGGTGCATTAGCAGAAGTCAGAGGACTAGTTACATGAGTCAGTTCCCTGCTTCCACCCTATGAGTGTTAGAGGATCAAATTCAGATCATCAGCAATACTTTACCCACAAAACTATCATGCTCACTGACACTCAATCCGCATTTTAAGTCTCATTCATGAATATTCCTAGATTGGGACAACAGTTTTCAGATATTTGGGGATCAATATAATATGGGAAAAACTGGTTTTGTCCTAATGCCTAACAAAAGAGTTGTATTTTTATGGATTTTATTTTTCAGATAACTGTGGACATTACCTCTTTGAGAACATACCACTAACAGTTGGCAAGAGGTGATTTCTTAAGGCAGCTCAGACATGTGACATCTAATGCCACAGAAATAAAGTGTGAACTCTACTCTTGAATAGTCCACTGGCTATAGACAAGTGTCTCTCTGACTTGTCAATCTGTTGTATGATGCATTGGTCATGTGAAAAGTCTCAATTCATTGATTAGTTAGGCATACCTCATTATACACATGTAAATGAAGCAGTTAAAAAATATTTTTCTACAATTTAAAACTAAATGTTACTCCGGAGTCCATATTATTTTTGTCTGTTACTCCCAGGACACCAGTACTATAGTGTTTCTTTCATAGTTAAACTCCATGTCATTAAAGCCTTTAAATTCTTTTTGAGAAGTTGCAGGCCTTTTCTCTGTGTCTCTCTCTGTCTTTCTCTCCCTCCCACTCTCTTTCTCACCCTTTCATCTCCCCTTCCTCAGATCCTTCTATTCTTCCTCCAACCTCTCTCTCCTTGCATTTATTATTCTATGTATCTCAAGGACCATGAAGTAAATGGTCTGAGGAGAATGCTTAATTCATGAGCAGGTGAAAAAGAAAGTAATCTAAGTATGTGGACATGGTAGCATTTTTTTTCTTGAATATCAAACTTATGTCCTTGTCTTATCTTTGCTAAGGAACTAGAAGGCTTTCTTAATTTAATGGTGCCTTTCAATGTAGGCATGAAGCTATTCTTGTGTTTTCGTACATATCTCACCTTTGCCTTCTAGATAGATTTGTGTCTGGTAAGAAAGTGAAGGGGTCAGAAGCACTGTAAATATTGGCACTGCCTTAGAAAGTTAAGAAAGACGAGACGATGTCTTTACTGAATGTGTGCATTGCTAGGGGGAGAGAGAGGGACAGCCCGGCCCTGTGATAGCTTAATTTCTTTCAGTATGAATTCTGACCCTGCTCCATGCAGCATACTATGATATAGCAATCATCCTTGTGCCTCAAGCCATGATCCATCCTATGGCTATACTAGGCTAGAGTCCCTAAGATTAGATAAGTAGATAACTATGTTTGAGTTTAGATATGTGTCACTAAGTAAAATACTCCAGAAAGTTAAAATGCATTTCGTGTTTCTATTTATATACTCTATTAATCATTACCCTTCCCGAGGGAAGATAGTGTCAAGAGAATTAAACTTGTGCATTGAACTTAAAACTTTAGGCTTTAAATATCTATCAACAAAAAGAGAAGCATTTTGTTTGATTTATGAAATGTAATGATTCTTGGCAGTCCAATTACTGCACAATCACCAGTTCTCTCTCTCTCTCTCTCTCTCTCTCTCTCTCTCTCTCTCTCTCTCTCTCTCTCTCTCTCTCTCTCTTTCCAGACAGGGTTCTTCTGTATAGCCCTGGGGGTCCTGTAACTCACCTCGAACTCAGAAATCCACCTGCCTCTGCCTCCCAAGTGCTGGGATTAAAGGTGAGTGCCACCACTGTCTAGCACAATCACCAGTTCTGATGTAAGGATTGGCAGTATAATGGTAGTTACAAACTATTCAGAGAGCATGGAAGTCAGTTCTTTGAAATATAAGCAATCAGCAGTCACTTTTACTGAGGTAATGGTCCCAGCACACACCTTCTGCTTGACTGTAAGACTCAGGAACCATAAATATTGTTTATAATAGAGACACAAAGGCAATAGAACTCAACATTCCCATAGTGGTTATCTTTCAAGAGTTGTAGTTTCTCAGTATAAAAACCAGTAGACAATGGCTTATATTAAGGAATTAATAGCTAAATAGATTCTTATCATCTATAGCTAGCTCAATACTGCACTGGTTTTCCATGATATACAATGCAACTACTATGCATAAGGTTGTATTTGAGAAAATTACAAGATAGCAAAGAATGAGATTAATATAATTCATTCAGCACATTCTAACCAGGCACTTTGCAAGACACGTGATATTTTGAGTCATATATCCTAGATACAGAATCCAAATTTGTTTTTTAAATGACTGCTGTCTTTAACTAAATCACATCACACTTTGAGATAGATGCCTCCTCCATGTGTTTAGTTCATTAAGTAAATGCTCTCCAGATTTCTTCCAGCTTGGAAAAATGCTCAGTTTCACCCTGACTTGAACTGTGAAAGGTCTTATGACTCTAGGACAATGATGAGTTGATATCAGGATTATGATTCCAATTGTCCCTTTGTATGTGTGTGTTTGGCTGACTGCTGTCTAAGTTCCACATTCTGCACAAACTCAGATGTGCACACCGACTCAAGCTTAGAACTCTAAAGTCCCTGTTTTAAATTAGCACTGTACTTTGTCCCCACTTGTTGGATAGATCTTATATCACCAGTCTCTGCAGAACTTTGAGAACTGTACATCCTCTATAAGCCAGCAGTTAGGAGCCAAATTCACATCAGGGACTACTGTGACTATTCGGTTGTGTTTAGGAATGATGCTGCACATGAAACTCCCAATGTCAGGACTTTGTGCTACATTCTTCCTTAATTTCTGTCTACATATCTGGGAAAATTCTTTGTTTTATATATATATATATATATATATTAATATATATATTACTATAATATATTACCATTATATATTACCATATTATATTACACTATATTATTATATATTATACTATGTTATATAATATAAATATATATGCTGAGATATACTGCATTGTGTCTTCAAGTTTTGAGTGTATGCATCTTATTTTACTCCCTAGTATAATTATATTGCTCTGGGAAAAGATAACTTTGAGTTTCATTTGAGACAGGTTGGCACAAGGGACAGGTTGGTACAAAGACAGGCCAAGGAAATCAGTCTGGAAAAGAATGTGCTGATTACAGAAAACCACATTGTGTTCAGAAGATGTGACAGAAATATCTGTGACAGCTCTCTAGTGTTAGCAAATTTCTTCTTCATTTGCTGAAGCAAAAGAAAAGAGTCAAGAAAAATGCTTCCATCTACTACTAAAAGAAAACGAATCCAACCATACAGGCTATATTTGCAAAGAGGAGCAACTTCCAATTTTTATCAGAAGTTATATAAAAAGATAAATTTTAAAAATACAAAATGAAAATAGATTTAACATTACAATTTTAAATATTTCATATGTAATCATGTTTTCTAAGGCACTTAAAATTGAGATAAAAATAACTATGAGAAATAAATCATTCCCTAAGCTTGACTGTAAACAAGAGATTGCATCCTCTTTGTTTCCCTATATGGCATTCCAGAGAGCCTAAGAGGGTGAATGGCCACTTAATTTTGTTCACATATACAAAATCATGCTACACTGTGAAAGCAAAGAGCATATGTACTTTCCCAAGGAGTGAACTGAAGGAAAGGAAGTTTAAATAAAGGCAGAAACAAAGGCAGTCATATATAAGATAAAATGTCTTGAGAAGAAACCAATCGTGATTTAAGCAAACAAACAAATATGTAATGGAAACCATTGAGGAAAATGCCTTTTCTACATATCTTAATGTTCTGGAGGTCTGTCCTGACATTTTGTGACTCCATTCCATTTCTATCATATTTTTAATCACACTTAAAATCTTTAAAATTTGCAGCTGTAGGGATTTAATGATATCTTCAGAAAAAGAAAAGAAAAATAAAACTGATCCTAACACTTTCATGATACATCAGCATTCTAAGGAAACCAATTGAGCATTCTAGGGCTAGCTATTAGCTTGGACTTCCTTTGAGTGACATGAAGTTGCAAGTTCATTACTGCTCAGATTAGGAAGAGGCACAAGCAGACTGGATTTTTCACGAGGAAGTCAGACATTCCTTTTTGCCAACATAGATTGAACTTGGCAATACAAACCAACCTAAAAGTAGATATGAGATGTCACCTTAATTATTGCCTGAAAATCAAAAACAAGATAGCAGAGTTTGTCGAGGACGTGAAGGACTTCAGCTTCCCTAGAGCCTTTGGCATACTCAACACAAATAACTTCACTCTACAAATCTGCTTCCATTATACAAACCTACTTTCTTCCCTGTTCATAAATGCCTGCTATTTTTCCTCATGCTTTTAGATACATGAACTGGGAAAAATAAGTACTGTTAGAACATAAGATATCTTTGGCAGGTTTCTGAGTAGCTATGTTATGGCAGGTCACACTTTCAGCAAGAAACTGAGGAAGAACAAAAGTTAGGTAAATTGGAAATTTTCTGAATCCTCATTTTTAGAGTAGAGATTCTTCATCCATCCAAAGACAAGGCTTCAGGGACACTCCCAGGAGTTTGGCCTCCTGATCTTACCTGGCTCGAATGAAAGAAAGGAAGAAAGAAAGAAAGAAAGAAAGAAAGAAAGAAAGAAAGGAAGGAAGGAAGGAAGGAAGAAAGAAAGAAAGAAAGGAAGAAAGAAAGAGAGAAAGGAAGAAAGAAAGAGAGAAAGAGAAAGAAAGAGAGAAAGAGAGAGAGAGAGAAAGAAAGGAAGGAAGAGAGGAAGGGAGATAGGGAGGGAGGGAGGAAGAAAGAAAGGAAAGAAACAGAGAAAGAGAGAAAAGAAAAAGAAATGCAGTTTCTGGGTCCAAGCCAAAAAGCCCATACTTCAACAACATTCACCATGAAAAGTTTCCCAAGTGTATTTGGCAGAGTCCTTGTTTAGAAAATACTTCTAGCAGTAAGTTAGGGACAAATATTGAAGATGCCAAGTTTAAACGTATTTTAATCAGTTTCTTCATTTATAGAAACCAATTCAGTACTGCATTTTCTTGTTTTATGTCAATTTGACACAGCTAAATTTATCTGAAGGAAAGGCTCCTTAAGAAAAAGCCTCTATAAAGTATAACTCTAGGGTATTTTCTTATTAGTGATTGGAGGGAGAGGGTCCAACCCATTATAGTGATGCCATCTGTGATGTGGTGGTCCTGAGTTCTATAAAAAAAAAAAAAACAGGCTGACCAAGCCATAATGAGAAAGCTAGTGAGCAGCACCCTTCCATGGCCTCTGCATCAGCTCCTGCCTCCAGGTTCCTGCCCTGCATGAGTTCCTGCCCTCACTGCTTTTGGTAATGAACTTTTATATGGGGCTGTGAGAGAAATAAACCCTTTACTCTCCCTGTTGCTTTTTCTCATCTCACTAGAACAAACAGATCTTATATCTGCCTTAGCATGCATACCACTTGTTAATATTCAAGACTTTTCTACAGAGAAATTCATAATGACCATATTCCCTACATTCGTACCACAAAAAGGGGAAACTTCAAATTCAACTATAGGAATATATTTTATCATTGTAAAATGTTTTTTTGAATATGTACAGTAGTCTTGCTTCCTCCCTTTGGACATTTTTGCTGATGCTTGCTCTAAAGATAAACTACTCAGTTCATCTTTAAACTGATTTGTTTCTTTGATTTGTTTTGCCTTATTATTTATCTTCCAGCCTGCTTATGACATAACCATCAAAATGGATGCTGATTTTATGCCTGGTTCAGAACTGTGCTCTGTTCTCAGTGGCCATCTTTGCCTACTGTCCTGCCCACTCATTCTGTTAGTTGCCAGCTTTTTTCTAAGACGTCTCTCACTGGAAACTTTGTATTATTGTTTGTCTCTGTCAGAAATGACCTTTTCCGAATTCCTCCTCTACATTACTGCTTCTCATCTACTGTATCTCAGATAGGACCTTAGCTCCTCTTGGTCCTCTCCTTACCCAGCCTACCTATTATGGTATTTGGTTCTCATTGCTCCACCATACTACCCTGGTAGTCTCTCCTGTTGATTTGATAGTTGATTGCTGATTCTTTGCTAATGAAGGTCCCATGAGAGCAAATGTCCTATATCCAAAACCATCTTTCATGATAGACAGAGTGATAGCTATAGGCCAGTAAGTATAAACCATTGTTGCCATCACAAAACATTACCAAATGCTATTTCAACTCTGCAGAAAGGCAAATAAAGTTCAATTCTCTTCAGTAGTCATCATGTTTTTTTTTTTTTTTCGAGACGGGGTTTCTCTATGTAGCTCTGGCTGTCCTGGAACTCACTCTGTAGACCAGGCTGGCCTCAAACTCAGAAATCCGCCTGCCACTGCCTCCCAAGTGCTGGGATTAAAGGCGTGCGCCACCACCGCCCGGCAGTCATCATGGATTTTTTGGTGGTCATTCTTTATTAGATATTTTCTTTATTTACATTTAAAATGATATCTCCTCTCCTGGTTACCCCTTCAAAAAATATAAAAAACAAAAACATAAAACAAACCATTTCCTCCCCCTCCCCCTTCACCAGCCCACCCTCTCCCACTTCCTGGCCCTGGCACTTACAGAGGATCCAGCTATACCACTCCTGGGTATATACCCAAAAGATGCTCCAAAATGTAATAAGGACACATGCTCCACTATATTCATATCAGCCTTATTTATAATAGCCAGAAACTGGAAACAACCCAAATGTCCCTTAACAGAGGAATGGATAGAGAAAATGTGGTACATCTATACTATGGAGTACTACTCAGCTATTAAAAACAATGAATTTATGAAATTCTTGGGTAAATGGATGGATCTGGAGAATATCATCCTGAGTGAGGTAACCCAATCACAAAAGAACACACATGGCATGCACTCTCTGATAAGTGGATATTAGCCCAGAAGATCAGAATACCCAAAATACAATTCACAAACTACAAGAAACTCAAGAAGAAGGAAGACCAAAGTGTGGCTGCTTCATTCCTTCTTAGAAGGGGGAACAAAATACTCATCCAAAGAGTTGCAGAGACAAACTATAGAGCAGATATTGAAAGAAGGACAATCCAGAGACTGCTCCACCTGGAAATACTTTCCATATTCAACCATAAAACCCAGACACTATTGTGGATGTCATCATTAGAATGCTACCCTGGCTTTTCGGTAAAGAGATGCACAGAAAAAGTGGAAATGGGAGAACAAAACTCTAGTGACACTGCTAAGTATCTCAAAGGAGCTCAGCGTCCTCTGATCTTGACCTTTCCCATATAGAGGATATTCATGAAAGAAAATTAAGATACAATAAAATTCACATTCCTTCAGCTTTCCAGGGTCAATTTGATTTTATAAGATCAAGAATTTTCATTTCAGATCAATTTTATCAGAGTTTGAAGTCAGATTCAAATCCAAATCTTTTTGAATCCAAGGTGCTTTTCAGCTTTGCAAACATTGCAGAAGAAGATAAAATTCTTTAAGCACTATCAGGTTACTAAAATAATACTATTGCCAGGGACAAAAGGGGCTCACATACATTGAACTCAATCCTTCCTGTTCACAGATCTTTACTTCTCTGCACATGAAATATACCTGCAACTACCAAGTCAGTACTTATAAGCATATCATGGCTGTTGACAGTTATAGAGAATACTGAGTTGCCACCCACTTTACCAGCTGAACAAGGGATACTATACTTTTGTAACTGAGCTCTCTTACCAAAATCAAGTACCCTGTGGAAATCTAACAGACACCATGCTTCTTGCTTTCTGATACACTTCTGTGGAGATTTTGCCTTTTCCATAATGCTCAGTTACAAAAGGGAAGTCCTCTGCTGAGCCAAGAAGGCAGTGATATGACTTATAAAAGCAAATTATGCACAGTTGACATCACTTTCCTTCAGTCCTTTGTTACAGGGAAGAAGCTGAACAAGCCTTCGAGAATCAACTTTGTTTATTTTGCTTTGGGGTAGAAGGGTTGAGTCAGGACTTTTCTATGTGGCCCTGGCTGTCCTGAAACTAGCTTTGTGGACCAGACTTGCCTTAGACTCATAGATCCACCTGCCTCTGCATCCTGAGTGCTGGGGTTAAAGGCCGATACCACCATGCCAGTCTATATATATTTAGAATATATGTACATATATGTTTCCTTCATCTATTTTATTTGCTATTTCGTACTTTTGTTTGATCATCGTTCCAGTATCTGTTAAATTACTGACTTAATTTGTTATAATTTCAAAACTGAAATCCTAAAAATAAAACATATCTTTATATAGAAAATTCAAAAATCATATCATAAACGTAACATATCATACACATATTCAAACACAAACACACACAAAATAAATAGCGTTGCCAGCATATAGAGTCTTCCAACAGAGTTAGAAAACAAAGATAAAAAAATAGTACATGTACTATTGTATAGAACTATTGCAAAAAAGAAAGAAAAGTAAGAAACTGAAGAAAAGATACCAAGAGAATGAAATGAGAATAGAGATGTGTAATGTACCCACAAAGTGTCCCTTATCATTCTCCATATATTTCTTGATTCCCTGATTCCCTATCTTCAGATCTAGACTTTTCTATCGTGTATGTGTATGATACTTTATGTTTAGGATATGCCCTTTGAATTTTATGTATAAAGATATTTATACGTTTTATTTTTAGACTTTAGTTTTGAAATTAAGACAGGTCAAATATTTGTAACTAATAGATACTAGAACAATAGTCAAAAATACTAATTAGTGAATACAAATGATTTAAGGTTAAGCTATAGTTTTCTGTGCTGTTTTCATTATTACTCCCATATATATTTGGACATATATATTTGATATGTCTTTACATAGGGCAAGTTCATTTCTATAGTTGATTATTATGTCATCTAAGTTGAACCTTTCCTTTCTACTTTTAAATATTTCTTTTACTGTACTAGAAAGACTTGAATATAGGCTAGCTTCCTATCAATTTACACTATAACTTTAAATATTTTCACTACCATAAAATAGAATAAATTCTGTTACATTCATTTGTTTGTCTACATAGATGTTTAACCTATTCTAATTCTGGATTAAGGATTGTATTTAAATAAGGTTAGCCATCTGATTGTTTAATTCCTTTCATGGTCACCATTGACTACTTATGTCCAGCTTATATGGCTTCTTGAATTAGGATAGTCTGTTTATTGGGTTATGAGCTTCCTTCATAAGAGAAGCTTCTTGCAGTAGATGCATGTGGAGAGAGTGAGAGAGTCTGGAATGTTGAGCCTTGAATGGGATGTCAATATCAACCCCCTTTCCTTAAGGCCTAGGGATCTATGTGGGAAAGGGCCTAGAAAACAATGTATGAGCCAGAAGTAATGGACAATATTAAGGAGACAGCATTTTCCCAGTTACAACAGTACTGATGCATATATGAACACATCACTTACAAAAACATGGTATCCTTAGTTGGGCAGTGATGGTACATGCTTTAATCCTAGAGCTCAGAAGGTAGAGGCAAGTGGATCTCCATGAATTCAAGGCCAGCCTGGTATATAAAGCTACTTCCTGAGCAGCCAAGGCTACACAGAAAGAACCCATCTCTAAAATCCAAAGCAACAACAAACAAACAAACAAACAAACAAATGCTTATTCTTCATATACTCTCACACACCTATGCCAGTAACACTTCAGAGGCTAAAAGTAGAGGATTGGTAGTTCTAGGTCAGCCGGGGTTACATAGCAAGTTCTAGGTCAATGTCCACTGTATAGTAAGATCCTGTCTCTAAAACCTAAAGAATAATGAAGTTTTTCTTCTTTCAAAGAGTTTCTCTGAGTTTCTTATTTTTTTGTACTTTAAAATATTTTATTTACATACAAATAATTGACAACATGCCATTCATGAATTCCATTTTCCAAAGCAATTAAGGACTATTTTTACCCCCCTAAAGGAATTTATGCAATACATTTTAAAAGGAAGCATGATTCTCCTGCTTCTAGATTATTTCTGGGCTGGGAGGAAAAGAAAGTTGTTGGGCCAGAAGTTACAACTTGGAATTTAGCATTCACCAAAGCAGAAATCATGAGGTAGTATTCTAGCCAAGTTTATTCAGCATCCCTCCCCAACATCACCAGCTGCAGGTCAGAATTGGTGGCAGCAGCTCAGACAGCTCAACATAACTCAGCTCCCTTTTATACTGTCATTACACCACTAAACAGAATTACTAAATCAAAATAAAAGAGATTGAATCTTCCATGAGAAGCATTAGTTCTTTTCAATAACCCTAATTTCAATGACCCTAATAAACAGACTATCCTATTGCAAGAACCCACATAAGCTGGACATAGATAGGCAGTGATGAATATGAAGTGATAAAACAGATGTCTAAATTTATTTAATTATAATTCTTAATCCAGAACAATAAATGTTTAGTATATTTTAAAGTATTAGTGGATGGACGTCCAGTGCAAAATGAACTAATTGATATTTTTGTAGAGTTTTTTCATATTGCTTTGTTTGGAAAATTTCATTTTACTGACTTTTGCTTATATTATGGTTTCTGGTTTCATGTTTTTATACATTGTGTGTGTTTCTTGTACTTTCTCATCTTTTTTTGTTCTTTTTTTTTTATTATTATTCTCATGTGATCCTCCTTCTACTGAGCTCTAATTCTTCAGATCCCGCCTGCCTCTGATAACCACACCTCTCTGCCCACCTCCTGCTAATTGTCACGCCTCTCTCCAAGTTCCAGTGACGCTGGAAGTTCTGCCTCCAGAAACTGAAGAAGAAGTTGCTGATTGGGCCAGGTTGCTGACGAACTTGTGGGAAAGGTTTTGCCTTATTTATTCTACTTGTTGGCTTGTAACAAGGGAATTGAATGAAAGATGGCTGATTAAAACACATCTGTGCTTTGGCTAATTTGTACGAACCTTCACATGGTTCAGGTAATGCAAAATGGCTTTCCAAGTCCTTGTCCTCATTCCAGAAAACCCATTCGTACTTGTGGCTGCTGGACAGCTACATTCTCGTTTGTTTGGGAGTGAGTATGTGTGTTTGCCTGTTTGTTTGTTTGTTTGCTTGTTTGGTTAGTTGTTTTTTCCTAAAGAGAGAAAGAAGTTGTAGAATGGATTTAGAGGGGAGGTCAGCAGAATCTGGGAGAAGTCGAAGAAGGAGAAACCTTGATCATAATATATTTTTTGAAAACATGATTTTCAATTTAAAGAAAAAGAAAGAACTTAAATAAAATACATGTAGAAATAATATAACCTAGGTCTAAATAAATTATTTCAAATTAAAACATAATTGATCTAGAATGAAAAAATTGAAATGTCTTCCAGGAAATAAAAACATGAATGAGTAAGAAAAAAATGTTAATGATATCATGAGAAAGATATTCGAACATTGATCTCAAAAAATATGTGCATATAATACATATGATAGAGTGTAAATAGACATATACATATACAACATTACTTTAAACATGTATTGTGATAAAATTTAATTTAAGGCATACTAATAGTAATATAGCTAATATCTAATGAATAAATATATTTTCTACAACACATGTCACCCATTGATAGCTATTCAGGCATTTGCGCTTCATAAGATACAAATAATGAACACATTTGACAATTTCAAACATTAGGAATGAAGAAAATGCTGGAAAATCAAGAAAATAAAAAAATATAATATTTATCTCTACAGTAAATAATTACCTGTAGTCTTAAATAAGTGTAGATGTAGTGGGGAATAAAATTTCCACAACTAAACTAAACCTATGCATCTCTGAAGTAATAATATTAAAAAAAAATACTATCTCTTTAAATCAAAGGAAAAATAGCGAGCCTGGTGATCACAGTTTAGAAGACTTTTATTGACCAAAGTTGATATCTGCTGTGGACGTCGCTGTAAGTCACAAGCACAGAGCTCCCTTCTGGATCCAAAGCCCACCAGACTACTTCCCACACTTGGGTTTGGAGAGTGCCCAGCTGATTTAAGCAATAATAGGTGAGCTAAAGCAGTGTGGTCCTTAGCAGAGGACAGCAGCAAATTGCTGGACATGAAGCCATCTATTCCTACCTATCTATACTACCTTAAATAACTAAATGTAAACAATTCAATAAAAAAATTACAAAATCATTAGTGAAAATTGGAGAGAGAGAGAGACCATAACTAAATATTTTATTAAACACTAATGTACACTAAATATAAAAAATCATTTCATATATTAATTTGGGGATTGTTAGATAGCAAATATATAAAAGATTCACATATTTTAACAGTGATGTTAATTGAAGACCTGATAGACTAGTTACTTCATGGTTTGTTTGCTGGTGGTATTAGACATTGGCAAGAATTCTCTGAGTAATAATCAGAAATCTTTAACTAAATATTTCATGGCTTTTACCCCGGTAACAATAATATACTTATCAGAGTTAGAAAAATATAGAATTTTAATTTGCAACCGTATTTTATAATAGATTAATAGGTTCCAAAATGTCTGAAAATGAAGATAGGAGATATTTAATTCCTTGGTCAAAATAAATATTATGAAATAATAAAAGTTATAACTGTAATTAGCTTTAATGTCACCAACTGTTTACATTTAAAAATAAATACAAAAACACTGGGAAAACTTATTAATAGTAATAATAATTATCTTTTGGGTAAAATTATACATATTTTTCTCTAGGTTTCCAACTTTTCTGCTTTAAGATTTTACTAGTTATAATTAATTTAGGAATAATATTTCAATCAGAGCTACAGAAGGTTTTTACTTATTTTGGAATAATCTGTGCTGGAGAAATGGCACAGCAATTAAGGGCAATGGCTGCTCATCCGGAGAACCTGGGTGTGAGTCCCAGTACCCACATGGCAGCTCAAAACCGTCTGCAGCTCCAGTTCCCAATAGGCACCAGGTACACAGTGGTGAACTGACATGCACATAGGCAAAACACTCATACACAGAAAATAAAAGAAATAAATCTGAAAAATGTTTTAAATTGAATCATCTTACTGGGTGATGGAAAAAATGGAACTATGTTGTTCAGAAATATATTTATTTTTTGATTTTGTTGTGTTGAAACTCTGCTGCTAAAAGTATATTTTTCTCTTCCTCCAGGAAAAAATCCTTTCTAACTCCATGAAAACATGTACCCAAATATAAAGAGACGACTACAGCTTTGTAGAAACTGAATATAATGTATTGCTTTAACTTACACTGAGAGATAAAAATAACTTTCCATTTTAATGCCCATAGAAAGGTGGTTCAAAAAACTCACTTCCAGCCCCTTGCTCACCTTCAGCCTTATCACCAAGGCCATGTAACATTCACAGTTCCATAAAATAAAGTGGTTAAAAATTTACAGGTTTCCCTGATATCAGACCTAAACTACACCATCTCTGCCAAGTACTATAAAATAACCTGAAGATTTTTATTGCTGCATGTAACACTTTCGCATTTTCTTTAGCGATTCAGTTGAATTCCATTTCTCTGACATACAGATTCACATTGGGATAATTTAGAGAATGATGGTTTCAAGACACGAGGGGAAGGAAACTTCACATTGGCTGATATAGCCATGAGTATCTGAGATAATCTCCACTCATTTGTCACATATGGTCTATGCTCCTTAAAGATTACCTTGTGAGCATGTGCAGATTGCTACACTGAATTAACTTCAAAGTGATGTTCAGAAACTAACACATAATCATAACCCATTACTTAAACTTGATATGGGTTAGGGAATATGCAAAACTAAGAGCCCATTTAAGTAGTAATGGTGCTATGACATGAGCCAAAAAAACATAATAAAATCTTCTATTTATCCCTCTGGGCTTAACTAATGTTCAAAATGTGACCCACTCTTTTATTGATCTGAGACCTTGCAACATAAAAGCCCAATTTATGTTAACTGTGCTCCTCAGGAAACAAATATCTTGCATAACTCTATATTTCTTTGACTGTAATAGAGTTCTGATCTTTTTTTTCCAGTGCAAATTCTTTGCTTTTAAAGGAACTATTTAATTGAAAAGTATATCTGATAGATTTCAAGTCACAAAAATAAGGTAGAATTTTTATATACTTGACAATTATCTGTATGAAATGAAAAATGAAGCTGGACTCCTGGGCTTTCTATGCATGATAAATAAATTAAGATGATTTTCTTTGAAACAAAAAATCAAAATTCAGAGGATATGAAATAAAAGCACAAGCAGCTTTATGTCTTTATTCTCTTTTACACAGGGAAACCCTGTTTTGAAAAGCAAGCAGGCAAACAAGCAGAAAAAAAAAAGTCAGAGAACTAGACAAAAGGACTGCAAAGGTGCTTAGAAATGCATATTACTTTCTTCTTCTTTTTTTAAAGATCTATTTATTTTTTTATTATATGTAAGTACACTGTAGCTGTCTTCAGACACACCAGAAGAAGGCTTCAGATCTCATTACAGATGGTTGTGAACCACCATGTGCTTGCTGGGATTTGAACTCATGACCTCTGTAAGAGCCGTCAGTTTTCTTAACCACTGAGCCATCTCTCCAGCCCCTGCATATTACTTTCATGTATCAATAAACATAAAATGTACACGGCATACACTATTTATGGACACACACATGCATACACATACATACAGGAATACAAATGGTGTCTTCTTGCTTAAAATTTACATAAGAAATATTGTAGTAAAAGTTTAAAAGGTTTAAATCGAGCACCAAGAGACAGAAGGCAGTATCAGGAACATATACATGCTAAGTAGGAATATAAATTGCTATCTTTTTAAGTATGTAGAAAAATTGTAATTGCTACTACTATTTGTAAATTATGCAGTTATTATGCTTGTAACTGTTTACTCTATAATCTTATATTCAGATAATTAAAATGGACAGTTAATGAGAGAATACAGATTAGTGATTGATGCTAGCTTAGTGTGTGCATGGTCCTGGGTTCTGCCTTCAGGGTACATAAAAGATGTCCATTTAAGTAACGAGATAGGAGAAGAAGAAAAGATTCATGAACAAAATTCAGGATGGATAGCAGCCTACTGAGCAGTAAGAACAAGGAAGACAAGCCAAGTCAGTAATAAAGAATTCTAACTTACATTAAGGAAGAGGTGATCAAAATAAACCACTATACTATTCTCCCATTTCTAGAAGCTTTGATAATGATTATCTTAGACAAATGGGTGAGGTGAAAGGTAGAATTAATACTGATTACATTCCCCTTTTAAAATTATGTGTAAGTAACTTTGAACATAATTTTCTGTATAATTTTTAAATTCTTTGAATATTTCATATAGGCATACAGTCTATATGATCATAGTCACTTTCCACATCTCTCTCAATTCCTCACCCACAGATTCTACCTACTGCTGTTTGGGTGTCTTGGTTATTCTCTTTCATGGAGACTTGACCTTTCAGTTTGCATTACTCTATAGGGCCACTTTTCCCCACCTCAGTTAAATTCTCTCTGTGTGTGTCTCTGTGTGTCTGTCTCTGTCTCTCTGTCTCTGTCTCTGTCTCTGTCTCTCTCTGTCTCTCTCTGTCTCTCTGTCTCTCTGTCTCTGTCTCTCTCTCTCCCTTCTTTCTCTCTCCCCCCACCCCACAGACCCCTCACAGAGCCCAATGCTCGTATGTATAAAGCCAACCACTGGAATGTGTGATCTACCATGGGCCTTATCCTTAAAGAAACTGAATCTCATTTCTCTAGAAAACAAGCACAACTCAGCAGCAATCCTGTCATGTCCAAAATATACTGTATCTCCAGATCTCATTTTCTCTCCCATATCCTACAAGCCTTGTTATAAATGCCTTTAGAGTCAAAATTCAAACCTTCTATACAGCTTAAATTTTAACTCACCCCAAACAACATATTATTATTTCAAATATTAGTTTATTTGTATTATTGTTATACATAAGAGCTACATTATTTTTTGAGGTAACCATGATTTTTACACCAGGAATTTTTAGATTACTATGATCGATGTTTGGATTATATAACATTTGTTTTAAAACTAACGTTATGGTGGTCCTTAGCTTATTCAGGATAGTTATTTATATTAACACTTGAAAATATGCTACAACCCTTACCACTGTAAAATTTACAGCTTGATAATCAAGCATCAAGCTAAACTAGTTTGAATAAAGAACAAAATTTGTTTATTTTTATTCATTTATTTAAAGACCAGTAAACAAGCTTGTTTGCACTTATTCATAGTGTATTGAAGAGACTGTAGTAGTCAAGGGAAAATAAAAACACACAAAATTAATTGCAAATTATTGCTTCAAGCATGAATCAAAATATTTTTTTAAAGATCTGCAATTAGCAATATAGTTATCAATAGTAGCATTCTTAATTGGAAAAACTTTTTTTTTATTTTCAACAATATACACAAAGGCAATATTTAAAACAATGACTTTTCACCTCCAAAATCATTTTTTTTATGTTTTCATCACAAGATTGGCAATTAACAGTTCCACTTTTAAGATACTTTGATTCGCTCCTCCATCCAAGTCATAGCATGAAATTTATAAATTAACTAGAAAAAAATAAGTATACAATCTAATATACGACTGTCTGGTTGGTATAGAATAATTAGTAACTTCTTTTGCCATAGACATCTTGAACCATCCATAATTTCAGTAATTGTCCCATTTAACATTATTGAAGTAAGCAGCATTGAAATGATATCCACAAAACGTTTGAAGACAGACAGACAAACAAATCCTGTGGTGGCTTTTGCTGCATATAAGACTGACCTAGCACTCAGCAGACCAGGACTTCTCTTCTATGCCCAACCTTGATTCCAAACTCATGATGTACAGCTTTCCTTATAAACATATGGATTTGTCTTAACAGAGTAGATATGTTCCAAATTCTTGCTACGCTACATTAGAGTAATACAACTGCCAACTGTAACATAAAGTAACATCAAAGTGAGACAGTGACTATTCTTGAAACTTCAGAAAGCTTAGGAAAGACTCTACTACATTCATGCACTAGTGTGACTAAGTCAGATGTTTACGTTTCACAAAGCAAGTAGAGTAGTTATTTTAATTATTTTTTAAACATTCCACACATTTTAACAGATGAGAAACAGGCAGATGAAGGCCATTAATACACACTGTCAACAGAATATGACAAAGGATTCACTAGCCATCAACAACCTACAGACTGCTGATTCCCAAGAGAGCTTGTGTCTATTGCCTTTCTGTAAATGGGAACCTAACACCTTCACTGTAGGTCCTTAAATACATTAATGGTGGAAGGGTAAATGAGTAGTGTAAACCTGTGATTTAATTTATGCACAATTTTCAGCTCTTCCTACTTAACTGTTGAAATGTGAAAAGAGCTGTGGGTGAGGGAGATGCCAAAGATTTTCCAGAAAATACATACTCAACACTTTTCTAAAAATAAAGAGAAAATATAAGCATTACGTCTGGTATATTGACTCACTTGTAACAAATTCATCTGGACATTCATTTTATCACTCAATACCTCTAATTGTATTATCAAGTATGACAAGGAGAACGAACCTTATCTTACACAGAATAAATGTCATGTATTGCACCATGAAACTGCTAATTATTTTCAAGCCTATTTCTGCCTGAATTCAAACCGTTGACTCTCCTGACTGCCTTTCATTTACATAGATATAATTTAATTAATCAAACAAGAGGAAGATGGGGAATCTACAATATGCTTGATTCTGAAATGTATTGAGACATCTTAATCTTAGATTGGAAAGGTATACTAAAGGAAATGGTTTCAGCATTCTGAGGTATGATATTCAATAAAGGGAAGGATGCCTTCCCACTCAATGTCAGAAACTCTAATTTGATGGTCACTCACATCTAATTGTTATCTACCCTGAATTTGAAGTAGTCCCTGTGGTTGATTTTTGTTAGTCTCTTTATCACTAAGTAGCATTTGTTCTGCTTGGGAGTCAAAGCTCTACAAGAAGATGATAATAGGACATTATGTATCTTTGCTTTTCTTAGCATGTCATCATCAAAGACATCCACTAATAATAATCAAAGTTTGTGATTTTGTACATGTATGTGGCTCAGTTCATCCCTCCAGGTTTTATGACTGTATCTTCAAGAAATCCTGTAAAGGATGGTGGCTTTCTACAAAGGTGAAGACTGAGAAACTGAAAAGCAACTTCTCAGTGTCCACACCCAGCCAGAGGACTTGAATACAGTCCCAAGGGTGTGTGGGCATTAGGGTTGTGGGTTCTAGGAATGTGCAGTGTTTGTTTCTTAATTTTCACAGCAGAAAACCTTTGCTCTTCACTAAGATGCTAACCCTTGACATTCTTCTTTCTAAGACAGAAACCTCAAGATTTTCTGAACTTTTCCTTCAAAGAGCTAAAGTATTTATGTTCTTGACAACATATGAATTACATTGACTCTAAAACAGTCTCTCTGTATGAAAAATATCAATGGCCTGTAAACTAACAGATAAAACCCTGTAAAAGAATGAGTTAAACTATACAATTTAAAAGACCTCAGATGTTATAAAGCAATCTTCACTATCTTTCACATAAATCAAAACAAGACTGAAATTCAACATTTCACAAATATGAAATACATTTCACAAAAGAAAATAATGTGAATCAAGAATGTGATATAGCACAATATATATTAAGAAAAATTAATAAATCTCTCTCAGTGTCTCTGTGTCTGTATTTTTGTCTCTCTGTCTCTTCCTTTCTCCTCTCTCTCTCATTCTCTCTCTCTCTCCACCCCTCACACTCATGAACAAATATATCTCTAAACATACCACTTTCCTTTGCCAATGTCTCACATACAAATGAAGTGCCATTATACAAACTATTTCTGTGTTATCTGGATTACTGCAAATAAATAGCCCCATTAAACACATGTAATTCACCACAAATAGCAGACACAAATCTCTTGATAATTATGTCTTCATTGTTTCAAATTAGCACCATGAAAGTCTATTTAACATTGTCTTCAAACAGATTGACCAGATTCTCACCAGATTGCAATCTTATATTTTATAATAAAATTATTTATTGTATTATCCTTAAAACTTTCTTTCAGATAATTCTCTTAAAGTTAGTTTTGTCTGTAGCAGTTGAATATGGATTTAACCCTACCATTGGGGAGGCTGAGGCAAGATGATACCAAGTTTGAGGCCAAAATATTTGAGAATTATCAATAATTTTAAAAAAGGTTCTCATGAGTTAGTTACTAGAATTTCAAATACTAGAAATATTCAAATGAATTTCCATTTAAAATATTTTCATTGTTAAATTTTGTAATTACTTAAAATTTAAAATGTCTGTTTATTTAATAGCCAGATTGTTGTTATATGTATATATGTATATGTGTATGTGTATATGTGTGTATATGTGTGATGTTAAAAAAAAAAATAGAAATGTCCCATTAGTGTTGACATAGACTGTTCCTTGATCTTCTAAAATAAGCTACTGGCATTTATCAAGCAGAGGTGCACCTGACAACCCATGGTGCCACAGTCTAGCTATACGCGTCAACTGTTTCCTAAGCTTGGATACCTCCCAAGACTTTTCTGTCACTGTCATCTTCTGTGTTTAAATGTGGCTTTTTTCCCTCTCATCCCAGGATGCTAAAACACCTCAGTGTTGTGCTTTGACAAAGGAATATACACACTGCCTCCTTACCTTATTTCCCTGTATACACAGTACGTCATTTCTATAACATATCAAAATTAACCTTACAATAAAAATTCAGTCAATTGTAAAAAGCCCTATGCCAGTACAGGTGATTTACTCTGCAAAAGACCAAAGTGAAGCAAACATCAAACCAAAGAAATGGTTGAAGAAGAGAAAGATTCATCATCACAGCTCTGCCTAGTGACCAAGTTCCAGTGCCTGAGATGTGACCCCGTACTCTTCACAGTCTATGTTCTTGCACTTTACATATGGTATTTGCAATGTACATCAAAGAGTAGTTTCATTGATCTGGAGATATTTGTTTCAACCTGACGATCCTACTCACTCATAAGAAACAAAACCTATATAATCCCATGGTTGACATTCTCGCTGCAGCAACTGGGATGATGTTAGAGAAATGTGAGTGGATGCTAAATCAGAAACAAAACTCTGACCAGGGGTTAAAGTCAGCCATAAAAGACTAATGGGCTAGCACAATCTTTTTTTATGTCAAATTATATAACCTGAACTCCAATGTTGAACATGAAAATAAATAATTTAGTGTATATTCTTTTATGTGGGTGGAGGATTATACAAGACACACATGTTTTATTAAAGCCAATAGACAGTCTTGTGTTATATAAATATATTTGTTCCCTGTCTATTAGCAGAATCTGGGTATCTAGAAAACTAGACTAAAACACTTATGATACAGGTATATTTTCTGAGGCTTACTGATGTTCATCAGAGTAACAGCTTCAGCACAGGAGAAAGCAAAAGGTCATGTATACAAAGTAATTACAATACACACATACACACACACATATGTGTACAAATACACAATGCAAATAGAGTAACTGGCCCCAAACAGGAAACTATGCCCCTCATTTCAAGATGTTCTCTGAAGAATACAAAGTTTTAAATCTGGATGTTTCATTTAATTTTTTTTCACTAAAAGAATGAATGCGCAAAATTATTCTGTATGACGTCTTAGCAGACTAGCACTGAAGAGCTACTAAAAAGATAGAAGAAAATGTGCATTTTCTTCAAAATTGGTAAATAGCATTTTGAAAATATATAAAATTTTATATCATGTCGTGTATATAAAATTTTAAATTATGATGTTTTGAAATATCAACAAAATATCCTCTAGATGGAAGCGGCAAGATATCAAATAGCAGTTAAATGCATATACATGCTATAGTTTCATGTCATAAATGAGCTATGTATTTTTCTAATGTTTTAGTTGAATATAATAATAATTGAAAGGGCAATAGGTGCTCTGTCTGACTCACATTTGTTTCCTTCATATCATGATTTCTTATAACAGCATTCAAGTTCATTTGGTTTCTTTAAATGCTTATATATTATAGTTAGTAATGGTAGATTTAGTATATTTCTCAAGGAAAAAGCTATATGTGATGGACTAAGGAATCAATTACTATGTAATTCTATAATTAAAACTATACATATACACATATACCTCAAATGCATAGGATTCCTTCAATGTACAGTGTACTGAAGGCTATCAAGCATTAAATGATTTGATAAACACAGATATACAATTTCAATAATTCAGTACTAAAATACAGTGATAGGAAAGACACCTTAGAACTAATATTTGGTAAAAATTAAGGTTTAAAATCTGATACACACATACACACACCAACACACACACAAGTGCGTGTGCACATATGTGTATGTGCATGTAAAAATGATTTTACAATTCTCTCTTCTAATAAATTTTTATAATTCATGCAATTCCTAAATGTGTTTGTGATCATTTTTGCAAAAATATGTAGAAATTTCTAATTAAAAATAAACTCTTAAACAATGTTTCATAAAGCATTTACTGAATGTTATTTCTAATCATGGTATTGTAGTTAATTCTTTCAAATTATATTTGATTCACATTTTTTCATTTCTCTGTATAAATTCATTTCTGAGGTCTTAGAAAGTATTTAATGTGTGCAGTAGTTTGATGCAGCACAATCTTTTCTCCAACATCCCCATCTGCTGGCTCAGAGAAAAAATAAAATTTTAATTGCTATTTTATGTAATTTTTAAATTTTTATAATTTATGTACCATTATAGAATTAAAATATAAAAATGTTAAATTACTATTAGCTACATAAATGCTTATTTATCACAATAATACAATAGAATAGAGATTCATATAATCAAACTTAATATTTGTTCTTTAATCCCCAAATCATAGGAGATCAAATACTTATATGCATAACCTACTTTAAAAGTTCCATTTTAAATGTTTTTCTAATTAGTGCCATATTCATTTTTACTAAAATCATTTATAGTATACAGTACTTAATATTTTTTCTAAAATCATGTCTTGGTTTTGTTAGCTAACCATACAGTGTGTATAAAAACACAAATATCAACTTATTCATTTCTCAAAAATCGAGATTTTTCTTTTACTATGATGAATTACTCATGGAGAACTACTAGTGTTTTTCCATATTCATACTAAACTACTCATACAAGACCTCAGAGATTGCTCCATTTCCAAGTCTTTTAAAATCATTAGAAAGACCACTGAAGTAACTGATCAGAAAGCAATTGTAATTGGGAGCATATTCATTTATTCTCTGGCAATTCAAAGGCACTGGGAAAATGGTACTGGATGGATGGATGGATAAATGGATGGTTGGATGGATGGATGGATGGATGGATAAACGGGTGGATGGGTGAGTGGATGGATGGATCAAGGATTAATGGATGGATAGGTGGATGGATGGTTGGGTGGAAGATTGGATTCTGAGGTCCCTCACTGCTTTCCACTCCTGCTAAGATGATAATCTCAATTTTCTCTCTTCTTTTAGCTTTTAAATTTTTCTTATAACAAAGGCTTGTTTAAACATTCACTTGAAAAATTATCCAAAAAGAAAGGAAAGGAGGGAGCAAGAGAGCAGTGGGGAGAGGAGAGCTTGAAAAGAAAAAAAGCCAGAAGTAAAAAGAAAGAAAGAAACACAGTGGAAGTCTGTCTTTGTCTTCTCTGGTATCCATGGAAACAAATGGGAACAAACAGGTACTTTCATCATCCCATTGTGACTGAAAAGGTGTGGGAGCTGAGTGCAGCAGAGCACATTCTAGATCATAATAAAATGACTTCCTTCCATTTAACTCTTACACCATTCAGTAGACATACTTAGACATTTAACGCTATGTCAGCCTCCGTGTTCCTGAGTAGGAGCATTTATCTCACAAATGCAGTTAAATTACTAAGCAGATCCATTCCCTGACAAAATGATACCCCTTAATTCTAAAGCTTTGCTTTCTTAACAAATAGATCTTAACAATTAATTTTTGTTCTGTGCACTCATTAAAATAAAGAATAATCTTGTTCAGAAGCAGTAATCAGTAATAATTCAACATCGTCATAATCTTCTTAGGCTTCCAGAGAAAATGGGGGAAAGACATTTTGATCTTACTTGTCAACGTACTTAATGCTGTTGTATCTTTTCTATGAAAGATGACTGAATACAGCAAGGAAAAAAATTATCTATGTGCACTGGAGTGAAACCCAGAGCAGACTCTAAATGATCATGTTTACCTTCCTACATGGGGCAAGAGAGACTTTTATTTATTTAACCTAGAAGTTGTGATTGTTTGGTTGTGCTTCACACATGTGCCTCCTTTCCTCCTATCTCCTTTCTTCCCTTTAAAGAGTTAAATTAATTGTACCATTTCTACTGTTCTTAGCCCCCAGCTCAAGGTAAATATTTGTCTTTGAAAGTTTTGAAAATTCGAAAGGGACGAAATAAATAACAATTATAAATTGACTTTTCACCACCTGCCAAGGTAGACTCTAGAAAATTCTGTTTCCAGAGCCTCATTTTTGGAACTGTGCCGTATCAGTTGTCTGCAGCAGTCAGTAAGCTTGCAGCATTAAAGTTGTAAAGTGAAGGTCCTGGGTTCTCCTGGGGCATTGTTTTGCTTGTTTCCTCGTGTTACACTGGGCCTGCTATATTGCTCTGTGGATGGGGTAGTTTTATGAACTTGGAATGTACATTTTAAAATGTTTGCTTCAGTGACCTTTTTTAAAGAAAAAAATCTATTTCAAAGAAAAATGAAGACTTGAGATATAAAATTCAGTATGTAAAAGAAAACAATGTATTTGTTCCATGTGTGCATACACTCACCACATATCTTATTTCAGTACAATTCATACTAGAAATAAGCCCATTCAATGATATTGGCTTGGGGATACACGTTACACAAACTACAATCTCCGAACCTTAAAGAGCCCCAATACAGTGTGGCTCAACACCTGTTGGAACAGAGAAACCTTCGTTTAGTTTGGTGGATGTATTTGTTAGTTTTCCCAGTTAGCTCATCTCTTTATTTGTTATCAACAATCAACTTCTTGATTATTCAATATTTTAAAAATGTCTCAATATTTCAGAATCTTTGTACAACCCCACTTCGCAACGCTTTGTGACACTGCATTTGTGCATACAAACGCAGCTGGGTAAAATTCAGCTCAAGTCACATGTCAAAATGTAAGTCGCAATAAATGGAAACTTCTTGGTAGCACAGGAATGGCCTAATTCAGTAGGTAAATAGGATCATCACAGATGTCTTTCACATTTGTTTAAAACATTTTCTTTTGTCTGTTATGTAATAAAATTTATTGTATTGAGATACTTTTCTATGACATTCTATTACATTTTAAGTTTTTATTCATTTATTTATTTGGAGGGGCATGTGGAGGTCAGAAGACAATCAATATTCAGGCATCATTTCTCTTCTCCTCTCAGGGACCCCGGGAGTAATCTCAGGTCCATCAGCTTTGAAGGGAATGCTTTACCCACTGAGCCATCTGATGTCTCTATGGGGAATTTCTCTGTGTATCTCTATCTCTGTCTTTTTCTATCTCTGACTCTATTTCCGCCAGCGGCCCCCCACCCCTGTCTCTGTGTGTGTGTGTCTCTTCTCTTTTCTCAACATTAGCATATTTAGAGAACTATCCTCCTTAAAATGTTCCTTCAGAAAAACTAGAATTCTGGTCATATAAATGACCAGAACCACATTATCACCCTATGCATTTCTTCGTTTATTTGTTTGGGGACAAGGTTTGCAAACTGGCCTGCTGAAGTCCCTGGTGTTACAGAACTATAGCACAGAATACAAGACAGGCTTTGTAGGGGGGTGGGGCGTGGGTGGGATGGCAACCGGTTGTGGGAACGCTGCCTTGGGCATTTCCTCTGGTGATTTTCCGCTCCTTTACAGGGGAACCAAAGTGGGAGGTGAACCACCTGCAAATCTTCCCCCAAATTGTTATCTATGGAATGGAAGCTGAGAACACCAAGGCAGGAAACATCTGCCAGCCTGGAGCCCGGAAATGGTAGCAACTGGGAGCGCGCAGGAAGCTACCTCGGCGCGGGGACCTAGTCGCCGGCCTCGGGCGACCTCGCACTTGCCCAGCAACTGGACACCGGTCATTCTGCCCAAAGCCTTGCCAGAGCGTCCTCATGAGTTCCAGATCCCTAAGCAGAGGCCAGGAGCTGATACTGAAAACTGCAAAGGCTAAAATGGCTGGTCTGCGACTTCTTCAGATTTTAAAACTCAGCAGGATGCAATCGCTTCCGAGTCATCCACAGTCTCCAGTCGCCTTTGCCTGAGCCTGCAACCCTGAAACAAAGCACGCGCGGCCAGCGAGCACTCAGGCCATCCTCTCGCCTCCACTTGGGCGTAGCTTCAGGGAGCTGAGAATGCACCTAGCTTCTGTCCCTTGCCTTCCTCATCCCTGTTCTTCCGGCGACCAGGTTGAGGTTTGTATCTGGTAGGCATCTCCATCAACACCCGCATCACCCGCTGCCCGCATCCTCAGCCCATTGGGTCTCCATTCTCTTAGCACCCCTTCCATGCCAGCTCACACAAGCCAGTCAGGGCTTGCGTCAGTCTCGTGCCCGCGCCCCTCTGGTGGGCATTATGTAACAGCCCCGGGCCCAACTCCTCAATCATTGCAACAACTTGTCCCGTGCAACTAAAGGACATGGTGCTTTCGGGGACTGCAGGTCGAAGCTGCCCTGCTAGGCTATCGGACTAAAGCATGAGATCTGTCCAACAGTCCCACAGCGCGCCCTGGGGAACAGCGTGTTCTCTTTTGGTAGAGTGCCAATAGGCGCGCAAGAGGAAGGGGGTTGGGAGATCCTCTTTTGGAGGCGCCAGAATCAAGCATGAACCCCCTGAATTCGAAAGACCAGTCCAAGTCCACCCCCTACCCCAGATTCTAGGGTTCACATACTGGCACACTGTTCAGTGTCTTTTGTCCCCACTTCACTGCCCGCCGGCCAGTGGGGGTCCCAAAGATTACAGCCACCTTCTCTCTGTACCCTCACACGCACGCGCGTGTGCAGTCACTCCCACCCACACATGACAGGCCAGCAACACACACACACACACACACACACACACACACACCATCCTTCACAGGCATTCACAGCTTGCTTTCCCTGTGCAGCACAGGAAAGACATGAATATTCATTACTTACAAGCATTGGTGACTGCGAAACTGTTGGCTACCTCCAAATTGTCGATATGGGGTGTCAGTCTGAACTCCGAAGTGGAAAACTGAACCATCCCTACCCGAAATGCACTGTATTCTTGATCAGCGCCCCTTGGAAATAGCCCCCCTGCAAAGAATAAACAGCAAGCAAGAGAACGTTGTCAGAGCCCTGGAGAGATAAGAGTGGGATGCTAGTGCCCAACAGCCCCAGAGTCTCTTATTCACACTAACCGCTGGAATAAACATAATCAATGAGTTGGACAGCAAGGGTTGGACATCCAAAAGGTGTCCAGCAGATCTAAGGCAGTAGAGAGGAGAGTCTAAAGACCAAAAATGTTCTCCTTTTTAATCTCAAGCTTTGCAATCATTGCCCGGAAAATCTGAGCACGCTAGGAGATGCCTTCAAGGCAGAAGTAACACAGTCTCGGGGTCAAAATTAACAGATTTTTCCCCTCTATTGTGTCAAAAGGCATAGTCATTTCTTTTTGCTTCATCCTAAGAAAATCATGTATATTCTAGGTAGTTTAAATCTGGAATGCAGTCAAGGTATGACATAAGTCTACATGACATGAATTAATTTGCTCACTGTGAACAAAGATTACCACCAAATTATGCACAATTCAAAGGCATAACACAAAAGATACCTACCTATCTGTATGCTGTTAGAAGAGACACCAAAAATCAGTCCCCATAAAACAGGAGAAAGGAGGACAGAAATATGCATAATCTTTTGCATTTCCAAGAAAAGTAGAGCATCCACAAAATACCCCCTCGTTTCCTTTTCCTCCTCTTTCTTCGTTGACCGTTTTCCTCAGCAAATTAGATCCTCTGCATTTTGAGGTCGAGATTTAGCAAGGAGCTGCTAAAAACACGAAGTGAAGGCAAAAGAGTCCTTATTTCCCAGGTCTAGCTGGTGGCTGTTGATGCCTGTGTCCTATCCCCTGCTCCTGAAGTCCCGAGGACTGGCTGAATGCAGTTTTTAGCTGAGCTGCCGCTGTGGTCCCGGCGTCTGGGAATATCAGCACCCTCCCATGCACTCACACAATCACCCTCTCTCGAGCTCTCTTCTCCCTCTCTCCTCTCTCACACGCGCGCGCACACACATACACACACATACACACACACACGCACACACACAGGAAAGTCACAGAGAGGGGCAGGCAGTCCTGGGCGCGCGTGCGCGACTCGAGGCAGGCTGCGAGCTCGCGCACCCACCCCTCCCCCGCACAGCGCCCCGCACCCGCACAGCCCTGGCAGCTTCTGCGCGGTGCCGAGAAAGCGCGGCTCAGAGCGGGGCAGCCTGGTGCCTCTTAGAGACCTCCAGTCTTGCGCATCCGATTTTAGTACCGCGGACAGCGCTTTGGTCTGTGCTCTGGGCTGAGGTTGCAGGGTTTACTGTAGATGCAGAGATGCTCCAGCCAGATCCAAAATGCTGCAAAACTGATTTCCGGTTGCTATGCCTAGGAAGCCGAACTGCTAATTGCTGTTGGCCGTAGAGCTTTCTTCCGTAGGGCCTTAAGCACAACGAATATGATTTGATTGCCTCAAAATCCACTTAGCAATTTCGGCACACTGTCTTCTGCCTCACCTGACCCAGCTAAAAAGCAAACAAAATGCTCCCTAAACGGACGACTCCCAAAATTGTGAACTTTAGCGTCCTATGATGCAAGCATAATCCCAGGGAAACCCAAAATTCTATACTTAACTACAAAAGATGCCAGGGCGGGGATATCTGGATCGAACCTTTGTAGGACTTTGTGTAGGAATCCATCTTTAGAATATGCCCCTTTGGGTTGTGCTTCGATTTGTTCAAGCTACACTGCCTGTGGATTGCTCTTGTACTACAGTGCAGACTCCCTCCTGCTGTACGGTCATGCAGACTTAGTTCTTAGATGTCCTTTTTTTTTAATAGAAATTGAAAGGAAGCGTAGGTTTCTGGGCTGGAAAAAAAAAAAAAGTAGACCAAGGTAGTCTAGAAAGGATGTATCTTTCCAGATTCTTAGTTACAAACCAGATACCCCATTACATTTCAAAACGGCCTTACGTTTCAAAAAATAATTACTGCCTCAAGGAAGTAGGTTACCTCATTGCATCGAGCCTTCTTGAGTATCTAGAATATAACGAATATGTTAAAAATTTAAGTTTGCGAGAAGGGGTTTGGTAAAGAGTGCTGACGATTGTATATGCCTATGAAATTCATGTTCAATACTCTACTTCACGCCAAGCCGTCTCTATATACCTGCTGGGACAATTCTCTCTGCAGCTTCAGAAATTCTTTACCAAACTGTATGTGCTTTGTTTTAAACAGGGAAATGAAAGAAATCTCAGTTCAAAGATCTGTTGCCAGGAGCCAGGAGATTGAAGCTGACAGCATCAAAGGGAGAACTGGCTGGATGGCCCAAAGTGCATGAGAGCACTCCATGGTTATACCTTATGGAAAAAAAAATGTGACTTTAATATCACACATGGTAGCTTTCTTTTTAACCATCTTAAATCATACTTCTGCCTTAGTCACACTGTATCTAAAATTCCTCATTTATTAAAACAGATTTTAAAATACATACTTCTCATGAAAAATGAGAAGGAATGAGCAAAAGTAGAAAAGCAAAGTAATACCTGTGGCTTCTAAATATTATAAGCTTGTGATTTTAAGTCATGATGTTTCCCTCTCTCTCTTCCCCATCTCTCTCTCTCTCCTTCTCTTTCTCTATGTGTGTTTGTGTGTGTCTGCATGTGTGTGTATACATATGTTCCTAAGGCAAGAATGCAGAACATATGTATAATGTACTAAGGTTATAAGATTACATATTCTGGGTGAAAATACCTTCTTTTTATAACCAATAATTTATTTCATCTGGGAATCAAAACTCCACACTAACTGTTTAGCAAGTCCTCTAAATAGAAACATACAAAGCCTTGTAGAAAATCAATAAGAATAAAATTATAGGCAAAACAAGAATTATAAATACTCCAAATTGTTACATAAAGAATAATCAAACAAATTACACACATTTTCACCTCTACTTCTGATACTCAGCACAAGAGTGGTTTGAAGTTTATGAACTTCTATGTCTAAAAGAATCAGATCACCAAATATGGCAAATAAAATGCCTCCTCAGTAACAGTCTTCTTTTACTTGCTATTTAATATTTTCCACCAAAGCATCTTCTGTCTTATCCAAAGTGCTTTGAGATGATAGTTGGAAATAAAGGGACAGGAGCTTGATTATGGAAAAAAATGTGTGATACTTAATGTGTCTGAAAAGCAAATTAAAATGTAAAAGAAAGGGACTCTTTGAAAACAGATTTCATTTTAACCTATTTGAAATTCAAGGGCAGATATGAACTCAAAATTGACTGGATTTCATCCTTAAAGAACATGAATTTGCTGAATCATAGTGCTTTATCACCAGGGAATATATATAATCTTATCAAATATTACCTCCTGTTGGTGAGTTATAATTGTACATAAAGTCTATAAAATTTTATCAGGCATTTTTGAAATGCGATTGCTACTCTATTAGCAAATCTATGTTCAAACCTTAGGTAAACATCTGACAGTCACACAGCTAGAAACATTTCCTACTAAAACATAACATAATTACATTAATATGATCTTCCATGAAGCTTTTCAATGTACTACATCAGGTAATAAATATTCTTTTCACCACAGGATGCTAGCTAATTAGGTATAATGAAGTTAAACTGGATAGAGTAAATGGTTATACAATAAATAAAAAAAAATAGGTGTTTGGTTTTTATATGCCTAAAGATCACCCATTAAAGCCACAAAGCTTTGTGTTTCTTGAATATTTATCTTAAGCTTATCAATAGCAAAATCAATTTTGAAAATTACAAAGAAGTTGAATAGAATAGGTTCTAAGGACCAAGTTGCTGGTTTCTGCCCTCTGCTGTTCACTTCTGGAAACTCTGTAGCCCTTAAGCATTCTTTCAAATGCAAGAAAATTCACAAAAAGTAAAAAACAATATTATCTTTCTCATTGACTGTTTCAGTATTTGGTTGCTGCTGTTGTTTTTAGTATTTACTAATATTGAAATACAATTTGTAGGATAGTAAGTAAGTGTTAGATATAAATTTTCTCATTCTTAGCCCACCTTTATTTCAATTACATTTTCTTTTAATTTTTAAAGTAAATTTTCACAAACTAACCAATTTAAATGTTTGTCAAGTCTTTAATTTTTTATATTCATATTGTATAATTAAAATAATTTTTGTAGAGAAATTTTGTCACATGTGGTGAATGGAGTGGTGGTATATTTGAACAGACTTCTGGGAGCATGCCTAGTCCAAACTGTACTCTTAACTCTGGTGTTATAGTTCATACTGATAAAGTCTGACCAAGCAGAAGTCATCGTAACCCTGAAAGACTTGGCTGCAATTCAGCAGAAGATGGGAGGTGGCCAAAGAAACAGTCCTTATAGACAGAGCAAAGTCCAAGTGTTCTAATCATGAGAACCTGTCTCCTAAGACACCAGAAAAAATTGGAGAAGAGCTGTGAAGATATAAACAGATTTTGAGATTCTCAATTAAGAAAAAAAATATAGCTAAACATTCAGAATGAGACAATATTGTTCATACTGTTGTTTTGTCAGAATTTTAAATTATTGACTCATCATACCAAATTCAAGGCCCAAGGACACATATCTAAAAGTAGTATTCATAAGCATTATAAATGTGTATGTATAAATGAATGTAGGTATATATATATATATATATATATATATATATATATATATACATATGCATATATGTATATATATGATATTTAAAGTATAAAGTCCTAAAATTAAAAAAAACTGTTTATTTTACATTTGAAGGATTTTATGACATCAATTTCAATTATGGCATCTATCGATAACAAGCAACTACACTATTTATCTATTATGCTTGGTGATGTAAATTAAGACACTAAGATAATATGATGAGGAAATGACAAATCTGGAAGTTAGACAAATTATTGATGAAATATAAGGATGGCGGTTATGTTGGATAATCTTGGTTTTGAACTTAACACATACAGAAACAAGGAACTTAACACAGGAGGTCCTAGTATACTTCAATATCTGGGAAGGTGGGCCTGGGCCGTATAAGAAAGATTACAGAGCAAGCCAGCAAACAAACCCAGTAAGTAGTGTTCCTCTGCCATTTTCTACTTCAAGCACCTTCCTTGAAATTCTCTCATGGCTTTCTTCAGTGACACCTGTAAGCTGAAACATGCCCTTTCCTCTCAAAGTGGATTTTGTTTATTATAGCAACAAAAAGCAAAATAGAACAGTAGGTGGATATCTCTAATGCCAACTGTATCTTGGCTTTCAAAGGAAGAAACATGTCATCAAAGGCTCACACCTGGACTGAGTCAAGCAGGGTTTAACTAAGAAAAGGCTAGCATTTTGCCGAGGAAGGCAATTCATAGAAAGCCAATGACATCAGCAAATCATGGGCACATGCTAAGAATTAGAAGTAGTTCAGTGTTTCTAGGAGAGGGAACGTAAGGAAAAGATTGGTGGCAGAAGCAAACAAGACTTATGGCTTAAACTATATGCAGTATATAAATATATATTATATGTATATAGAACATACATATTTTTGCTTTATCTTACAAGAGAAAGGGACATTTTATAGATCACATGGAGATAAAATGTCTTAAGACTTGCTTTTCTGACTATTTTGGAAACAGTGTTTCAGTGGGAGCATACAAAAGTAGGGAGATACAGGGTGAGTCTATGTTTCAGGATGGGTTATACGGGATTGAACTAAGGGGGCCCCAATTGAGACAGGGCAACAAAGTTGGGTTGAAAACTATTTAGATAGACCCTTATTAAGACTTGCAAGTAGACTTGCACGTGATGGGACCAAAGGAGATAGGGAGACAAAGTTGGCTTTCATGAAAGGAGACAGTACCAGAAAGTATATGATCTCACCAGGGATTTTTGAAGAACCCTGAAAATCAGAAATGTACAAAGGAAAGGGATGCTTTCTGTGACTCTGAAACAGTTACAGGATGCTGCAACTACAGTTAGATATTGACACTGATTTTTTCTGTCCAGGAAAGAGACATCATTTGGAAGTTGACTTTGAGATTCATATAAAGATAGTATTTCATGTGATAGTTTCTACTTATTAAAAAAAGGGCAAATAAATCAAAATAAACCAATAATAATAACATATGAATATAAAAATGAGATATCTGGAGCTTAAATATGACTTTATCTATATTGAGCCATTTTCTTCCTCTTTTCAATAAAATAAATTTAATGTTATAACCTTGAACATTGGTGCACCAGTTTCCAATTTTTGTCTCTTTAAAATGGGATGTTAATGATGCTTGTGAGGACCAGAGAGATGACTCAGCAATTAAATACACACACTACTCTTGAAAAAGACCTAAGTTTAGATCTCAGCACTCATATTCAATGACCCACAACTACCTATCTCCAGTTCAAGAGAATTGGCTGTTCTGGCCTCAGCTGGCACCTACATTCAAGAGAATATACCCCTACTCACACACAACATAACTAGTAAAAAGAAAGAATATTTGTGAAGCAATCAGAACACATTTGTCTGGTGGGTAATCTGATTGTCAATCTGACAATATCTAGAATCACCTAAGGTAGAGAGATCTGTGGATTTCTCTAGGAGAGCGTGTCTACATTGAGTGAACTGAGATGGGAAGACATGCCTGAAATATCCCTAGTTCTAATTCATGGGCTGGAATTACAAATTAAATGAATGTCCTTCCTGACAATAGAAAAACAATGTGACCAGCTGACACAAGCACCAGTCCATGAATTCTGCATCATGATGAATTAGGATATAAAACTGTGAGCCAACACAATGCATCCTTCATTTCTTAGGTGGTTTTTGTCATATTCTTTGTCCTTGTGTTATGAAAGTAATCTACATGAAGTCATTTAAAGTAATGTTTAGTATTTTATAAAAAGCTTTGCTCGTGCCAAAGAGCATAATTTCTTATCTCCTTGTATTATTCATCTTGACCTGAGAGTTCAGCATGGCTTTCAATAATTTTCTTTCAAAATGTTACCAATGTACATAAAGTTGTAAGCAAATTACTCAATCAAGGTTCCTAAGTCTACCGTCATTCCATAGACCATCTATATAGGGCTAACTAATACCTTGACTTTCAGTCAACATGGGACAATGAAGATGAGGTTAGACTTACTTGATAAAGTATTTGATAGACCTCAAGTGATATTTTTCATAAAATATTAATGTAAAAAACAAGGTAGGGATTAAAACTAAATAGCAAAATATGTAGCTACAACTGATTCTATGTTTATCATGATTAAAGAATTAAATTAATAATCACAGAGGCAATGAAAGAAAATGCTTTGTTACATCAACTGATCAAACAATATACGGGTTGTTTCCTTGGTAAGCAATTTAAACGTATGTATGAATACAGAAGCAGGCACACTGAAGTCAGTAGGAAGGTCTCCTTACTACAGCCTCATGTATGACTTGTACCACTGAATCTTGAGTAAAAGCCTAGCTCTAGATTACTGATATGGAGGAGAGGATTGGACCACACACATGGTTTTTCCAGGTGCTCCATTGGTGACTGGCTTAAGTAGTGGAGTACTGATATGGGCTAAGCATGTGCTAGTCTTTGAAATAATAGTGAACGAAAGTGATAGTATATTCTAACTTGAACCTTAACACAGGCAGAACTTGAGGCAGGGACACTTCTTTCACTTATGGGGATGGGATATTTACCCAACATTCCAACCCCATCAGTTGCTGTGTAGGAAACCGCTTTCCTCACACCTTCTGGTGAGCAGATGACCCAGAAAGAAGATGAGATGTTTGTGACTTCTAAGGTCAAAGTCAACAATTCGAAGTAACAAAGAACGGTAATGCTCATAGAATCATTGGTCTGGTTGATCAGTGAGACTTAACTATGCACACAGACAATAAGAAATAATAGAGAGAGTCTTTATTTTAAATTTTACAAATATCACTGAAAACAGCAAGAAAAAGGAAGTTAAAAACTACACAAAATCCACACAAAGGAACAATGTAAAATGGCAGCAACTGGCTCAACTACAAGGGAAATTGATAAGTAACCTTGCAAATGATTTAAAATAGCAGTTGTAAAAATGTCCATGAAGTCAGAAGAACACAGCCAGAGTGAGAATTCTAATTGAAATAAATGAGAGAGAAGAGAGAGAGAGAAAGAGAGAGAGACAGAGACAGAGACAGAGACAGAGAGAGACAGAGAGAGACAGAGAGAGACAGAGAGACAGAGAGAGAGAGAGACAGAGAGGTGACAGTCACAAACCTTGGAGCTCAACAAAACAGTAAATAAACTACAAGGAATCAGTGGAGTGTGGGAACACTGGACTATCCACAAAAGGGATAAACTGCTTCAGAAGGCATTTCAAACTACCTATCAGAAGGCAAAAAGGCAGAAGAGTGTCAAGGATGAAGATGGGTTAAGACTTCTCAGGAAAGAAGGGTCAACTGGTATAGCCACACTAGGGAAGTGCATGAAGACTTAAACCAGAAAGTCCATTGTGGAACACAGTGGTTAAAATTTCCCAAGTCTGAGGAAGGAGACTGAGATTCAAATATTGAAAGGTCGAGATAGTATGATTAAAAAAAAATTAAAATAAAAAGCATGGTAAATCCAAATTCTCAAAAAACAGAGAAATGGTGAAAATTCAGAACCAAACAAAATAGATAAATAAGATAAAATTAGAAAAGAAAAAAACCCTGCTAGGTACAAGGAACTCTATAATACCATCAGTGTATTTTCAGCAGAGACATTACAGCTGTAAATGAGTGGAATGATGTCCTCAAAGAAATAAAAGAAAAAAATTAACCACTGTTGGGCCCAGCAAGACTCTATCTCATAGTGGAGAGAATTTTTCTTCCTTGGGGATGGGAAACAAGCTTAGAGATTGCAATATTAGACTTACTTCTTAAAATTGGCAATGTAATTTTTCAATTTGGAAGCACTAATCCCTAAATAGCAATGAGAGTGAAACTCATCTGTAAAGGTGAATATGTAGATAAATACATAATATTCTTGTAAAAGTGATAAAGCTTTTAACTCAAATATAAAGGTCAAAAACTAAAGATGATAAATGTGCTAATACATTCACAGCACCAATGCAACTTTAGATCAGCAGTATGAAATGTGAAGAGATACAAGTGTAGTTTTTATGGATAATTCTAATTGTTATTAATTTAGTATGCCCATAATTCATTGAATAATTTTTTACAATTCTCATGGTAACTGCAAAGAAAATACTTACAGAAATTCCAAAAAAAAAAAAAGAAATATCAAGCTAGCCAAAGAATATCAATCAAGTAAACATAGACAAAAGTAAAGAGAGAGATACATTTTAAAAAAATCTGTAAGGTGTGTGAAAATACTACAAAATATAAAAACAAAACTTCCCTAGGGGAGAAAAATCTCTTTAAATGTAAATACAGTTTGCTTATTAATTGAATAATACAGAATGGCTGAATGTATTAAAATATGCACATGCTTTAAATATTTACTTTAGACTTACTAACACAGAGACAGTGAAAGTGAAAGATGTGAAAATGAAGACAGAGGAGGAGGACGAGAGAGGAGGAAGAAGAGGAGGGAAGAGGATGGGAGAAGATCAAGGAAGGGGGAGGGGAGGGGCAGAGATGGGAGTGGGGAGGACATGGACAGTTTTTGGGTAATTAGAAGGAACTTCTGGCACCCCTGAATACTGTCAATAAGAAAGTAAAATGATATTGGCCATATGAGCAATAGTATGGAACTTCCTCCATACTACATACAAAAATGGAACAATGCCTCCCTTGAGTCTATATCCAGAAAAATCCAGTCAACATCTGAAAGAGCTAATAAACACTCTGTTTACTATAGTCACACTGACAATAGGCAAGTTATAGAGATAATAAAAACAACATAAGGTTCAGATGAATATATAAAATAACACATACGCACACTAAAATAGTATGCTGCCATTAAGAGAAAGAAGGAAAATAAAAAGAATGCTAAATGAAAAAAAAAAAAGAAAGAAAAAGAAAAAGGAAAGAAAAAAAAGAAAAAGAAAAAAATTGCCCGGCTATTGAGGACATATGTCAAGTGAGATTATCTGTACTAGAAGGGTTCTTTCACTAATCTGAGGTTCTTAAATAATCAAGCATGCAGAGGTGCAGACTAAAATGGTGTACCACAGAAGCTCAGGTACATGGAAAATTGAGATTCTGCTTAATAATTGCATAG
Organism: Mastomys coucha; assembly: GCF_008632895.1. NCBI lineage: Eukaryota > Metazoa > Chordata > Mammalia > Rodentia > Muridae > Mastomys > Mastomys coucha. The sequence continues at coordinate 29,858,239 of NW_022196898.1, forward strand.
TTTCAATTGTGCAAGATAGTCAGTTCTAGAGAGAAGCTTGCAAGTTTATGCCTTGACTTAATGACACTGGGTTGTGTAACATACAAAAGTTTTTTTTTAAAAAAGGTGTATCTCTTTTGTTCCTATCACAGTGTGTATTTTAGAATTATTTTTAAAGCTGCTTCCTTCAAACATACACAGTGATTCAGAGTTGAGCGCCTAAGCTCAACAGGCTTGTGAGCTTTTGATTTTCTCTGTTGTTTCTGCAGCTTTTCTTGCTGTTTTCTTCCATTTGGTTTTGTCTGGTTTTATGTTGGCTTACTGGTTTTGAATGTCCTAGCTTCCAAGTGTTTGCTTCTAATTTTGCATTTTATAACCTCCACTATTCTACCCTCAATCAGAGATCAGTCACACAGCTGCCAGAGGCACTGCTGACTTAGTTCAAGAGGAGCTTCAGATGCCCAGCCTGGAAAAGGGCAGTCGCCTTCCACAGCATCTAGAATTCAGGCAAGAATGGAGGCATGCTTTCCTTAGTCAATGCCCTTACTGTTCTGACATCTTAGGAACAGGGGGAAGAACTTTTTCAAGCAGACTGTCTTACATCACATTGAGTGGCACCATATCCTCCCTTATTCCAAAACTGTCATGTTATACTCATCAGAGACAGATTACATGGGTGTGAATCCAACATTTAACCTTTTTTCCTGTTGTCAGCAGTCATTGCTTCAGAGTGTTGTCTGTTGTGGTATGAACAAAAATTCATTTTCAGGCCTGCTGTTCCATAGAATTGATTGTTTCCTGCGATAGAGAAGCACATGGCAACAACAAAAGGGTTTTGTTTTGTTTTGTTTTGTTTTCATTAAACTGTATCTCCCGGTGAGAATTAAAATAGTCAAGCATCGCATGAACAATAAAAAGTTCTATAGATACCAATGTGAAGACTGCAAGGAGTCTTGAGTGTGTAAAGGCGCCTCATAGTGCGAATGAGTTTTCCCCCCAGGAGTAAGCTTGTCCTACCCATGTAGAGCTTTCCCCACCTGAATAGAGCACCCACGGGCTTTCACACATAAGTCCTGTCTGCTTTATTGCCAAAGTGAGTGCTCAGAGGTGACTATTGACAGTTTGATTTTGATGTCAAGAGCCTACTCGTGATTTCAAGGCCATTTTCTATGTGTATTTAGGCAGAAAGTAACATCATAACTGGAAGGACTTACCAGGCACATTCACATACTCTTGTTCATCTGCTTAGTGATGTATACAGATTTGGTGGCCACAGACAATGCTCCTCTGTCTCTGTCCCTCTCTCTCTGCCCCCTTTCTCCATCTCTCCTCATCTATCTCCCTCTATGTCTCTCCTCTTCTTCTCCTTCTATTTTTCCCTCCTTCCCTGCCTTCTTCTCTTCCTCCCTTAAATTCCCCCTGCCTCCTCTTCTCATTCTTCCCCTGCTTCTCTTCATTTCTCTTTCTGCCCTCCACTTCCTCTACCTAATGATCTCCTCTACTCTGCACTTGGCAGCTGAAGTCCCTTCCAGTCTGTACACAAGGAGGAAGTGATTCTAGTCTTGGGCTCTGCTTTCTTTCATTCTATGTTAGGATGGAAAGTATGACATCCCATTAAGATGCTGGCCAACATCTATTACATTAATTGCCGGGTGAAGCTTTGTGTAGATGTCATCTACTTTGAACTACTAGTAATACAAAAATAATGAACACAGTCATCTGTACACAACCTCAGCCTGACTATCCCAAAATCAGGAACTCCTCTGTGGAATGCAGTATGTGAGAGAGAATAAGCCTGAAAGAAATCTTAACTGCCTTCTCATGAGATTTATTTTTGTCATACATGCATGCTGATATTAGGTTCTGCATACATGACTTCCATTTTACAGGCATGCTTCTGTGCATGTCCAATTTTATGGTCTGGTGAATATAGTAATACCTGTTTTCTAGACATAGAAGAACATTTTGCAGAATCCTTTGGTATCACAAGGTCCAGAGGCAAATCAGAAACCACATTTGAAATGGATCCTTGTTGTCAGTTGAGAGGTGGCAATTCCTTACATCAAATCCTGGGCAGCTTATCCAGTCTTTATTTTCTCCCCATAGGCTCTATACCAGCATCTCTGAGCTCCATACATTTCCAAAATCATAGTGTCTAAGGGATCTTAACAGTACCACCCTAAATTCCATTCTAACTGAACACTACATTTTTTTTTTTTTTGCTTTGGATCCAAACATCAGTATTACAGTGTGTGTCTAAGAAACCAAATATGATATATTATAGTTTGAAAAATGAAAAAGGCCTGTTGGAAATTTTTTTTTCCATATTGGGTAATGTCAGATGGAGCTAGATTCAGCTTTCCATGACTTCTACTACTTCTGTCACATATATTATTACAAAGGCTTCTAGGAGGACTCCGACCTCTTGTATATCTGTCCAAATTATCATGATGTCATCAAATCAATGTGCTGATTTAACTTTGTGTCATATGGTCATCCAGATCAATCTTTCATTCTTCTGTTTGTGCATGAATAAGATTGTCACAAGGGAGAGGTGTTGGAGAGGGGAAGAATTGGCCTCGAACGACAACTACTTCATGTGTTACTTCTATTTAATTAATTTGTTTGTTTGTTTGATGTTTTTCAAGTAAGAGGGTTTTTTTCTCATAATGCTAAAAGATTAACTTCTGCTTCCACAAGAATTTGATGAGATTCAGAGTTCCAGGATGCTCAGTCTCATCCAGGTTTTTATAAATATTTTTATCCTATCCATCCTAGTTCCACTCCTTAACACTACCACAATTAAACTAGAAATATATAGCAAAACCTTTTATTGGTACCGTAAATCTTGCAGACCTAAAGTCAGAATTTATACTGCCCACATGCCACAAATTCCTTGGTTCAACAGGACAGGAGAGAATACTTCCTAATGGTGTATGCAAAAGTTTTAATTTCTCATTTCTGTGACTGGATCATCAGAGCAAAGAAAATGTTAACAGCCTCAACATTTGAATCCATTACTGCTTTTGTAACAATTACAAACAGTGTAATGTCTCTCCGGTGTTTCTACATTCCAGGTCAGCAGAAATGAACATGTATCTTAGTCTCCCTAATGCCAACACCTCACACTAATAAATACTATGTCCTATATCTCCTTCCTGCAAAAGCTCATTCCTTGGCATTCAAATACAGGAACAACCTGATCCGGACTTCCATCATGAAGTTTCATTTCTAAGAGCTACTAAAGCACCAACTCTCCTATATTTGGGTTAGTGGAGAAAAAAAAAAAAACACATTCCAGCAGGATGATCTGAACATGTTATGCTTACAAATGTTCTTGGATTGAGGAATCCATTGAGGGAGTTTTATCATCTAGCTGAGCTGATGATACTCTTAGGCTGAGAAAGAAGCCAAGTTGCTGAATACAAGAAGAATCATGCAAAGGATGCCACTTGGAAAGACACAGAGCTGAAGGTTGAAGATTGTCTGAGGGCCTTATTAGTAAGAAATTATGTATCTGTCTTTCTTTTGTTACCTGACTATACAGGTTGCTAGACAGAGTCAACTGGAAATACCAAAGACTAATGTAGCTCATACAGGTCTATTGCCTACAGAATGTGGGACAGTGGAGAAAAGAGAATAAATGAGAGGTGTAAGAGAAAGTTCATCCTGGACACATTGGCTGTCTCTTTTTAAAATGGATCAAAATGTTCAGATAACATATCAAGTACTGGGTCAATGGAATGAGAATGTGGAATCTACTTTCCCTGAACCTATCCAAAAAATCTTCAGAGAGAAAGGGAGATATGGCATATATTGTAAGAATCTCTTTGAGACAATTTGAAAGGGTCTACTCTTTATTTGGGCACCTCTCCTCCCAAATCTGCTTGTATTATAATAAGATAATGTAAGGATGATGATGCCAAGAATTTTATCTTACTTTGGCACTTTGATTTTTAACATGAATTGATGACTTATAAATGATAAACATTTTCTCACATATATCAGAGGCATGAGGTAAAGATGGTATGTCTAAGCAAAGAGTTCACAACCACTGGATAATTTTGAAAGGATAGAGAGTATAAAACATTAAAGAAGACATAGACATGTGTCCTAAGACTCACAGTAGAAGGAATGGCAAGAAGATGTGTACTGTGTATATTCAAGACATCAAGACTTAGTGAACATTTTAACTTCACCATTAAAATCACCCTCTGGGGACTGAGCATTTATCTCACTGATGCTGCCACTTTCCTCATAAGTATGGGATCTTGGATTCAGTCCCCACCAATGAAAAAATAACTAAGGAAAATAAAATTATTCATTTTAACTCCAGAGACTGAGAAGACTTGAGCAATCTACTTGAACTGTTGCTGGAGATAAGCTTTAGTGGATCAGATAGCTTTCATCCATGACCTAAAGCACACATATTTCTTGTTTTCTGAATGTTTTCTGTGTTGCTTTGTTCATAAGGAAGCAGTCCTAGTTTGTTAGGTGGAAATTACTCATGGTTAATGATGTGGAAATATAAGACCAGTTCTCATTCATCAGGAATTCTCATTGTTTTCAACACAAATATTACATAGAAAGTGTGTTGAATTTTCAACTGGAATAAATAAATTGTGCAGAAAAAACTTTAATGGAAATAATTTTTAAGGCTTTATAAAAGAATCAATCCAAATACAATAAAAGTAAACACTGAGTAGTCTAAATTTAGGAAGAATGTTCTAGTAATAATAACAATCTTGTGTGCACATATGTGTATGGACATCATAAATTCAGCAACACTAGGTTCCCAGAGAGCTCCAGAGACCAGCCTCTAGCCATCATGTAGGCAAGCTAATTGTTTTTTTTGAGTCTTGGGTACCTAAACTTAGCTTGTCATCCTTACACCAAGCACTTAACTAAATGTACCACCCCTCCATCTTCTACAAAAATAATATCTAATATAGTAAGAAAAAATAAGTAAATATAATTCTTGGATAAAACTCTGTTACTACCTATAACATGAAATCAAATTATGTTCCTTAAGAACTCAATTTAATTTTTTTATTTTTCACATTACAACTTTACCCATCAAACTAACATTTGCTGAATATTTATATGCAAAGCAATGGAGAAAAGATGTTTGCCCTTACAGACTTTATACCCTATTAAGAAAGAAAAAATTACATCAAAGTACTAACATCTTCTATAGCATTGCCTTTGCTCCAAAAAATAAGCAGCTTGATTCAAATGTCAGAGAAGATTAGCTCCCTCTTCCGCAAAATTATAGAAGAATAAAATAAGGAGAAATTTGATCTTAAGGTCTCTGTAACTTTGAACTACACAAAACATTCAGCTTGGCTGAAAATTTATTTAATAAAACTCAAGGAGTCCTTGGATGATATAAAATATACTTATAGATAAGAAAAAGAAAGAACTCAGGTACATATTAAAGCAAATATCTAAAGTGGTGTTGGTGTTCATCTGTGTCCATGTTTTTAGTGAACTAATGTAGGAAAACATTTAACTTCAGGAATCTGACACATGACCCTGGAAGCCAAAAGCAAATGGTGACATAATGAGCTTCATCTCTAAAAAGGGACAGGGGAAAGGGGAAGGAAAAAAGGAGACTTGCAGTTAAAGAAATTGCCAAGGATAAGGGACACAGACAACAGCAACATGGAACAGGTGAGAGTCTGTCTTCCACAGAGAAGCTGGTCAAACATCTGGAAAACCAGACATTGGCTACCCATCTGAAAGGTGGTGGTCTAATACTCAAAACTGACTCACAGGATTTGTTCTGCTCTTTGCTGAAACCTTCAGAATAACTTTGCCATGATCAACAAAGAGAAGTTACTACAAGGAATTGAAATATCAAAAATCATATCAAAGGCTGAAGAGGTAACTCAGCAGTAAAGAGCACTGACTGCCCTTCCAGAGGTCCTGAGTTCAAATCCCAGCAACCACATGGTGGCTCCCAACCATCTGTAATGGGATCTGATGCCCTCTTCTGAACAGGGTACTCATATACATAAAATAAATAAATAAATCTTCTTTTAAAAAAGATAATATCAAGTTTACACATATTTTAATATATCTGTTTTCAAGGAGATGTCATATATGTATAGAAAATTATAGTAAGTTAAAAAACTATGAATTATAAACTTAAAAACCAATTTATTTGAACTTGACAGTACTGAAAATATGGGCAGTGCCTTACACAGCAAATACACATTGACAGGCAGACTCCATGCCAAGGCTGTGTCAGAGTTTGCTTGATTTAACCACTCTTACTTTCTGAGACTTGGGTTTAATCTAAGCCTGTGATTAATTCCTCATATGTTTGTAGAAACTGATCTGCTAGAGAAAACAACATTCAGTGTTCAGATGTCCCAGCATTTAAGTCACGTGGCACACTTTCAGCCAGTACTTACATCCATGGACAAGTAAATTCATTGTCCTTATTTGAGAGTAATCACTGGAGCTAGGAAAAAATGGAACTTGGGAATATTGTTTAAAAAATGGAGAGATTAAGAAAGGAATGGTAAGAAGAAAGACATTATTTACACTCAAGTAGGTAAACAATACTAAGAGTAGTAAAGGAGAAGTCATATAACATTGTATAGAAAAAAATTCTCTAATCTTAGAAGACTTTAAATCTGCTGTAAATGGAATACTCTATCATTTCTAGGCTGTGCCCTCAACTGTCTGGACACAGTGAATCACTTGGAACAGCATCATTTGCTACTATGTACACAAACTCAGAGATTCTCAAGTCACAAAGTAGCTTGAGATCCAAATATACCCCAAATTGTGCCCTCATTCTAACAACTTTAAGATTTATAAATATTTTGTGTCTGTGATGCTAATGAATTCCACAGAAGAAATTTAACCCACTGGCATCAGTGTCAGAATTCCTCCCAGCAGAGATAACTTCTGGTTGGGCACCATTTTAAAAGTACCCCATGTTTGACCTACTATTTAAAATGCAAACATTTTACCGCATCGTAGAAAAGACACAGGGTTTCATTTTCATTGACCTATTGTTCTTTGTTCATCTTTGTGCTAGTTTCTTAGTGATAAAATAACAATATGGCGACAGCTGTACTATTGAAAGACTCTTGATAACTCACATTATGGATGAGGAATGCTCTAACATTATAGTTAACAAAGACTTCTGCATGGTGACATCAGGGTCACCATTCTATTTAAGTACATTGGATTGCATCAAAGTGGCTTTCTGAAATAAGGAAGAAAAAACCCCAAATAAATCTCACCAACAACCCAATGTTCTGAAAAGTTAATCGTAAATGCACACAATCCTACAATTCATCATTAATTTTAGAAAAATGTTCCTGTCAGACAACACACAGAAGCCTAATTTGGAAATGCTGCTAACGTTCTCCATCACTGGAATGCATTACAAAGCAGAGCCCAGGGAGGAACAGTCCTTGTACCATTAGTGGCCAGATAATTTACAGATGTAATTTATGTTGTGATTTTCCTCTAATAAAGCGGGTATGAGAGCTGTTTTCTTTCTAGTATCCACCCTTTGTGAAATATGTAGCTGCCCTGTTTGTTCCGGGGGCAGAAAGGATTCCATTGCCCTACAGTCAAATAGAAATGACTGAAGAAGGAAAAAATGCTTGAGCCCAGGAATTAGACACCAGCCTGGAATCCTTAGCCACACAGACAGATCCCATCTCAGGAAAAGAGAAAGTTAAAAAGTTGGTGGGGTGGGGTTCAAGCAAAATCATGAGGGAGATAAAATAGGGATGAGAAAGTGGGGAGGTGATTTGAATTTATAGACTATCCCCAGTGTAAGTGTGTCAGACTGTAGAGAAGCATACAGTTGGATCCCACAGAGAAGGTGCCCTGCAGTGTTTAGAAAACAGTGGCATGTTACTTCTCTCATGTTATCCACAATTGGGGACCAAGATTCGAGTTATCCTTTATCCAAACCTTCAGTGAACTTGATTTTAAAAGTTGACATCCATTTCTGCATCAGCTGGATTATTATTGTATTAAACTAAATTTCTCACCATAAAGTTAGAGCTTGTTCCTAAGGTTAGCAGAAGATTTTCTATCAGTGTGTTTACATATTTAGAAATTGATTTTGAGGGGAAGAGCAATGACGAATGTTTTGTCTACTTCCTTCTTTGGCATGTTTGCTTTGTGAGAGTGATAATGTTGAGCTTTTACACAAGACATGGAAACAATCAGATGGATTTGAAAGCTAGGAGACCGAAGGCTGAGCAGACTTTGAGCTGGGAATGACAGAGAGCCTGGAGTTAACTGCATGGAACTTTACTCATGCTATGCATCTGTAGGTGCACATGCTTCAGAAAATGAAGTTCTCCACAAAAGCTGGTATTACTACAGAGTATTTCTTCACTTTGTGAGAATTACTAAGTTCAGAGGTTTATTACATGACCCTAAGAGAGAAACAGGTCCCTCAAAATCCAAGCTAATTGAATTTCTCACCACAGTGGGGAAGTAAGGGTGTTGATTTAATTTCATTTACCAAAATGAGGGTACAGTGACCTCCCATACAATTGTGGGAGGAAATCATATCCTCAACTTATTACTATACCTTTGATCAGTATTACAACACTACTGTCATCTGTAACTTAAACTCCCTTTCAGTAGGGACACTTCTGAATATTAAAATGATTTTCTTCTTTAAAATTTAAATATTAGAGAGAACAGGAATTAGTGAACATACTTTTATAAATACATTTAAACCTCCTTTATTAGAAAATTAAATCTGATGAAATTTCAAACACCTTTTTTTAAATTGCCTAGCCTCTGATGATGTGAAGTAATCTACTAAATCTCCTAATATAATTATATATAAATTCTATTGGTTCTGTTCCTGTACAGAATCTTAATACATATGTTAAACAGCATTCTAAGCCATTAAAAATTATTTTTAAAAGATGCAATGTAAGAGTTATGGGGATACAACTAAAGAAGTTTTTTTTAACTGAAAATCGATTTTTCTCACACACAATACAAAACACCCTGAGCGCTGTTTCCCCTCCCTCCAGCTCTCAGCTCCTCTCTACCTCCCTTCTCCTCCATTTCCATTCAGAAAGAAGTAGGCCTCCAAGAGATGATATCAAATATTACAAAACAAGATACAGTAAGATAAGTCAAAAACCTTCAGAACAAAGCTCAACTAAGCAACCCAATAGGAGGAAAAGAGTGTCAATTGCAGGCAAGAAAGTTAGAGATAATCCTGCTCCCAGGGAGCAATTTCAGACTCTGATGGGGCCAACTTTGTAATACTTGATCTCTGAGAAATGTTCAGAGTTAATGAGAGGACAGATGAGCGAGAGAAGCTTTCAGTGTTGAAATGATCACACTTTTCAAATACTATTTCTAGAGCTGCAGACAGAAAACACTTCAGCTACTTCGCTTCCAGTGAGTGTACTGGAAAAGCAGCTAAAATGAGCTAGACTAAAATATTTGCAGCATAGATCTCTCTGTAAACCGCAAAATCCCCTGGGGCTGCTTCTTTCAGAAGACACATGAACTATGCCATTCTTTCCATGACAGTCTTCATTTTTATTTGTTATATTTGGTCACTAAAAAGTCAAAGTAGCTTTTCAGATTTGGTGGATTTCCATTTGTCTATTAGAGCATATCGATTGTATATAATGCTGGGTTTCATAAAATTTCTTTCAAGTACAGTATATACTTCGGTCTTATTCACGCTCTCCGGTTCCACCTATCCTTTTCCCTCTCCTGCTTCTCTCCTTCCTTTGCCCATGCTCTTTTCTCTTTTTCATGCTACACATGCATGTGCACACACACATATGATTTTACATAGTTATAACATACTTTATAATGCACAAATAAGAAGGTATGTCTGTCTTTCAATGTTTACCTTACCTTTTCTTTGTAAAATTTGATGATGATGATGATGATGATGATGATGATGATGATGATGATGATAATGATGATGATGATGGTGGTGATGATGATGATGTAAGTGTATTACATTATAGCATGGAACACAAATTCTACAGAGCACATGTGAACACCAGAGATACCTGTGTGCAACTAGCTCTCTCTTCTGTCTTCATAGGTGACAGAGGGGTGGAACTCAGGTCTTGATGCCCACCTGTGAAACAAATGCCTTTACTTTCTGAGTCATGTCTCAGCCCTCCACATACTTTCTCTAATATTATGATCTCCAAATTGCCTCAACTTTGCTAGAAACAATATCATTCATTTAATATAAATGTGAATGAAAATCTATTGTGTATGTTACCCAATAAACATAAGTATACAGGTATCTCTGGAATATGTTAACTTAGAGATACAGCTGGGTGATCTAGTAGCTTTTTTTTTCAATTTTTTTTGAAGCAACTCTATACACATCTCCACAGTAGCTACACCAATCTAAATTTCTATGAGTTCTCTACTGTTTTCTTTTGTTCCAGCATCCTCTAGAGCACTTCTATTGATGGCAGCCATTCTGAATGAGCTTTTAATTTGCAGCTCACTGATGGTTAAAAGTGTCGAGTATTTTCTCATAGCCTTATGATCTATCTGCAGTTCATCTTTTGAAGACTTTCATTTCACTCGTCTCTTATTTACTATCTCACATTTGTTTGCTTTTATGTGTGTATAGGTGTAGGTACACATGCATGTGTGCACATGCATATGTTCAGATAAACATTCAACATAGAATGTATTTCTTAGTAATTTTATACCATATGTTTTTTAATTAGATTTTTTCACTTCACAGAGAACTTTCAGATGTGAAGAGACTGGCTAGTCACAAACTTCTTCTATCTCTACGACCCAGATTTTAGGATTACAGGTATACACAGCCAGACTTTATCAGATATATTTATCTGGTGTCATGGTCAGTCATGTTTTGTTTGTTTGTTTTAACATACTTGCTGGGACTCAACCTTGTGTAGCAAGCACTTTACTGGCTGAGCCTTCTTCCTGGGCCCTTTAGGGTTTTGTTTTGTTTTGTTTTTGTGGTGAGTTGTTGTTTGTTGTTGTGGTTTGCTTTGTTTTTGTTTTTGGTGGTTGTTGTTTTTAGTTGTTCTTTATATATTTTACACACTAACATTCTCTCAGATGTCAGCAAAGATTTTCTCCTATTCTGTAGGCTCTTTCTTCTTTCAATGGTTTCCTTTGCTCTGTGGCACATTTTTCATTTTGTTCAGTCTCATTTGTCAGTTCCTGGTACTATGTTCTGTGTTATTGTCTCCTTCTCAAGATGTCTCCTCACACACTTATATCTTAGAACGTTTTTGATGTGTCTGTAACAGTTTCAGAATTTCAGTTTTAAATAAGGTCTTTGATCTATTTTGAATCAGTCTTTATACAGAGTAAGCAATAGATATCCAGCTTCATTCTTCTTTGACTAGCCAGTTTCCCTGTGTCATCTGTTGAAAGGGCTGTCTCTCTTTAGTGCATGTTTTTGGCATCTTTGTTTTATAAATCAAGTGGCTAACAAACTTTTGTTGCTTGGTATACAGAGTTCAAGACCAAACTGAGCTGGAACATTCACCCTGCTGGGCAGCTTCTACAGTTCTGGAAAGTGCTATGAGACTACTAGTGAGTGGGGTGGCCGGAGTCAGAGGCATCAGTGATCTTACCTATGTATGAATCCTATAAACTACAAGACCAATCTTCCAGGAAGGATATACCCACTTTTGTTATCATGACATGACTGTTGTGAAGATATCTAACTACTTGCTGATTTGGATTTGAGACTGAGTGGGGTAGGATCTATTGAAACTGAAAATCTGTTTAATACTTCATAGTATAGAAGGTTATAGGATCAAAGTAGAACTTAATTTTTTGGTTTAGTCAATTGACATAGTGATAAACTACTACCTCAAAAATATGTTTTTACGTCTAGAGACATTGTCTTAGGCATAGTCAGAGAAGTCCCTTTCTTCTGAATTGCAGTCAATGCTAACATGGTTTGTACAAAGTATTATAAATAAATAAACTATAGTTGAGTGTGCAGCTGTAATGTAAGCATGACATCAATAGTAGCCCCTCCAAGAGTCTGAGGATATTGTGAGATGCAGTGAAAAAAGCATGAGAGCCAAAGGATAGGGAAAAGGATGGTAGAAACAACTGTGGATGACTGTGCTGACTTTATAATAATGAATCTGCTACCACTGAGGCCAGAATGAGAGAAGTGGAGAAGCTATTTCTTACGACTGAACTGTTCTGCTCCTGACAGATTCAGAGGGGGAATCTGTTATCTTCTGTTGTATGCCCTCTGAGGACCCCTTCAGGCTCCAGTAGGAAGTTGCAACTCATCATTCATTCACATGGCCGTGGTTAAACTAAATGGGTCACAAAACAATTCCCAAACCTAGAAATATGAAGAGAGGCTAGGTAGGCAGAGGAGCTTGGCCTTGACATGGCCACATGAGTGTGGAAACTTCAGACATTGGATAAGACCCAGGAGGAATATCTCCACGTGCAAACAAGACTACAGTGGCAAGGAAGTGACGAAGAAAGCACATCAATAAATGGGTCAGAGAGACTGTCTGCTGAGGTCCTGCTTGAATCACTATATTCTAGAAAACACCCAGGATATCCTCAAGGTATTTTACCAATTTTCCTTAAAAATACATATTTCTCTTTAAATGGCACACATGGTGTCCTTAGTCCCAGCTTCGGAGTCTTTTTTCATTAAAGGACAAGCATTTCATATCTTTCTACTACATATTTGGTTCAAGATGTTCAGAATAACCAAGTCATGGTCTGAATGACAAACTGTTATAAAATTTTCTCTATCAAATCAATTGGTTTGTCAGTTTTAATGTAATACTTTACAAGGCTCAGATTGGAGAAAAATGCAGACGAATTCTTTGTCAGAATGTTACAAAAATGACTTCTACTCCATTTCACAGTTCAGTCCTTATTTCCATGTGAAACCTCATAAGTGTTCTGTTCTGAGTTCACACCAGAATTATCACCAAGTGCACCTTACAGTACTCTAGGGTTTTCTGTAGTTCACACTTTCAAACTCTTTCAAATATCTGCCAGAAATAAGTCCCAGAGGTTAAGGAGCCACATGATCATGTTTATTATCTACAACAACTTCACTACTTGGGTGCCTACTTCCAATTATCTATATTGTGTAACTTTCCGGAGCTATGCTAAATATAAGGAAAAGCAAATTAAAGGACAGAATTTCTCATTTTGGCTCATAGTTTCAGAGGCATCCATACATGGTTTTCTGGTTTTATTTCTTGGTCCTGAGATAAGAGTGAACTTCCCGGTACTGAGAACATGTGCTAAAGAAGGCTAGAAAGAGAAAGAATGAGACAGACAGACAGACAGATAGACAGACAAACACACACACACACACACACACACACACACACACAGAGAGAGAGAGAGAGAGAGAGAGAGAGAGAGAGAGAGAGAGAGAGAGAGAGAGGCAAAGAGACAGACAGACAGAGAAAGAGAGATAGAACCTCCCAGACCCCCAGACCAAAGAATAGCCTCCAAGGACAAGTTCAACCTATGTCCCATTTGGAGTGCCACTTCCCAAAGTTTCCAGCACCTCCTACAACAACATCACCATCTTAACTTCAATATATAATCCTAAAATAAATCAAATTTCACATTTGAAATGAGTTCTTACTTCTTTTGCTATGTAGGTAGAAACATATTCTTCCTCAGTTGGAAAAAAATCTAAGCTTTCTGGTCACTTGTGGCAATTCTCAATATCAAGACCAAACTTCAATTAGAATCTGTCCCAAGATACTTCAGATGGCAAAAGTTAATGGAAAATGGCATGTTCATTCAGAAGACCAAGCTTAGAGGTGTTTAATTAAAAGTAAAGCAGGAATTAGATTTCAGACCCTCTTAAGAGTTTTGGAATAGACTTTGGCTGTACCAAAGACTTGCTATAAAGCCAGACAAAAGAGCTCTGGATGAGTTTACAACAAATGATCTTATATATTGAGTGTTGAGATATGATATTCTTTATGAGAATTTAGAGGGAAAAATAATCTAGTTCATTTTGCCAACTGTGCAGTGGATTGGGAAGTTAGAATAAATGCCTACCTGGCTGATGAGTTTATTAACAAATGGTTAGGACGTATTCTCATTGTGTGGATGAAGTATTACTCTGACATTTGATTAAAGGCCTGATGAGAAAAGCAGTTATGCTCAATGTCAACAGGAAGAGAATACCTGCAGAGCTGACTACACTGGTGCTTAACAGGTAGCACTTGGCAGCCATAAATGGCTTTTAATTGGAATGACCAGAGGCTATGATTTACATTTTTCCTTAGAGAAAGTTATTAAAATTTAGAATTCCAAATTTTCTACTGTTTCAGGCCACCTGAATGTATTTCTCATGATATGTAAAAGGCTGCATGTTTGGTTTCAGACCCCCAGACTAAGGAATGCATATTTTATATACCAAAGCAGACCTGGCCTCAGGTTCTCCCAGCATCCCTCCGTCCCTACCTGGCACTAGCTTCCCCTAACATAGAACTTTCTAGCTCAGGGGCTGTGCTGCCTTCTTCCCTAGGTAATCCAGACATTATAGTTTCTTCCTCTCTTCTTTATCTTTCCCTCTTCCTGTCTTTCTGCAGGCATACTTTCTCTCTTTCTGTTTCACCTCATCTCTGTCTTGATTCCCATGGCAACTTGCTAGCCTCTTTCTTTGGGGACAGTGGACCTGCTGGTCTTAGAGCAGCTTCCCAATAAACCACTGTTTATATGTATTTTAGTCTGCCTTGACCTGGCTTAGTTCACCACGGAGAAATAACTGATCAGTGTCCTTTGCTAAGATTATCTATTAAGCAAGATTTGAAGAAGAAAAATAAAAGAGGAAACAACATCTGGACCTACAAAGTGCAAAAATTTTAATTCTAGTAACTATTGAAATACCCAAATAAGTAATGGGGTCATAGGAATGAATACCTTTATATTTTAAATTGACGTAGAACTTACATAAACTCTGAGAGAGTTAATGCAGAACCTCAAATGGACAGACTTCTTAGCATGAAGAGGTAAGAATATGTGGAATGGGGAAACACAGTATCTTTTACAACTAATAATTATTTAACTTCTTGCTGTTTGAAATGCTCTTATATCTGGAGTTAAAAGTGTCTGAGCTGCTTCTCCATTGCTGTGAAGAGACATCATGAATATTGGGCTCACAAATAATGAGGAAAGGACCACTGAAATCAGAAATAAAGCAAAAGGAACTTTATTCACCTGGGTGGTGCTTCTAACAGTTAGGGTAGTTGTCAGTCTCTGGAGCTGACACAGCAACGTTGAAAGAGCATGAACAGTCTCCTGTTGAATCATAAACCCAAGAGCAGACATTCAGGGAATAATAAACAAAGAATTTGTAAATTGAGCGTTAGTCCTCAAGCCCAGGGTACGGTGTTGGTTCGAGCAAAGCTATTTTAAGGCAGCCAGTCTTATACTGAGAAGGCTAGACCAACTCCATGACAGGCTTCAAGCTGGAAGTTCACGAAACACGGCACAAATCTCTGTTTCCAAGAGCTGGGCAAGTTCAGTCAAGTTCAGAACTCTGAAGCAGCCCTGACACTTGGCCTGAGGCAAGGACGATGGGTCATCAGCAGTTTCCAGACTTCCTCAGCAACAGTTTCTAGCTCCTGTGCCCCCATAATGGTTCTGGAATGTTCCTAGAGGCAGAGCAAGATAAAGGTTGCCTACCACAGAAACCCCCTAATGGGCTTTAAATCTGGCCTACAAGCTTACTTGGTTGTCTCTATCTTGGTAATGGGAGATCCCCCAGCATGTTTGACGTCTGCAGAATAAAGCATTCTTTGCATTTACATACTATTTGAGCCCAGGGTATCATTCTTTGTCAAATCATGGACCTTTACAATGTCAACCTTTGTGGGGCACACACAGGCCAGGGGGTTTTACTGCAACTGGAAAGAACTTTAGGACTTGAGCACATTCAGTAAAATGGGTGGCAACCAATGCCTGCAATTGCCCTGGGCTCTTCAATGACCAAGGCAACTTATACAGAACATTTAATGGGAGCTTAAACTTTCAGAGGGTGAGTCCATGACCATCATGGCAGGGAATACAACAGCAGGGATGCAGGCACTGTCCTGGAGCAGTAGCTCAGAGCTTACATTTTATTTGCCTGATGGAGCCAGATGAAGAGTGTGGCTGGGCCTGACACGGATTTTAAAACCTCAAATTCTACCCCTGGTGACACACTCCCCCCAACAAGGCTATACCTAATCTTTCCTAAACTAGCCTACCACCTGGAAACAAACATTCAAATATATTATCCTTCGGAGTCCACTTTCATTCAAATCAAAAGTAACTTACCAAAGAATGTGACTACTATACAAAATAGATGATATCAATATTATTATACCTGATAATGTGTATTTGTAAAGGCTCATTCATATGACTCATTTTAACTTATTCTGGAAAACTAAGAATAGGTATGAATGTGTCACAAAAGACCAAATTACCAAATGAGATGGACAATGCTTGGATTCATTATCTTTATTCTTTATTCACATTCTATACATCTTATGAGGAGTATGAAGAGGAGATCAACAGATTTTACTGTCATTGACAGTTCTTTTGACTGGCTAGGAAAATTAAGCTAGACAATGCTCTTCTATGGAAATAAATGAAAGAACAAAAGCAAATATGCAAATCATTCCTAATTGATGGCCTTCCTGAGGAAAGAATGCAGTTATGCTCTCTCTCCCCCCTCCGCTAGCTATTTCCCTAACAATGCTTACGAAGGAGAGAAGAACATTCCTCCTGTCTAGAGTGTCTTATGTTGGAAGAGAAACACTGAATATGCTCTCTTTGAAAGCCTATGGTTGGACTTTTGAAGAATGCCTACAAAAAGGGGGATGGAGTTACTGTGGAGTACCTTGGTAACTTACAATATTTGCAGTCAAATCCAAATAGTCTTCAGCTTAAAACAGTAATTACTTTGATGGTACACCATGCCCATCAACACAAACAGGACACAGCACTCTCAAGGACAGAATTTTGGATATGTAATATTTATATAATGTGAAATGTTTAAGGGATAGCTTCAGGAATGTTAGTGATAGGTTATTTCTCTGAAGGTAGAACGAGCCAATTCAAACCAGATTAAGATATAATAAAGGCAGGTTTATTGGGAAGCAGCTTGGGGGTGGGCAAGTTCACTGGCCCCAAGGAAGGAGGCTAGGGAAGTCACCAAGGAAAGAGGGAGTGGGAAGAGGGAAGAGAATGAGAGGAAGGGAACATAGGTACAGAGAGAGAAAAGAAGGGAGGGGTAGAGGAGGAAAGGGAAGAGGAGAAGAGGAAGAGAGGAAGAGAAAGAGGGAGAGAGGGAGAGAGAGGGCAAGAGAGGAGGAGGATGGAGAGGGAGAGAAAGGAGAGGAAGGGGGAAGGGGAGAGGGAGGGAGGAGAGGGAGGGAGAGAGCAAGCAAAATGTATTTCTTATATAGGGATTATATATTATATATTATATATATATGATATAGATATACAATATACTATATACTATATACTACATACTACATATTATATATTGTATATTGTATATTGTACATTATATTATATTATATTATATTATATGTTATATGTTATATGTTATATGTTATATGTTATATGTTATATATTATATATTATATATTATGCCCTAGGAGAAGGGCAGTTCCCATCCCTGGGCTGGAAAATTTGGGGTTGAGGAGAGCATTGCCAGATAGGGATTGAGGAATGCTGGGAGAACCTGGAAGCCAGTCTGTTTTGATATGTAAAATATGCACACCCCCCAAAATATGCTCCCATTCTCTTGTCCAGGTCCAAAATCAAACATCTAGATAGCAAAGGTAACTGGGACATTTATGAAAACACGGTAAATGGAAGACAAATGTAATAAGATATTGAAGATCTCTTAACTCTGTATTGTTCTGTAATGACCTACACCCTAAATCTTAAAAGAATATATTATTTCCATGTTTCTAATAGTACAAGTTATAAAAAAATATTACCATGTTGCTCACAGCAAGGACAGATCAGCAAATTTACAATTTGTTGTTTTAACCCAAGAATTTGTAGGAAACTCAATTATAATTAAAAGGACATAGTTAAGTCACAGGGCAGACATAACCCATAATTTACTGTATAATAACATTGAGACTGTAATTGTTATGAATCTATGTGTTTTATAAAACATGGTGTCTGCTAAGAAACAATGAGAAATGGTACCAACATTTTCTGGTGAATGTAAGTGTGATGTCTGGAGAACCCTTTCATATGCTACAACTCTACAAGGAACAAAAGACTCATAGGGCAGTAAGTAGAATAAACTGAAAAACTCACACTTAGTATAAATAATGGTCTCTACTCAGGGAAAATGTTTGAGAGGTAAATTTAAAAACAGAAATGATTTCAAACTACTTCCATAAAGAATTTACCGGTTTCAAACAAACAAACAAACAAACAAAAAATATACCCCTGGGACTAACACATACTGTTTTTAAGGAATTCAAATAAATACAGATGTGAAGTTAATAGAACCAGTAAAAGAAAATATCAAAGAAAAGAAACAGTATATGATCACTCTCTCAAAGGAATCTTTTCTACACATGATAGAGCTCATATCCTGGAGGTCAAAGGGTTTGGGAGCTATAGTATTTTACTATAAAATAGTCCATAAAATGAAACATAAAAATGTATGAATAGTTTGAAATATGCATCAAGGTGACCTTGGCTGAAGTGAAGGGTGGTGTGTGAAACTGAAGA
Organism: Mastomys coucha; assembly: GCF_008632895.1. Lineage (NCBI taxonomy): Eukaryota > Metazoa > Chordata > Mammalia > Rodentia > Muridae > Mastomys > Mastomys coucha. Next base: position 29,876,971 of record NW_022196898.1, read on the forward strand.
TTAGCAATAAGTACAGGAAAGATCCCCTACCTTTGTGGGGTATGTGCGGAAAAGCCTGGAAATGAGATATATTTGTAAATGTGCCAGTTAACAAGCTACCTGCAGAACATCTTACTATCAAGAGTTCTTAGTTTTGCGATGTCCTGCAGAGGGTACACCAGTCTACCTAGGAAAACTTGAAGGTTTGGAGACTGAAAGGGAACTGTTTCATGGCTGTGATAGTCTGTCAATACGAACTGTCAACTCTGTGATATTTGCGAGACACATTTCTGGGTATGTCTGTGAGTATGTTTGCAGAGAGGCTTAACTGATGTTGGAAGACTCCCCCACCCCGCCACCGACTGAATTGAGGCAGCACCACTGCACATAGAATCCCAGACTAATAAAAAGCAGTAAGTGAGTGTAGATGAATCACCTCTCTGCATTCTGCATTCTAACTATCATGAAGGTAAGCACCCTCAAAGTAAATGTGAAGTTTCAGACCCAGAAAAGGAGCTGAGGTCCTGACCTCCAGGTTCTCCCTGCATCTCCCCATCTCTCCTTATTACAGGGTACAGTTGGCATATTTTTCTCGATTTTAGTGGAAATGTTTTGAATTTCTCTGCGTTTATGTTGATATTGGCTGTGAGCTTGCTGTAAGTCTCCCTCTATTATGTTGAAGTAGGTTCCTTGTATCCTTAATCTATCAGAAATTTTATCATGAAAGGATGTGGGATTTATCAAAGCCTTTTCTGCATAAATTGAGATGATCATGTGGTTTTTGTCCTTCTGTCTGTTTATGTGCGGGATTATACTTATTGATTTGTGTATATTTAATCATTCCTGCATCTCTGTGATGAAGCCTAATTGATTATGTTGGATATTTTTTTTGATGTGTTCTTGGCTTCAGTTTGCAAATATTTCTTCAAGGATTTTTGTGTTTATACTGGTCTTTAATTTAATTTTCTTTTGCGATTAGTTAGAAATCACAGAGAAGTAAGTCTGATGCTAGTAACCTTTCCTTAATGCAGTAGGATAGACCCTGAGGTAGGTTTGACAGGCATGTTCTCCAAATGAGAAATACCATGAAGCTTCACACTTACTTTTAGGGTGCATGTCTTCACTCAGCCACTATGCCAGCACTCAGTATGCAGGGACCTACCTCAGAGAGGTGACCTACCCTGAAAACGTCCAGCCAGGGGCTGGGCTGCCTTTCAGCTCTTCCCTATATAAACCAGACATTATTATTACCACTTCTCTCTGTCCCTCTCTGTGTCTTTTGCTTCTTTTGTACCTTTGACTTCCCGGCTGTTGCACTCTGTGGCCTGCTTTCTCCATTTCCTCCCTCTCTCCCCACATAGTTCAGAGTTTGGACTCTCCTAGACTTGTGTGTCTCTGACTATGGCTCCCTCATATCTATAATAATCTTTCTCCTCCACCATACTTAGGATCAATCATACTTTCTTCTTTTTACTTTTCTTTCTTTTATTCAGTCAGTATGAATCAAAATAAAAACTTCCTGAAATTGCTTTTCTATGATATTTTGCCATAGCAAAGAGAAAAATATTGAATATAAATATTGATCAAGAACAAGACAAGGTTGTCTATTCTCTCCATATTTATTTGATATATTACTTGAGCTCTTAGAGCAATAAGAAATCAGGGAGATACACTAAGAAAGGAAGAAGGAAGTATTTTTATATGCAGGTGATATGACTTTACAAATGAAAGGTCTCAAAAATCTCTAGCAGAAACCCCCTACAGCTGACAAATACTTTCAACAAAGAATCAGGATATATTATTAACACACAAAAATTGATAGCCTTTTTCTCAAATGATTTCTTTATAAAGGTACACTGTAGCTGTCTTCAGACACATCAGAAGAGGGCATTGGATCCTATTCCAGATGGTTGTGAGCCACCATATGGTTGCTGGGAATTGAACTCAGGACCTCTGGAAGAGCAGGAAGCTGAGTCATCTCTCCAGCTCAAGAGCCTCTTTTTTCTATAAACAAATGTCAAACTCACTGAGAACGAAATCAGAAAAACACAGTATCTTTCACAATAGATCAAAAAGAATAATAAAATATCTTGGAAAAACTCTTGCCAAGCAAGTAAAGGTTTGTATAATAAAAACTTTAAGGCATTGAAGAAAGAAACTGAAGAAGACACCAGAAGATGAAAACATCTCCAGGTTTATGGAAAAGCAATCTAAACATTCAGTGCAATCCACAGCATCATTTTTCATATGAACTGAAAAAATAATCTGTTTCACATGGGAACACAAAAATACAGGAGAGCTAAAACAATCCTGCATAATAAAAGAGCTGCTGGAGACATCACCATCCCCGAAATCAAGTTGTATTACAGAGCTCTCATAATAAAAACAGCATGTTATTGTCATAAAAACAGGTATGAAAATCTGATAGCTGTTAAAAACAGCTAACTAAATATCAATGCATCTAGACAGAGTTGAGAATGTCGAAGAAAAATAATATTTTATTGTGAGACAAAGCAATTGGCCTATAAAAATCAGAATTACAATGACATCTGATAAGTCATCAGAAACATTGTATCACAAAGCACAGTACCTCTTTGGAAAACACAATGTACATCAAATTAAAAAATAAATCTTCTAAGCCAGAGCAATTAGGCAAGAGAAGGAAGGTAAAGAAATCAAAATTTAAAAAAAAGTCAAATTTCTCCTGTTTGAAAATGATTTGTTCTGATATATAGAAAATAAAACTCCAAAAGATTCTCCCAAAAGATGGGTAGAATATAAAACAAATAATTAATAAAAATTTCTGAGTAAAATATAAATACTATATAAAATCTAAATGTTTGTATTAACCATAAACTATCCACAAATAATCTCATTCAACATAGGTACCAATTTTCCTCTTTTTATTTGTCATGTGAGGATTTAGTTCAAGGGTTTGTTTGTTTGTTTGTGACATTCACTGCTGTCTTAAGGTTTTACTACTGGGAACAGATGCCATGACCAAGACAACTCTTGTAAGGACAACATTTAATAGAGGCTGGCTTACAGATTCAGAGGTTCAGTCCATTTTCATCAAGGTGGGAACATGGCAATGTCCAGGCAGGCATGGTGCAGGAGGACCTGAGAATTCTCCTTTTTTTTAAAATTGGTTATTTACATTTCAGATGTTGTCCCCCTTCCTAGTTTCCCCTCTATAAACTCCCTATCCAGCCCCCCATACCTCTGCCTCTATGAGGTGCTCCCTTACCCACCCACCTACTCCCACATCACCACCCTAGCATCCCCCTACACTAGACCTAGCATCATCCTACACACTCTCCACAGGACCAAGGGCCTTCCCTCCCTTGATGCCAGATAAGGCCAGTTTTACTTCTTCACCTGGAGGCTGGTAGAAAAATAATGACTTCCAGGCAGCTTGGACAAGGGTATTAAAGCCCACACCCACATTAACACACCTACTCCAACAAGGCTACACTTCCTAATAGTGGCACTCCTTGGGTCAAGTGTATTCAAACCATCACAACTGCTCTCCTCTAAATCCTCCCAGATCCATCCCTTTTCCTTTTCTCCCAAGATTGTGTCCTTAAAAACTAACTAAATAAAATGAAGCCAGGGAGTACAGTTTTACTGCCCATATATTCTTGGATGTGAGTCCTTTTACAAAACTGATTGAAGTAACTACTGGGAGCCACACCATAAAGAATGTTGCTTTCCTTCCCAGCAACTACCAGTTGTCAATGCTTCCTTAGCTAAAGGTAGGTACCCACCTCCCTTGTCCATGCTGGGATTTTGTTTGAGCTGAGCCTATGCGAGTCTTGTGCCTGCTGCACAACTGCTAGGCATTCATATTTGCAATTGCTTGCTGTATCCATAAAAAGCTGTTTTCTTGTAATCACCCCCACCTTTTGCTCTTATGATTGTTCAACCCCCTCTTCTGGAATAATTCCTGAATTCTAAGGGATGGGCAATGATAGAGATGTCCCATTTAGGTCTGAGTACACTGCAATTTCTCATTCTCTATACCTTTGCCAGCTGTGGGTCTCTGTTAGTCCCTCATATGGTGCAGAAAAAAGCTTCTTTGATGAAGATTGAAAGATGATCCCTCTATGAGTATAACAATAGTTTTGTTTTAATTGGTTTTATATTGTGCCCATTTAGGGAAAAAAGGACAGGGGAGTAGGTTTTCCTGAGGGTCCTATGACTTGTTTAGTCATAGGTTCATTACACCAAAAATAGTGCAAAATACAAGTTTCAACTTATAGAGCTGGTGTCGTCCAATCAGGAAGTGGTTGGTTATTCCCCTTATGTTTGTGTCATGAGTGCACCTCTAGGCACATCTTGCCAGATCAGTTATGGTAGCTTTTAACATACACAGCTAGTTAAGATCAATAATTTCTTTATCTCTTCCTGTAGCAAGTAAAATATTTCCAGCACTCTGAAAGCTAGCCATTAGCAATGAGGGTTCCAGAAAGCCAGCTTGATTTCTCCATGTTCTGTGACTCAAATATGTGGTTTACTCAATAGTATTTTACTATTATGTTCTGGAGGATAACAAAGTCACAAGCCTATGGCATCTGGAGGATTAATGGAAATTCATTGTCCAACAACTCCAAAGGAGGTAACCCATTCTTGGCACTGAGATTTTTATTTATTAGCCTAGTGTGTCTCTATATATTCATACATATATGCTGTGTGAATGTATATATTCTATAGGGCTTCTATAGTAGTAACTTTCTAGAGGACATCATTGATGTACCTTCCTATATTTCTTCCTATGTATCTTCCTCCTATTCCTTTGCCCCAACTACATGAAAATTTAAAAAAATTAAAACTTTATACAGATTGAAAGACAGCTCAACACTTAAGAACATCTGCTGCCCTGTAAAGGATTAGGGTTTGGTTTTCAACGCCCACATTAGGTAGTTCATAACAGTCTGGCATTCAAACTCCAAGTGATGTGAGATTCTCATCTGTTTCCACAGGCACCTGCACATGGGTGCACATAACCCCACAGATACACACACACACACACACACACACACACACACAAATAAAAATAAAAATTAAAAATAGAATAATTCTTTAAAAATTAAAGAATGAATTAGTTTATTAAAATTGTAGGTAATTATAAAGCATTGATAAAGAATTAAATGAGACACACAAATAATAAAACTGTATTATATGTGCATGAATTCAAAGAATTTATCTTATTAAGTATTCATATTGCCCATTTTGAGAATTCAATGTCATTCCTATCACAGTACCACTGATGTTTTTATGAAAAAATTGCAGACAAGTCACAAAAATGTCTGATTAGCAAATGCAACCTTATGAGCAAGAAAAAGACTATAGGACCCACTCTTCTTTATTTTCAAAACAGTATAAAAAGATGCAATAATCAAAACAGCATCTACTGAAATGAACACAGACACATAGGTCATTGGAGCAGAAGGGAGAGCCTAAAACTCACTCCTTTGATCTATTGTCTACTGGCTTCTGGCAATGGTACCAAGAGGAAAAGAAGGAGGAGGAGGAGGAGGAGAAAGA
>NW_022196898.1:29884074-29911639 GCF_008632895.1 Mastomys coucha
AAGAAGAAGAAGAAGAAGAAGAAGAAGAAGAAGAAGAAGAAGAAGAAGAAGAAGAAGAAGGAGAAGTATAATTTCTTCAATTGATAGTATTGTGAAAATGGAATATGTGCATTGATCAGAATGAAATTAGATCTTTATTTTATAGTATATATAAAAATAAACTCCAAATAGATTCACATTTTAAAATAAGAATGGAAACTGTTGAATTTCTGGAAGCAAGCATAAAGAAAAGTCTTTATGACATTTTCAGTCCAGTGTGCTTTTGAATATGACTCTCAAAGTACAGGAAATGAAATTAAAAAAGGGAATTAAGTCAAACCAAAGTCATTGGACAGCAAGGAAAGCAACCACACAGGAAAAGAGAGCATATGAAAGATAAAGCCTATTGAAACCAATACATGTAATTGCTCACCATTCCAAACACATAAGAAATCCATAGAAAGAAAACAAATGACCAAGTTTTAAAACTTACAAAGCAGCTAATTAGACATTTCTCAAAAGAAGATGCACAAATGACTGACAGGGTTATGAAAAGGTGACTGAACATCTTCAGCCATCAAGCACACAACTGAAGTCAAGCATTTCAGAATGATCTCAGTCTCAGATGCCTCATCCTTTCTATCTTTAATGTCACAAAGCCAGTTTCATTTCATAAAAAAAAAAACCTAGAAAACTCAAGAATCAATAAATTCTCCAGGATTTTTTAATTTCTTCCACCGATTGCTAAGACACAGGATGTTACAAAAGTCACAAGTCTTTTGGTACTCCAATGCAGATTCAAAACTTGGGTGACAAATACAAGGCTGGCCAATCCTGTTGCTAAGAAATACAATCATTTTGGCTCTTTGGTGACTATACTACATATAAAAGAATTTTGCCAAAATAAAATTGTGAAACACAGCTCTCTCCATTAGCACCTTTCCTTACTCCTCCCTTCCTTTCATTTTTCTCTCATGTACACACGGAGGTGTAGCATGGCAGCATCTTCAACAGAAAAGGGATTTGCATAGGTGGAGAAGGAATTCAGGAACATTATTAGAAGGCACATTCTAGGTTCCAAGTCCCACAAGTGAATCCATATGAAGAAAAAAGAAATGGCAGGGGCTGTTTGAATTTGACAGATTTAGATGTATATCATAGAGTTTAGAACCTAACTTAAGCAGTTTGTGGAATGTTATGACCATGCACAAATTAGACAGACATAGCAGTGGAGCACATCAAAACTGGGGATATAGACCACTGTATAGACACAGTGTTTAAGAGGGTAACCAAGGAATACAAGTAGGAAGGGGAAACCAAAATATTTCATCACAGCAGTGGAAAGAGTTGGGAATATACACTGTCATAAGGCAGCATAGGAAGTTTCACCAGGTCCCCTGGAGGACACAGCCTATCTGGAAGGAGTTAAATATACTGGAATCTTTTTCATGTCTAAAAGAATTAGAGTAGGGGACTGGAGAAAGAATGACTTAGAATCCTCTGAGGACTGTGTGGCACATAGGGAATGGGGAGTTCTTTTGGCGTTTAGAAGGCGGCGGGGGGGGGGTACACTTCACTTTATGAGGTGCAGAAGAATGAGCCTGGGATACATTCAAGAATGGCAGCTTTTTTTAAAATGAAGAAACATACAAATAAGTAAATGGAACAATCTGTTGAGACTAAGTCTTTCTTTGTGGGCCATCTGGTTCATATCAATTAGTGCACACTTATTTTATTTGATCTTTTAATAGGCAAGCTGGCAAAAGGCTCCTAATGCAACTATAATGTGAAACTGTTATGGAACATACATAAAATGCATACCCTGCAGAACCTAAAGAAGAAAACAATTACAGCACATGTTGTGAATAGGACACTAATTAATGCAGTCAGTTGTATGTGCATGCATGTTTGTGTGTGTGTGTGTGTGTGTGTGTGTGTGCATGTGTATTTATACATGTATAAAGATATGCAACACCTGGAATGTATTATAGACAAATAACATTTATGTGAAATATGTATGTATCTGTGTGTTGACTAAAAACATTCTAAATGGTGTCATGGAAATGTCAGGAGAACACAGTGGACTATTTATCTCTTAAAAGCATATGCTAAAGTTTATATATAAATGCTCTTAAGGACTTAAACAACAATAGGTCAAATTTCAAGGTTATTTTCTGTGGTTAAAAAAAACATTATTTTTGCTTGTATTTTAAAATCCCTATTTGAAGTGATTAACTTCCACCTAGTAAGTATACAAGTCATACTGTCCTTCATTCACAATTATTCCATATTAAGAACTTCCTCCTGATTTTAATTGTTTTTCCTTTGTTAAAAAAAAATGAAATCCTTGTTTTGCTTGTTTGTTTGTTTGTTTTTAAGGATTTGTATGTAATATGTGGTTGGATTTTTAAACTATTCAGGTGTTTTCCTCAAAGTGATGGTCCCCCTTCTCAGACTCCTTCAAAGTGTATCCAAAGTTAGAACTGGGTTAGCAGTTTGTGCCATCATATACTTTCACATGTCAAGAGTTGAATAAGTATTTCCTTAGTGAATGGCAGACACAGTGGTTGTAATGTAGCATATTGTGTTAAAGGGAACTCAATGTGACTTTATAAATTGGAAGTTTGCCTCATACACTTAAAAGCAAGTTCAGAACATAAAACATTATCATTTGCTCAGAACTGTGTTAATTTCATATATTTATTGAGAATTACTATTCTATTTAGTGATGGGATTATCTAATTTCAAAGCACTGGAAAATAATAAAACACTTTAACATTGACATTCTATTGAACATAATTTAAAATTCATTTTATGTTTCAGAATCATAGTTTTTCAGGGGAATCATTATGAGAACTAATTATCATATATATAATCTAATACATCAAATATATATGTGCATATAATATTAGATACAAGAAATTGAGCTCAATTTGTACAGCTTATTTAATAGATAAAGGAAATGTGTCTTCATTATTTGAAATGTTCAGAAGCCCCTTCATTTCCTCATGCCTTCCATTTAATGGAGGTAGAAAATGGGTACACCCTGAAGTTCTGGATTTAGGATATTGTTTTGTCATACACACAGCCTGATTCATAATTGTGGTCTCCAGATTAAAAATTTTTAAAGTCCAAGAAGATCTAATTGTGTAGTTTATAGCTCCTTTTACTAGACTCTAATTTGGGTAACTGTGACTGCTAACCTACCTTAGGAGTAGAATTAACCTGAAGCTTTTATCTAAGTGATCATAAAGGTTTTTATTTAACCAGACACCCAATTTTATAAAGATGTTTTATAAAGTAAGTATTAGCCTTAACTATTTGCAAATATTTGCTGTTAACCATAAATATAGATGTATGTATTATTATAGATTCATACATAGTTGTTTCTCCTCCTTTAAAAAGAGAAGAACTGAAGGAAAGGTTCTTTAACAAATGCGCAAGTTTGGCTCCCATCCCAAGTTCTGGTTCAACATTTTCTCCTCTACTCTGGTGTATGATACTGGACATTGAAATTAATTCACCTAAAAAATTTCAAAACTTCCAAAACGCCAGCACACTGACTGGCAACTCGTGATTTTCGAATGAAAGAGCTTTTGAGCTTAGGAATGAATGAACAGGAAAAGCGCAGCTGTGTTTAGAAAGAGGCTTTATAATAGTCCAAAGCAGAATTTATTAGGTTATTCCCTCTTAATGAGTCCTATATAATATGCTCTCAGTTAATAAACTAAAGCCATCTCCACAGCTGTTAAGCGGCTGATGCTGACTTAGAAGGATGCTAAACACCGGGGTGTCTGAGTCTAGTAGGCAGGTCTGACCCACATTTTAGGAGGAAGTTTCCATAAATCTTATGGCACATGGCTGTAGTCTTCAAAGAGTAACCATGTGTGTTGTCACAGAATGCCAGCTTTCTCTGGCAAGGGCAATGTTCACCTAAGCGGAGACTTTCAGAGCTAGGGCATTTGGCCAGTTCCTCTCGCCAGTCATTTCACACAAGGTGTTTCTGTTTCTGTCCTCGGTGGCCTAGGGTGAGGCAATAGTAATTGACCAATAAAATATCCATTCAGCGGTAATTGGCAGAGGAGCTGTAGTTGCACCTAGAGTCTCAGTAAACCATTGGGGCAGGGATGCGCTACTACACTGTTCTTCCCTTACTAGGGTGACTGAATTGAACTGCCTCCCACTGGAAATTAAGACTTGCTGAAAATTGATTAAAGTTATAGGTATAGCAATTTAGATATTTAGCATATGCAATTCACACTTATGATTGCTGTATGGCATTGAGCTATTAGTGGGAGCTCTACTTTATTCAGTTCAACAATTTGGACTCACACAAACCCTTGGCAAAATAAAGTATCTACACATTTGTTGATTTAAAACTTATTTGAGATGTAGAGTGTAAGATTGAGACAGTTAAAAATATTTAAGAGTGTAATAGTTAGACAGTGAACATCAGAATTCATGAACTTCAATATTCTTGGTGGTGAAAGACACAGAAATATCTACAGAGAAAATGTTAAATGTATCAAAATCTAAAAATTTAGTTTATTCATGCATGAACAAGAGGAATAAAAGTAACCTTAAATGTGACTTGCATAGAATCTTCCCTAATGTTAATCACACAAATGTTTTTAAAAGGTTCCTATTCCTTTGGTGATGTGGCTGATATTTTCCAAGAGCTTGATTTTACCCCTTAGAAGGTTAAGATTAGCTTTATTATAAAACAAAGCAAGCTAGTGAGTGCTGAACCATTGTTATACTGCATAATTATGCAATCATTAGATAATGTAATTTGAATAGCACTAATTTTTTATAGCAAGGTAACACTCATCATGAATGTATTTGGTGAAGGTTATAGAAAAGAGGGCAATATTTGCCATTTTAGGTCTAATTGCCTAAATCTCAAATTCACAATGCACCTAAGTAGAAATCTTCAGTATTATAAATAATGATAAATTGAGTGGTTTTTAAAGCAGCTTAATTTTTGAGCACTGCACCTCCAGAGGAAAATATTTTAACTTCATTATTCACCAGAGAGGAAATCATCTGACTAAAACATACTTACTTCTGAATCAAATACATATGAGTTGAAAGGAGTGTTTGCAGACATCACATCCAAGTCTGGTCTACTTAGAGGAAACAAAACATTACATTAAACATTTCACTAAAAGGGACTGCCTGAATTTAGCCCTTCACTTATGTCTAAACATGAAAGAAATTGATTAAAACCAATTTAGTGGGATATTAGGGAAAAATAACTTTATGATAATTTTAATAAGGGAATGTTTTGTTTAGTTCACTGAGGCCCAACATGAGGCATTAAGTATATGTTCATGGATAGTGGCATAATCTCACTCAGAAAATACTTTAAATGTGTATAGCTGCACCCAAGTTCCACATGTGGGTGGCCTGCAGAGGCCAGAAAGGGGCCAGATTCTTTGGAGTGGTGGTTATAAGCAGTTGTGAGCTGCTGCACATGGATGCTAAGCACTGAGGTACAGTCCTTCTGCAAGATCAGCAGGCATTCTTAACCACAAACCATCTCTAACTTCACATAACCCCGGTCATGTTAAAGAAATTAATGTCATGACAATGAGATGAAACTCATGATTCTGGACTGTATTATGAAGGAGAGTAACAGAAAATAGAGAGGCAGCTTTAAGAGTTAATAATTCTTTCAACACTAAATGCTAATTTCCTGGTGAGGACCCACTCTGCACTCTATTGCTGTGGTCATGAAATGAAAGGTCCTTGTAATTTGGAAGGCACACTGGAGTTGTACAGGTGAAAAGACCTCATGTCTGCCATTTATAATCTTGAAGAGCAGCTTCTTGTGCACACGTAGTGATCGAAAAGTTAGAAAGCATATCTGAGAAAGAGGAGTATCTGCGGACTTTAGATCAGGGGTGCACAGGAATTCTTTGTACTTTTTCAAGTTCATTGGAACATTCTGAAATTATGCAAAGTGAAAGAAATGAAAAAGAAACAGGTCAATGACATGAAGTTCGATAAGAATTGGAACAGTGAGGGACTGGTGAAAGCATGCATTCGTATCTTTTAGCAGAAATACATGAGAAAACACCTGAGTTTTAAATGTCTAAGTTTTTCAGGTCAGCAGCTTCACCTTGGATATTCACATAAACAGCTACATCCATACACAAATAACTATTGTAATATAGTTTTGTATTTGAAAAAGGGACAACTTTGTTGCAGGATTTTCCCTGTCTAATTACGTTAGGGCAGCAGGAGGCCTGTGACTGGAGAGGGAAAAGGGAGGCAGCACTAAGAGTTGCAGAGATAGCTTCTCGGGGAATGGACTGGGACATGAGGCAGCTTGGCTTTAACCAGTCACAGGCAGTTCTGATATCATAAAGTTAGAATAATTGGGATAAAGCTTTTATCATCATCAATTGGTTCTGAAATTATTGTATTGGCATCTTGTAAATTGTGATTTTATGGATACATAATTCTGATTGGTTAATTATAAGGTTCAAGAGTTTTGATTTGCATGGTGGTATGGTGGCTGACTGTAGGGTGGACAGTCATTGCAGGAAGCCTACCTGTCCGGCCCACTGGGAGTTGGCGGGCTGAGAGAAGCTGGTGTCACAGAGGGCCTAGTGGCAGCAATCCGAAAAGGAATTTAGGAGCTCTGGCCCTGCTGGGGATTAGGCAGGTAGAGACAGAGCCAGTGGGACCGCAGAGGGACCACAGCAGGGCCAGAGAGTTGTAGGCACAAAGACAGGAATGTGTTGGTCCTTTTTTTTTTTAAGATATTTTCTTTACTTACATTTCAAATATTATCCCCTTTCCTGGTTTCCCCTCCCAGAAAAAAAAAAAAAAACCACTATTCCCTTCCCCCTGCCCCTGCTCACCAACCCACCCTCTCTCCTGCTTTCTGGCCGTGGCTTTCCTCTACACTGGGACAAAGAGCCCTTATATTTCCCGCTACACAAATTCATTTCCACATGGGAAAAAAATCCTCCCAAGGATAAGAGGAGGCAGATTTCAGATAAGTGAATGTAAGTATGTTGTCACCTAGAAAGAATCACCGCACATATAATGTGGAAAATACAAATAATGTTAGGCTGAATGCCATTTATTCTATACGCTTATGTTAAATTACTTTTTTTATTCAAAATAAAAGTGAGGCTAGAGGTACTTAAAAACAGGTCTGGGATCTCAGCATATTGAACCTTGGGAAGCATAAAAAGAGAAGAAGAGGCAAGGATAGCAATGCATGTGCTATCCTAAACAGATGTGTTTTGTTCATAAAACATCTACATATTTAGCTCAAAATAAGTAGTGGTGAGAGGCTGTAGACCGAGGATATGGTCTGATATTAAGAACCTATTACATTGTATTAGGTAACAAAACTTCTTCCCCACTGTTTTTACAATACACTTCTATATCATGACACTGCTTTCACTATAAGACACCTAAAACTCTAGATCAAAGGCCCTAACATGAAAGCAAGTTATAAAAAGAAAGGTAAGAAAACATCACTACAAAAAGATTCTTTAAATGATACATATTCAAGGTATTTTTCCCACTGCTGGCCCATTAAACTAACTTCCCTTGGTCTTGGGAGAGAAGACTACTACCCATTTTACTTTTGGCCTTTTAAAATGATTTAGATTGTCATGCTTTTGTGACTGAATGGTACTGAATGACTGCCGAAAATTACTATAAATACCACTTAAAGATGGTCATAACCACTGGGGATGTTCCTGAGTTTAACAATCTTCAATAAATCAAATAGCAGTAAATAGCATATGGCAACTGCACAAATAATACTTTTAATGCATTGTATTTTGAATTGGCTGTACAAACTGTCAACAACAACAAAAGCACTCAAAATAATGTAAAATGTTTTTATGGTCTGTTTACATTACATTAATTACTAATAGCTCCAATTTTAGCTAAGACAGAAATAAACACTTATGCCATGACACTGTTAGAAAATGGGGCTCTATAAATAACATGAGGCTTAGGGGTTCTCTTCAGGGAGAAACAAGATGAAGTCAGTCAGTCCCAATATCCAGACTTTCAGCAAGGAGAAAAGATTGAAGTCTAAAGGTTAAATAAAAAAATTATTAACTAAATCATTGTTTTGTAACATATTCAAATACATTCAAATAAATAAAAAATTCTAAAAACAGTTTGAATATTACTTGAAATATAGAAACACTTTAATAAAATAAACAAGCTAAGTCCTTCAGTATTTTGATTTTTCAACTTCAAGTTCATGCTAACAATTCTTGGAGTCCAACAGTAATCTGGAACCACATGTCACCACACTGCTTAGATTTTAAATGTGTGCAACTCTTTTTAAGGCTTATAATCTCCATACCAACAAATGAAAGGCATGAAAATAGACTTTGATTTTAAGGTGGATTAAAGAATTTATTTTATCCAAAATATTTAATTAATACATCTATCATTTATTTGTTTGCATTTTGCCAGAAGCCAGAACTCACTATGCATTTATACTAGCCCAGGTTGTTCTTTCTTCAAAAATGCTTACTGTTCTATTATCTGGCATTTTGACGACACAAGCACACTTAGAAATAAGCTTGCTTTATAAATGTATAATTTTGATTTTATTTCTTAAGGAGCCTGCATAACTATTACTGATCTACCTCTCTTAAAAACTTTAAACACTATGCCATATAATCTTGCTTAATCTGTAATAATACTATTGAAAATTATTTAATAAGATGGCTTTCTTTCTTACCAGGAATGGGGATGTAAGATACTGCATACATGAACAGTGAACATGACAGGGGTCAGCGTGCACACCATGTTTTCATCAGGATTACTGGAAGTATTTGTAGTTACAGAGTTACAGTAGCTGAAGAGCACATTATGTAGATTATGTAGTATGCATATTTGTCATTGATTCCTAAAGCACTATGCTCAATATACATATACCTATCTATCTATCTCATGGTTGGAGCACAGACGTTACAGGGTCATGCTGCCATTCAAAAGTAAGGTGCTGTATTTTATTATAGTCAAGTGGCATCCAAAATGCAATATATTGCTATGAAAATGCAAAGTTTTCACAGATTAGCAATTATGAATTGCATTGGTCACAATGAAATGGTGTTGTATTTCATACAAATGGAAATGGTTTATCATAAATATATAGACCAATATATAACATTGAAGAACAAGAAGCAAAAAGGAAATAACGCTCTTGCATAAAGGTCGATGCGCTTGGCTGCTGTTGGGATGACGGGCTTGGCAGGTGGGGGCTTCTTGTTCTTTGCCTGTGGTTTCCCAAGTCCATTGTTGACTTCAATGGGTTTCCCATAGCAGTCATAATTGGATAATTCAAAATCTCTGGGTAAGCTTCCAACAATGCTGAAGTCATTGGATCTCAGATCAGACTTGGAAGTACAAACTTTTTTGCATCTGGTCTCACCAACCTGAACATAAAAATGAAAGATGATGTAATAGAATTTAATGTAGAGTTATAGATACCACATCTCTTCAAAAAAACTTTAAAATTGAGTTTATAAATTAGTAGGAATAATAGACAACTGATTAACCAACCAGATCAATTGGACATTTAAGAAGGCTTTGATACTTTGCCCAAATAACAAGGCTCATACTGCTGAAAGGACTATTGTTTTTTTTTACTAATTTGTATTAAAAAATAAAGCATGAGTCAACATTAATTTAAATTACTATTTATATTGTAAGATTTTTCTCAGTTTAAATACTAAGAAATAAGAATCTGCTGTTGATCCAGAGAAAATATTACTCTAAGTATGAATTCAGAGCTTTCACTTTTGCTGTCCTGTTTCCAAATAGAATTACTGATTAATAAGTGATAGAGCCATTTGGCCAGCAATAAGACTGTTGGCCTCTGAATCACAGCCATAAGAAGTCCCTATTACTTAAATATCTAATCACAGCAGTAAGGAGAGCGTGACTTCAATATCATAACAAGCACATAATGAAGAATTCCCAGAAGCTGTCACTTTCCCACACATAATTCACTGGAAACTCTCTGTGACATTGTGTTGGGCTCCCACATTCAGAACAAGTGGCATGGTGCATATATTCCATGTGTGTGCTAGAAAAGACATTCATCACCACACCGCTGAGGAAAGAGCAAGATTGGCTTCCCACCTCTGAAGGATCCTCAAACCTCCTTGGGCGGTGGTGGTGCACACCTTTAATCCCAGCACTTAGGAGGCAGAGTCAAGCAGATTTCTGAGTTCGAGGCCAGCCTGGTCTACAGAGTGAGTTCCAGGACAGCATGACTCACTCACTAGTTGGTGGATCTCTTTTTGTTCCATTCATCAGAGATTTTACACAAACTTTGTTATTTTGACCTCATTATTAATTCATATGCATATAGGGCAGGAGGAAAAATTTTTCAATAGAATGTCCTCTTCAGCAGTTATAATTCTGAAAGTAGCCATATGAGTCACCTAAGTAAGACAGCCCTTCTAACACATTCCTAATTTTTCTGTTCAAATCCTAAATTCATCATTTTCCCATTGTTCCATGCATCTTATTTACTCTCAGAGTATTCACTGTCCCCTCCACCATGTGCTGATAAAGAAATGAGGAAGCACAAAGATAAAGCTGTCAGGAACAACAACAGCAACAACAACAATAAAAAGCCAATAAAACTGTAACATTTTCTAATTTAACCTCTAAAATTTTATGTGTGGTTCATGTAAAAGCCATTGATTTTGTATAGAACTTATAGAACTAAAGATAAGATATCTTCTCTAGATGTTAGAAAGATGTCCAGAGGAAACAATTTGGACAGATTTTTACTGAATCTGAACTAATGCTAATGTATAAACATACCTTTACACAAAGAAACAGCTCCCATGACCAGACACCAGCTTTTATTCCTTAAATTACTGAAGACTGTGAGCATGGGGACTGTTTTGTCTTTTACTCATGAACTCATTGTGTATGACAAGTGTGGAATGTTAGGAAAAGGATGTTGGTAACAACAAAGTGCAGTTGTTTTTATAAATGAAAAGAAAAATGTATAATAGAAAGACACATCATCTACCAAACTATTGAAAGTTGGCCCATGTGCTGTGTCTATGCAGCCCACATAGAGAATTGAGCCCTCCCTCTACACTCAGCAGGAAAAATTGGCCCTCCCTTAGTGTTGTGGAACTTAGATTTCCACTTCCCCCAGGGGCAGCAATGCATCAATACTGTCCATGCCCCTGGTAGGACATTTAAAAACACTAAAATAATAGCTTTAAATATGATTCAGAGTCTCCTAGTACAAAATGTCTAGGATTTGGCAGCCAGGCTAGGGGATATCTCAAATTGAATGAAAAAAAAAACATAATAAATGTCAAATTCAAGATATCAAATCTTTAAAAACTGGGAACTATACTAAAGCATCTATGACCAATAGGCTTCTAAAAAAATGAATCTATGGCCAATATGCTTATAAAAAATAAAAACCTAGACTATCTCAGAAAGAAACAGGAACTAACATGAGAAAACACATACATATTCACCAAGTGGAAGTTTGAACCTGAAGAGTTCTAACAATCTTGGCTGAATCAACAGAAAAATGCAAGAGCAGAGGAAAAAACCAGGTGAAGTCTAAGGAAGACATTACGGTCTAAGTAAAAGGAAGGCAATCTCATTGAAATTAGAGATTAGTTTCATTACATATAGGAAAAAGATCCAGAATGTTTATTTCCCGTGGAAAGCCATAGAGAAAGAAGAATGTGCCATCATACTTGCGAGGCACTAAATAAAATCAACTGTTATCCTACAGTTCTATAACCAAAGAGAACAGCAATCATGGATAAAGGAGAAAACAAAGCACTTTCTGATGACAGAAGAGTGTTCACCTGCATCTCTTCTTCAATATTCGCTTAGAATCATGGATAGCAGGATTACGAGTTTTAATTCTCTTTTAGATATGATTTATAAAAGTCAGGAGGTAAGAACTATATATGAATATATGTGGCCCTCTTTATAGGACTGCAGTAACACAATGCAGACTACACAGCTGGATGTCTATGTCCCTGGGGCTCTGCTAAAATTTCCAGGAATTTTCTGTCTCCTGCTCAGCTGGGGTGGTAATGTCTTCTGTACTGCACAGCTCACCAATTCTTTCCTCTGCTTGCCTATTGATTTTCTTGCTGTCTGTCTCAGATGGCAGAAGACAGTTCACCAGCGTACCACATAAAATAGTGAATAAAGGAATTGCGTCAAAAAATAAAACATAACTTTGGAACACTGGGGTATAAGGAAGAATACAGTAAACATCCATACACACACACACACACACACACACACACACACACAAAAGCCTCAGGATAAGCAACATAGGAAGAATCAGTTTGCTCTTCTGTCTAAAAATTCTGTTACATATTTTCTAAAATTATATGTAGGAGGACAGTTGGGGAATGGTAAACACACAGAGCACTGTTGGGGCCAGAACGTGGTCTAAGTAGACCCATCGTCCATGGATGTAGATAGATCTATTGGTCTCCTGGAGAGTTTATAACCATTAGCTCTGTGGATGTAGCCTTCTGGCTGACTTTTCTTCCCAAACAGTGAACATCAAGCAAGACTCTGCGAGTAAGCGCACAGGTAACTTTAATCTGTTAAAGCAGCAGGTTGTTCTGGAACCAATTACTTGAATCTATTTTTAAGTCAATGATACATGACAAGGCAGGGTGAAGAGGCAGAAAGGCTATTCAGGCCTTCTCTAGCTGTGATGGATAGGCTAGAAGATCCTTACCTGGGTGTTGAGGGTGTCTGTGGGCCAGCCATCCAGTTGGTAAGTGATCTGCTGACAAACCATGGGAAGCTCCTTAACACAGTAGGAATGGGAACGTGACTGACCAACAGCATGGCTCTCCTAGCCTCAGAGCTGGCTACAGGTCTGTGCAAAACCATAAGTCCCTTGGCTTCGTGCTAACATTTATGTAGTGAGGTATAAACTCTTGAAATATCTCTCTATTCAACGATGATCAAGTAAAGTCATCATTTTAAACTCAGTTGAGAGTTTTCAAAAATTTTAAGTTATTAGATTTTCCTAGGAATTCCTTGACATGTTTTATATGCCTTCAGAGAGTGTTTCCCAAAACGTCTGCTGGACTCAGTTCTGTTTCATCTATTGAAAATAAATGGCAACCCCACCATTTCATTCACACAATGTCTCTTTCCTGGCACTGAAGAGGATGGGCGACCCACTTCCATAGTTCATTCTACTCTTACCTGCAAAGTGCTGATATGAACAGGGGTCCCCGTGCCGTTCACAGTATTCTTCTTAGCTGTGTTTCCACCTTTCCCATCTGCTTGCTCAGCCTTAGCCATTCGGGCCTTCTCAGCTTCAACCCTTTTGGGATTGTTCAGCATCACCTGGACAACAGCATACTCCACGAGGGAGGCAAACCCGAAGAGCAGACAGGCAATGAGCCACACATCCAGCGCCTTCACATAAGACACTTTCGGAAGCTCGGCTGCGAGGGTGGTGCACTCTGAGGCCAAACTGAGAACGGAGAAGATGCCTAGCAACAGGAGAATCAGCTGAGTTAAGCCCTGGGAAATGCTTTAGGAGACTGTGGCTCACTCACTATTGAGCTCTGATGACTTTCAATAGGCCACAAACAATCCTTAGGTGTCTTTAAAGATCAAAGACTGGAAGAAATACATTGTACCATGTAAAGTAGTGACTGTGGTTAACAAATGTTTGTAAATATGCATCATTTCAAAATTAAATGGTTGGAAGCACCACATGGATTTGATTTGAGGATTAATCATGAAACCTTGAGCCTGTCTCTGAGAGAATTAACAAGCTCTGTGGTGTATTCGTTTTTTTTTTTTTTTTATTTCTTGACTTTTTTTTTTGTAGAGTTTTATTTGTAGGAGGAATTTTCACCCACAACCAAGAATAGAACACATAAAATTTTGATAAGATTTTTGTTTGTTCATTTGTTGTTTTATTTTGTTTACAATATAATGCCTAGCAGAGAAGATAAAGTATAGAGCATTCCTGTTCATTTCAGAAAGAAAATTTCAGCTTTTTAAGAAAAGGAATACAATCCTGCTATGGGAAAAGCTAACTTAGATGGAAACCAGCTTTATATATAAACACGTGTAATCATCAGACAGTAATTAGGTTTATGTAACATAAGACAATTTAAGCAATCATAAAACTCCAGAGAGGAATTGTTGCAATTACAAGCGTCTTTCTCCTTTCCAGTTACTCTGCCTTCTCTTCCTTCCTCTCTTCCAACCTTCCTTCCTGTCATCAGGAGGGAGGTGGTGAAAGATGACTTGCTGCCACAGACACAGTACACACAATGGTTATCACAGCGTCCGGTTATGTCCACAGAGAGATGCTGTCAGTCAAGATACCGAATCTCAGATTCCTGGACACAGTAAGCCCCCTGTCTCCTATTGATTTTTTGTTTGTTTGTTTGTTTGTTTGTTTGTTTATGCTTAGATCTTCACCACATTTTGAAATGATGACTTGATTGGCTTCTAACTTACTATTTCAGGCATAACATTTATGAGTCTTACATTTGGAAATCAACATCAGTTTCAAGGGTTTTTAATCTGTCAGTGAAATATTAACATGGAAGTCTAGGGTGCTATCAGTTTTTGGCATAAATGACTGTCATTTGGACCCATGAGTCATCCTCTAACTGCTCTGCTTGTTTCTACCTTTCCCTCACCAGTCAGTCCACAATAAATTAAGATTAAATTTAAAACTAATCAAAAATAGAGTCTGATAAAAAGGTTTCCAGAGAGCCAGACCTCACTATAACCAGTGATCAGACTCGAACCCGTGTTTTCCTCTCTCCTAGTTAATGACATGAATTGCTTTCCTTTCTTCACGTCCTTTCTTTAGTTAGAATTCTCTCTTCTTAAAGCTTTTGCTAGCAAGCATGTTGTTCTATCTCATATCACGGTCTTATGTGGGATATATCATACTTAACTTGGTGTCTGTTGCTTTGCTGGGAAATAGAGATGCATTAGAGCTAAGATGTTTTTAATCCATCTTACTAACAATTGCTATTCATTTTTATGACTACGTTCTTCTCTTCTTGACTAGTTTCCAGCAAATAGTGACTACAAGAAAATATGTATTGAATAAATGTAAATTACCAAAGTGCCTTGTTAGCCATATAATAATATATAAATGTGTTTTATGTAACATATACATGCATGTATGTAATATGTAAATATATATGTACTATATATTTCATATTCACATAATATAACACATATATAGATACATGTATTTAATATATACATATAACTTAAAGTATAAAATATATTTTTAATTATTAGTCTGTAGACTTAGTGTGTCTAGTGCCTGCTATGTGAGTATGAGTACATATGCTTTGATCCCTGGCTCCTATGCAAGTATGGTGGCACATAACTATTATCCAGCACTGTACTTAGAGATAGGGACAGGCAGTGTAGCCAGTCCATGAGATCCATGTTCAGTGTATCTCAAAAGTAGTAGAAAGTGATCAAAGAACATGCCTAATGTCCACACCTGGCTTCTGAGTGTGTACACACAAGCTCATACAACTGCACAAACACACAAACACCACCACAGAATAACAAAATAAAGACTTGGGCTTGATAAATTTTGATTGGTGTCTGCTGTTTTGCTAGGAAATGCAGATACATTAGAGCTAAGATGTTTTTAATCCATCTTACTAACAATTGCTATTCATTGTTATGACTACATTCTTCTCTTCTTGACTAGTTTCCAGCAAATAGTGACTACAAGAAATATAACTATATTTCTTGAT
Source organism: Mastomys coucha (assembly GCF_008632895.1). Classification (NCBI taxonomy): domain Eukaryota; kingdom Metazoa; phylum Chordata; class Mammalia; order Rodentia; family Muridae; genus Mastomys; species Mastomys coucha. The sequence goes on from NW_022196898.1 coordinate 29,899,842, forward strand.
ATATATATATATATACATATATATGTATATATATCCTTGATTGATTTTGATCAAATTGCATATTTAAGTATAATAGCCATTTTCACTGCTTCTTTGGTTTCTTATTCTTTTAAAAAATCTATATTTTATGTAATAAATGAGATTACTCAGTAGTTACAAAGGTATTTACCAAGACTTACTGCCCCTGTGCTCATTCTCCAGATTCCACAACCTTAAGTTGTGTTTTGATACACACACACACACACACACACACACACACACACAGAGGTATGCATACCTGTGCATCTTATAACTCTCTATATATTATATACATGTCTAAAACATATACAATACATATATATGTCTAAAACTCTATATCCCATTCATCCCCTTGAATAATTCACAATGAGATATGCACAAAACCTTTTTGGACCGGGAAAGAAACCCAAAAGTACCAGCTCATCATCAGCTGGGAGGCCAAGTACACCAGTTTCATCTATATGAGCTCCTGGGGAGATTCAGAAAGCACACACAAAGGGAAATATCCACTTTCCTTAGGCAAATGCACGATGGCACTAATGTTTCCATTTTGACCTTTACTTTCCTCACAGAAAGAGTCCATGCTTTTTTTCTCACACAACTCTGTTTGTGGGAGGGGAGGAAGAGGTTAGTGGGGAGATGGAACCCAGGACTTCCACATACGCATGGCATGGTCCTTACCACTGAGCTTCATCTCCAGACAAAGCAAATACTTAAGAATCTTTAAACACATACAAGTTTGAATGGCTGAAATGATGTCATTTAAATGGTAAATAAATGGTGTTCCTTTGTCACCAGCCTTAAAAATAATAAAGTTGTAGCACATGAATATTAAAAGGAAATGACACTTAAATGGTACTTAGTAGGCTTTTTCTAAAATAATAAATCATAGGATGACACTCATATGCCACTTGGAGATGAAACTATGCCCAAGCAAATGTATCATCAAGTGACCTTGTCATTGTGTATAAACATGAGACTGTAACGACACAAATCTAGATGGGAAAGTCTTCTGTTCACATAGGTTATGTGGTACACATTATCATGCATGCAGGCAATATTGGGGAAATGTCAAATAAGTTGTGCATGATTTTATCCTCAGAGCCTGGGATGCATATTATTTAGAATGATTTCTACCAACTTGATTATTTGCTTTGAACAATGGCACTAGTGAAGATTTTATATTTTAGCCATGCATGACTATATTCAATCAATAAGTACTTACTTGAAAATAGATGAATAAATCAACTACTGCAAAATTCTCAGAACAGGAAAAGAAAAAATTGCCAACTGCATAAACACTGACAAAATATAGATCAGTGTCAAATATTAAAAGAAGACCCCTCCAAAAAGCAGGCAGCTATCATTTCTAAATTCTCTGCTTCAAAGTAGCTGCTGATGCACATAGCATGTCTTTTGCTATGTATTGTAACGCTAAATTACATTAAGTATTACAAGTTTGGGTTGTCCTCAGGGATGAGAGAATTCTCACTACACCAAAGTAATACTATATGACCTTGCTCCTTATTTTAAAACTATTGGTTGGATAAAGATGCTGACAGCCTATAGCTGGACAGAAGAGAGTTAGATGGGATTTAGGTTCCCAGGTTTGGGCATCTGAGGCAGGAAATGAAGGGGGAGAAAGGAAGGTGCTATGAGACAAGATACAGCATGAGCACATGGCCAGGAGAAACAGCAAGTATTTGGGGAACACTGTTAGGGAGGTAGCCAGACCAGCAGGTAGAAATGTAGATTAGGGGTTACCCCGAGTAATTGTTCAAGCCAAATAAAATAACCTTAGTCTGAGTTTCATTTATTTGTTAACTAGGGGATGAGCTTAAATTGGTTGCACTCCATCATAAAAGGGCACAGTTTAGTATCCCTGTTCAGAATGCATTGACCAGAACCTTTTCCAATTTCAGAGTTTTTAGACTTTGAAATTTTTGCATATATTTTATGAAGTCTTAAGGCTAGGACTCAAGTCCAGAAAACCGTCATTTGTAGTTCATATACATGTAGACCTTCAACTCGAAGCCTGAAGGTAGTCTCATACATGGTATTTTTATTATGCTCTCCCAGGAAGAAAGTGTGTAATTTTCTACTTGTTGCACTTGGACTTTGGGGGCCTCACATTTTCAGGATAGGATGCCCAACCAGGCCCCACAGTTGTGGTGGAAGAGAAACAAGGAAGCTTACCCAGAGGGACTCTGGCTGCACTAGCATCAGGGTTGATCCAGAAAGAGAGCCAGGAGAGGACCACAATCAGCAGGGTTGGTGCATACACACCCATCATATAGAACCCAACCTGTCTCCTCAGGGTGAAGATGACTTCCACACAAGTGTAGTAACCTGTCAAAGCCAGAGAAGTGACAGTTGTGAGCATCATACCTATAAAGAAGCATCACTTAGAAAGATCTTCAAGGGACAGCGTACTTCTACCCCTGACAATTTCACAAAGTAAACACTGCAAAGGGTTTTCCTTCAGTTGGCAGCACTGTAAAGCGGGCAGAACCTGCTTGCCCTGAGTGGACTGCCTCCCATGTTACTGAGGAACAGCTGGCATGCTGTTCGGTATCACGTGTAGCACTGAGTTTGTATGAGAGTCTGCAGCCCTTAACCTTTCCCTTGTTAGAGGCGCTAGCACGGAAGACAAACCAAGGAGATCCTACCCCGAATCAAAGCAGCAGTTTCATTTTAAGAAGAGACACACTTGGCCTGTACCTGTCAGCCTAACTTTCAGCCTTGTGTGAATCACATCTGGTGGATGGGAGATACCACAGTCTCCAAGAGGTCACAGTCAAAGTTAACTCTTTTTTTTTCTTTTAGATATTTTCTTTATTTACATGTAAATTTCTCTATTCCCAGTTTCCCCTCCAAAAAACAAAGAAACAAACAAAAACAACCAAAACAAACCCCTCTTGCCTCCCACTTCCCCATGCCTGCCACCCCGCCCTCTCCCACTTTCTGGCCCTGGCATTCCCCTACACTGGGGCACAGAACTTTCACAGGGCGGAGCTCCTCTCCTCCTATTGATGATCGAATTTGCAATCCTCTACTATACACATGCTGCCTGAACAATCAGACCCCTCCATGTGCAGTCTTTAAGGAAGACCAAAAGGTGGACATTTCATTCCTTCTTAAAAGGGGGAACCAAATACCCACGAAAGGAGTTGCAGAGATTAACTATGGAGCAGGGACTGAAGGAAGGGCAAGCCAGCCTAAATATAGCTATCTTCTGAGAGGCTCTGACAGTACCTGACTAACAAAGATGTAGAGGCTCACAGCCATCCATCGAACTGAGTACAGGGTCCCCAGTGAAGGAGTTAGAGAAAGGACCAATGGAGCTGAGGGGTTTGCAGCCCCTTAGGATGAACAACAATATGAACTAAGTAGTACCCTCTGAGCTCCCAGGGTCTCAACCACCAACCAAGGAGTATATATGGAGGGGTCTGATTGTTCAGAGTTAACTCTTAAGACTTTAGGGAAGCATTACACAATAGGGAGAGCAATGACTGAGGTTTTCCGTGACCACCCAAAGGCTGTGAAGCGGGAAGACAGAACTTTCCTCTCCACTCTCATCCTTCCTGCACTCCAAGGCTCTCAAACTTCTGCAACTTTTATTCTCTTGTGCTGAGACAAGTGCAGAAAGTGCTCTAGAGTGTCATTCTAGAACTTCCAAAACATCAACCAAAATCTACTCGTACGTATTGGGAATCTGGTGAAGGGTTTTGTTTTCCTGAGGGAGGGGGCAAGAAGAAAAGAAAAGAAGACAAGTGACAGAAATATTCTGACAAAACTCCATTTGAAAAGAAGACATACTTCCAAGTTGGAGATTGCTTTCCAAATATTTTGTCCCTTTTAGTCAGCAGTTTACATATAATGGATATTGTTGAAAAGGTTTAATTATTTTGAACTAGTTCCATATAGGCCAGGCTAACCTCAAACTTATTATCTTTCTACCTCAGTGTACTGAAATAACAGCCATGCATCACCACCCCCAAAAGAAAGTAGTTAATTTAAATTAAAAATGGCATTTACCATTTAATAAAAGTAAGATTATGTATAAATACCAAAGGTTAAAGACTCCTGTTGTTTTCAGTTGGCCCTGCGCATAATTATTTTAAACTATTGAAGCCAATGTATAAGCCCTACATAAGTGAACTAATTATGGATAGAAGAATAATGTTATGATCCACTGCCTTATAGTTAAAAAATAATAGTCATCATGCTAGAGAGATGGCTCAGTGGTTAAGAGCACCAACTTCTCTTCTGAAGGTCCTGAGTTCAAATCCCAGCAACCATATGGTGGCTCACAACCATCTGTAACAAGATCTGATGCACTCTTCTGGTGTGTCTGAAGACAGCTACATTGTACTTACATATACTAAATAAATAAATAAATAAATAAATAAATAAATACATAAATAAATCTTTAAAAAATAATAGTCGTTCTAATTGGAGAAAACAAATGTGTTTCAAATGCTAAAATAAACTTCATATCTATTCAACAAGATTTCTATACAATATTCTTAAATTTTGACATAAAAGGAGATTCATAAGCATCTTAAGTTACATGAGGAAGCTATTCTGCTCATATTATGAATTATACCTAGTGTTGTTTCAGGGAAATTAGAGAGGTGACAACATGACCATAGAATAGAAGGAATGAATAGGTAGGAATGGGAGCAAATGCTGACAATGTCAGAAAGAAAGTGTGTAGCTCTCTAGTTTTAACCTCATTAAAAACAAAGCAGTACAATATATTGTTAACAGGTCTTATAAGATGAAGGGGGAAAGTTAATAAAATTCCCCCTTGTCTATCCTGGCACTCATTTAAACTTCCTCTCCTAATAACAAAACCATATGCTCTTAGGCAATGACCATGTGCAATATTTCAAAAGTACAAATTTTCATAATAACAGAAACTACTTTGTACTTACAGATTTAAAAAGGCTCATAGTGCTTCCTAAGGATGATGCTCAAAGTACCTAGTTTTGTAATAATATCACTTTACGCAGTAACAATATCACTTTGTAATAATGTCATTTATTCATTTACCTACTGCATATGAAATGAAGAACAAAACATGTGCATATAAGCAATTATACATATATGTATATTTACATATATTTACATATAACTACATATATACATAAAGCTTCTATAGTCAGTATATATCATATATATAGTTTAATATATATAGTATTCATAGTATATTAGCATATATACTATATATACTATTACATTGTCACTATAAATTAGCATAATTTAAGATAAAAATATACATTCCACCTCATTATGTTTAGAGATAGCCTGACAAAATGCCATATTCCATGTGTTTTAAAGTAGAGTCCCACCACGTACTATCATAAAGATCCTCACAAGGGGACTTCACGAGCTGTCGATGCATCTAGTCGTAAAAGGTATGTTGGATATTACAGTGATTTGCTTCATAAACTTTTATTAGAAACATTTCTTGATCTTTTTGATCTTTCTCTAGTCTGTTATCTTTATGAGAGGCAGGTGGGCAGCTAATTGATATAAATGTGCATTGGGAAATTTCAATTTACTTTCCATTTCCTGTGTCATTTTCTTTCATTATTCACTTAGGTGCCCAACTTAAGTATTTTCATTTGTGCTCCCATATTCTTCCTCTTCCCTATCTGTTAGTCATGGAACAGCATAATTTCAGTAAAGTTATTGCCACTTCAGAATTCCTTCACCAATTAGTTTTGCCAATACTGTGTGTAAACATAAATATATGTATATGTCTACATAATTTTATACAAATCTGCATGTTTATTATCACATATACTTTGAAATATTTGATTTTACAAAGTTTTACAAGTATCTAAATACTACATGTTTTACTTCTGAGTTATATAAATATTGAAAAGAATATGAAACATAGTAATTGTCCAAAGTATGTTAGCCACAACTTTGCTGTCCCTATTGTCTGCAGCTACTAAAATTTTAAGGTCTTATTCATGATTAATCAAAAATTACCTTGAAGCCCTTCACAGGACTTTAGAGAAGTCCTCTAAATTATTTCTTTGCATTACATGTTCTAATTCCCTTCTAAGAAATAAAGAATTTTCACTTTTCAGCATTTAAATTCATTAACTACTTGCTATTGTATTTATGATGTAGCCTATAATTTACTATACATTCTCCCAATGAAAGTATATAATCTCATCCATTTGTTTGACAGTCAACAACAGATGCTTAGTTTTACTACAAAATTTCCTAATCTCATGTGTATTTATATTAGGAGGACTGTGAATATGAAACTCTTCACATTCTCATTTTGATCATGACATCATAATAGTAAACTTTTACATCATATAAATGCTTCCAAAAACATAAACTTAGCTCCTATCAGCATCTGAATGACTTTGTCAGGACTTGTTTTCCAATGCACAATTCTAGGCAGCTTCCAAGTTGAATTAATAATTGTTAATAATGCCATAGTCAAATTTCTGTCTATTTTCACTTTAAATTGTTAAGTGAAATGCTTTAGTGCTACTGAACCCCCTTAGTGACATAAGCTGACAGTGTAGATGCCAAGGCTGAATGCCGTGTATTATGAGAGCAGAGGAAAGACTTTTGAAGCTCTTCAAGAGCTCATTGTAGTTTAATGACCGAGGTTACTTCGGTTTGCCTTTCATGTCCTATGACCTAGAAAATAACACTATACAAGGAATAGTCACTGATGATCAATCTTCTCTTACTCTTATTGCTTCTCATGCACCATAAAGATCAATGCTTTTAAAATTATCAAGACAGTCTAATTCTCATCTAAATAAAACAGTTCACAAGACAACAGATGAATAAAGATAGATTATAGTGTGCTATATTAAATGCTTAGTTCCAAAGATAATCTTGTCAAAACTTGGCAACATCGAAGAAAACCATTATTTGAAAAAGCTTGTGTCACTGTAATGAAATATTGACAGCCTCTTACCATCAGAATGACATAGAGAAAACCCCATTTATTTCATAATTAAAAAAATCGAACATCTTAAATGAATATGTTGTTTAAAAGGTTTTAACAAATGGTTATAAGGATACATTTCTTACATTTATCTTATTTTTAATCATTTTTTATTCTTTCCTTAGTCTATAATTAAAGCTAAAAGAAAACTGTGGAACCTAGGAGGTTAGTTTTATTTTCGAAGACATCACTTACCAGTGCCTTTATAGTATTTTGTACAGTTCCCATATTCAATATCCTCCTTTTTAATATCAAATTGAGGTAAAGCAATTTTTTCCAACTGAACAGGATCTCCTGACTGCCAGATGAATCTCAAATCATCAGTTGTATAACCAACTACAATAAGTAAATAAACATTAGATTAAAATATGTGTATCAATGCTTTTTTATTATTTTAACAATTCTTATTAAACACAGAGTAGGTAAGAAAGCATGACATTATGTTATAAATTCATAATTTAAAATTCACAGTGGCCTAATCTTTCACCATGCACAAAATATCAGCACAAGAATAACATACCATCATCATAAAGAAAGAATAAGTTAAATAGTCCTCAAAATCATATACAACATTAGATCATCATATATAGAAAATATCTTCTGCATCCCTATCAGTAAAAACTGTGATAATGAGATTGAATCTTTCTGTATATTTCTATTTATAATCATGTACTATGTACCTAAAGTTTTTAAACAGGTATGATTTTAAATAAATCATACCTTCCAGGTATGGAAGGAATTGCATCATGACAGTCTAACTGCAGTAAGACTGCAGTTCAAGTGGTCATCACTATAGTATCATTAAAGTAACCAGGAGTTCATTATGATAGGTGGCATCAACTCAGAAGTACACCCTGGAATAACCTAACAAAGGATAGCAAAGACAATGGGTTTCTAAAATCCTACACAGTGTATTAAATGAATTCAGTGAGTGAATATGGACTTATTTAAGTCTGTACTAAGTATATTCTGACATATGTATGGTACAAAAACATTGCATAGACTTGTTTCTATAAAATTGTTTCTAACATTGCTCATTGTTAAAAAGCAATAAATATCATTAAAAGCTAGAATTCATTTTAGTGCATTAAAAAAAAAAAAAAAAGAAGAAAGAAAACCGGGGCTGGAGAGATGCTTCAGTGGTTAAGAACACTGACTGTTCTTCCAAAGGTCCTGAGTTCAAATCCCAGCAACCACATGGTGGCTCAGAACCATATGTAATGAGATCTGACACCCTCTTCTGGTGCGTCTGAAGACAGTGTACTTAGATATAATAATAAATAAATTAAAAAAATAGAAAAAGAAAACTACTAATTAACATATAATCTAACAAACACACGTAGTATATTTTACAAGGTTGTTTATTACTCATAAAAATAGCTTAATCTTTAAACATCTGCACTAAAGGTTCTTATTGATATCAGTCTTCATTTTTCAAGGTTTATGGCTTATTGTTTTTAAAGATAGTGACCATGGAAAATTAATGAATATGTTTTATAGAAATTTCAGGTAATAGAATTTAGTAAATCTTTTATAAAGTGAAAAATACAATCAAAGAGACATAAAATATACATTTGTAAAAAAATAATGTTTCTATTCTTCCATAGAAAATGTGCACTTGCTTGGGCTTACATATATTTCAATGTTTTCCATTTTTTTACTATGAGACTATTAACACAGAGAAATTATTTTTTGCAAGACCATAACTTTCTATATATTTTCCACATTGCCAATCCAAGTAATTTCAGCCTTCAGAATAAGGAGTATACAGACCAATATCAACTCACTAAAAAGCCAACTACAACAGAAGGCTCTGTCTTCGCCAAGATTATCCTATGCAGTATGATGTTAGTATGGTCAAAAAAGCATTATGGTTTTCACAATAATAGACTATATTATTCCCCAAATCATTCATAGCCTCATTTACATACAGCTCTCAAGTTGCATCTTGCAGCGTTGTGTGTCCATGGGAAACAGGGTTAAGTCCAAAGGACATGAAAGAGTAATAGACAACCTGAAGGCAAGAGCAGAAAAATTGGAATCATTGAGCATACATTTCTGAGATCCACTGACTTGAAAAGGAAAATACAAATACACAAGAACTAAATAGAACAGGGTACCTCATGCTCACAAGGACGTCTCCATCCCGAAAAATAAACAACAGGATATTTTCTTGGGTTACGTCATGAAAATTGGCACTTTTTTCATTTGCAAAGAATAAGTCAGGCTTCCACAAGCACTTATACATGGTGGGATCAACTGTCAGTGCATCTGAACCTCTGAAGTCACTAGGGAGCTTGAGCCTGGGGTCATTCCATTTCTGTCTCAAGAAAATGTTAACTCTATAGTCCTGGGGAAGGGAAAAACATATTCCATTGATATGTCTAATTGCTTAAAAGCAAAATAAATGCAGGCATCATGTGTGTTTTTACAGATCTTTTTAGCAATAAAAGTATGTTTACTGGTATGAGTAGCAAATAAATAATTCCACATGGGTAAATGATAGCATAATCTAAACAAGAAAACTTCTCAAAATGCCAATCACTCTTCCTGCTCCCAAAGAAGAATGAAATTAATAGATAGAAAACAGAAGGGATTGCTTCTCGGCCTTTTGGCTAAGATCAAGTGAAAACAGAGGGGAAACATTTGTATATGTCTTTTGTTAAATAGAAAAAAATCAATAAGATGACAATCATAAATGCACACACATGCACATAGATAACTCTATATACTCCATTGTGTCTTAATACCTACTAGAATTGGTTTTAAGATTCCGTGTGAATGCCAGAATCTCTATATAAAATGGCTTAGAATTTACATTTGGCCTAGGCAATCCTATATACATTTAAACCATTAATTAAAATACCTAATACTATGTAAATGTTGCCAGAAAACTTGTTACAAAGAATTGTTTATGGAAGACTAAAAAGAAACAGAAATCTGTACGTGTCCAGATCTAAAAATGTTCACTGTAATATGCATTCTTTGTTCAAAAATCCATTTGCACATGAATGAACACATATGTAGAAGTCAGATTCAGAGGACTGATAAATATTCTTGTAATGTTTAGAGAAAATTTATTTATAACCATTCAAACATATGAGTTAGCACAAAGCCTAAGGTATATAGTAAAATGAGTTTTGGAGTATATGAAACAGATCAAAATGGCTAAATAAATTTAAAAATGTTATGTTATACTTAATTTATTTTAGTCAGTTCTTAGTTAATGTTCAGAAACAATTACACAAAATTATAAGAACCAATTTTAGGGACATTTTCTGCTAAAAACATATGACCCCCCCAAAAAAAATGAGCGATTGACAAAAATAAATTAAGTTTACTAATGAATATGGATCTCTGGCCAGACATGGTGGTGTAATCCCAGAACTTGGGAGACAGAGGCAAATTGAGGTGTTTTACATAATAAATTCTAGGCTAACCATTGCTAGAGAGTGAGACCCTATTTCAAAGAAGACAGGGGTGGGGAAGAAGTGGGGAGACATGTTCTGGCACAAATAGAGTCATCAGGGCACACTAAAATGCAGCATTGATGGCTTTCACTTTGTCCACTACACACAGACTTATACAAAAGTATTCAAGGCATACATTATATTGGGATTCAGGACCTTTTTAGTCAATAATCCAAAGTTCATATATCATCTTTTCAAAGCCTTTTGGAATATGAATTAAGTAATAAAATTAAACTCTAAATCCAAGTAAGTAGATACAAAGAAGTAGGTCACTGTTTGTTAAAAACTAAAACCAATACCTGTCTACAAAGTATAAATATATATGCCATATATATAAAGCATATATATGTATATATAACATATATGTACATATACACATTTCAGATATGTATGTATATGTACATGTATATGTACATATCTATATCTATCTATATAGTTATATCTATATCTATCTATCTATATCTATATCTATATCTATATCTATATCTATATCTATATCTATATCTATATATATCAGTTGTAAACAGAGATTCCAGAGGGGAAAATAAAAGCAGGAAACATACTCTTCTTATCATTTTCTTTTTGTACTCAGATTCTGCTCAATATTCAGAGAAGGTAAGACACTGAATAACTGTGCACTTTCCTAGCCACAGGAAAGTACTATGCAGCCTACCCATCAGCAAACTGCACTGGATATAGAAAAAAACAGTGACACACTGACATCATAGGTGCACCAATTTTGCACAAATAATCACTGAATAGTCTACAAGCCTACTGAAATATCACAGTGCTCCACATCAATATGAATTAACATATCATAAAAAAGTAAAAATGATTTAAAAATTCAACAGATAAACCGTCTTGTGTATTATATACAGATCATAGAAGTTCCAAGTCAAGTCAGTTAAGGATTATCTGAGCACATCTGCATGCACCTGAACACCTGACTTTGCAGTAGCAGCATTGAGAAGACACTTTCTTAGTCAAATGAACTTTGGAGCCAGATGGAGTAAAGGAGTCTTTTCATTCAGAATACAAAAACTGGCAGTATACCATACAACTATGTCAATGTGCTGCATTAACACACAAGGCACACTTGCAAATGTGAGCACATGTGCCCACACATACATGCACCCAAGCACACTCAAGTACACTCACATACACGCATGTACACATACATATACACATATTTCTAACAGAGATAAAGTGATTATTTAAAACAACCAACTCCAAGCTTCCAGTAGACACAATGTCTGGCAAACTTTTGTATCTACTCCAGTCACCTATGACTTTTTTTTCTTTCTTTCTTTTTTTTT